>NC_092204.1:65134464-65221629 GCF_043381705.1 Parasteatoda tepidariorum | reverse complement strand
TATATATATATATATTAAAACAAAATGTGTGTGCGCTTGAGATATTCAAATTTTTGATAATGCTACGCCTGGTTTTTAATGATCACATTTTTTGGTACTTAAAAATATCCGATTATCCCGGGGTTTTTTTAAGTGTTTTTTTCTTCCGGTTGCCGAAAGATCTGGATAATCGAAACTGTATTACATAACTGTTCCTTAATGGTGCGTTAAAAAAAAATGCTTGATTTTGTTTTTTAATGACTGATGAGATTCTCTGCTGTCCATCGTTCACTAAACAAAGTAATCATGAAATATTGAAAGCATAAAAGTATCTAGGCGGATATCTTTTCAAGGAGCTGACATTCAATATGGTTTTCTTGAAGTCACCCCCTCAAAAAAATCGTGCCCTGTTATCATTGCTGCCTAACCACAATTAACCTGTAAAGAAAGAAAACGAAGGTGAAGAGGAAATAAATAAATAAAAAAAAGATAAATTCTCATTTCCTGTCTTCAGACGATGATGAAGAAAGAAGGGTGGAGAAAAAAAACAGATCCTAAAAATAACTGAAGAAGGCAGTGGATAGGGGAGAACCCACAAAAAGTTGAAGAAAATAAAAATAAGAAGTTTAAAGGGAGAGATAGAAGAAAAGGGAGATAGAAAAAGTAACTGAAAACCCACCGGATATTTCTTAAAACGCTGTTCCCCGGGGCTACATCGTCCACCACCCTTGTAATTTTTTTTTCTTGCCCTCTTACCTGCATTTTGCCACACGCGTAGTTCGGAAGAAAAAGTAAATCGGTAAAAAAAATGTTTATGGATTTCGGTGGAAGCCGCATAGTTAGCACGTTCACAACCACGCCTAGTTTACGATTTCTGGTAGATAAAAACCTACATCAAATCAAAAAAATTTATTTAGCATTATATATTATGTTTATAGCAAAATATTTTAAGTTTTCATTTTAAAGCTGAATGATTTTTAAATTCAAGTTATCTCTCTCAAAAATATGATTAAGAAATGGTTCAAGTAATAATAATAATTCGATGAACAAACTAGGGAAGATTTTTCTTCCAGCTTTGTTTCAGAGAGGACACCTGAATGACGTTAAGATAGTTTTTGATACAAATGAATACATTGTGGTAGTCATGAATATGTTAAAGTATCTCTACTCTCAACTGCTTCAGTTTTTAACATTTATTAAGGATTAGGTGCATTTGAAATTTTGTTTGTTTACCTATCACGATGTTAGTACCTTTAATTGGAACAAATTTTCTTATTTATATTGATTAATTCGAAATAATTTTATTTCAGTTATCACCTTCCTTATGCTATGCTATAATTGGCCTTTTCATATTATTGTTAAATTACCTTTCATGGAAGCATTAAATTAAAAATAAAGGCTTTTTCTAGTTCTAGTTTGGCCTATACCCCTTATATTATGTAATTACAATTATATGATTGCAATAATTGAAGTATGTAATTACAATTATAATTGTATGAACTATTTTGCCACAGCATTGTACCGTTTCTATATAGTAGTATCGATAAGCATTATCTTAGAACTAGTCTACGTAGAAACGTGTGAAAATAAAAGTACTGAATGATCATGTGAAGTTTTGCTTACGCGATATTTTTGCCTTTTCAACTATTTTGTAAATTATGAAATTCTGTTTATGATAAATAAAATTTACGTTAAACATTTCATGTATTATAACCCAAATATTTTTTTTAAAACTACATCATTAAGATCAATAATTATGCCTAATTTTTCAGCATTAATTACTTCAAGCATAATAATCCTGTCTAGTTTTCTTAGTACACCATCAAGATCAACTATTATTTAAATACATTTCGGAACACTGTGAAACTGGCTACTCCTAAGCTCTGGGACACAAATTGATCACAAGAAACATTGCTTTCCCGATATTTCACACTTGAAAATATCGACTTCAAATCCATAGTGATACTTATTAAATTATGCTTGTGATTATGAATGTGAGCATTAAATATTTCAATCATAATTATCCGTATTAATTTTTTTTATTACACTCCGTCATCAAGACTCCACCATCAAATATTAAGCAAACAAACTCCGCAGTTCTGCAATTCTGTCAACTACCAATTACTATGGCATATGGTAAAAAATTTCTCGTGAAATTTAAATTTTCCGGACTATGACATGGGTGTGAAGCGTGAAGAAGCCACACTTTCTTAGTTCCCATACATTCACGCCTCGTAACGCCTGAGTAGTTTAAATATAATAACAAAGTAAAAAAAAAATGAAAAGAAACTGAAGCCACTTACAGACTGAAAGTTTTATTTGAAGGATGGAAACAAACATTTCGTTCTGGTATTACAAAAAGAAAGAAAGAATTGAAAGCTAAAAAGGGAGTGCCACTGATTTTTATTTTATTCTTCTTTAATACAAGAGTGTTTGCATGAATTGTTCAGCCCTTAAAGAGGATGCCGACCGATTACGGCTGATTCCCTGCTGGGCCCTGCAAAACTGAACTTTAATCGCCTGAACCCCCTCCCCCTTTTCAATCTCATATAGAGGAATCTTCAGGTGGGAAAAGATTTAAAAGCAATGACTGTTGACGTAAACGAGATTTTGAGAAACTTTTGTAACCTTCGTATTATGCTTCCCTGTTTGGGTCGTTTTTACGGATTTGTGACCCAGTCGTTAAATACTTTGATGTCTTGTTTTCCAGTTTAAAACCGTTATACGTATATCTATTACTACACGTATCGATGTGTCAAAGTTAAATGTAATGTTGCCATCTTTCACAAAGAATAAAATAAGGATTCCTAAAATGCTTTGATGTCTTGTTCTCTAATTCAAAACTGTTGTACTATAAATGCCTCTTACACGTATGGATAAGCTATGAGCTAAGGTTAAATGTTGGCATCTTTTACATGGAGTAAAACAAGCATTTGTTAAATACCTTGATGTCTTGTTTTCCAGTTTACAACCGTTATGTAGATGCCTATGACACTATGATAAGCTACAAGCTAAAGTCATATCTTAGCACCTTTTACATAGAGTAAAAACAGGCTTAAAGCTGTCTTATTCTTTCTTCTTTCGTGTCGCACATGATATAATTTGCTTATCTTCAATTCATTCTTCTGTACAAGTTAATATTGAAATTAAGTACATTATAAATTAATCACATTCGGTTTGGATTACGCGATATTCTGGCTCTAAGGACTTCAACTTTTTAACAAACGTACCCCGCATTATTGTCTTGTATGTATACATGTAAACACGAATTGAAAAGCATTAAACAAAAAAGTTTATAAAGTATTAAACAAAATTTGAATCAAATAAAATATAATATTTACTATGCTTTCTTTTCTCAAAACATTTTCAAATTAAAATATAATATATTTGTAATTCCTCTTGTATTTTATTGTACTTACAGAAAAAAAACAAAATTACAAAAAAAAAAAAAATTATTGTAAATTTAAGAAGAAAAAAAACATCTATTTGGTTTCGCCATATTCAGATTAATTATTAACGATACATAAGTAAGTTTTTATATAAATCAACGAAGTCTTTAAAAATAATTTATTTAGAATTTTGTTTTTCAGTATGGTGTTAAGAATCTTTAAAAGGCAAAAGTCCCCCTTCAGACATTTCCTTTCAATATCTTCCGAAATTCCATTGGCTTTGAAAGCAAAAGAGGTTTTGTCCAAAATCCAAAAGTCGGTCGATTCTGTCATCTTCTGACCATCGACTGATATGACCTGCTCTCGACCTTGTTTCCTTTCTTTTGTACAGAGAAATAGTCAAAAGGGGTCGAAGTAAATTCTTTTGGGTATTCATCTTTCCTGCAGCATTCAAAAGCATTTCGATTTTTAAGGGTTATCAAAAAGCATTGGTTCCATTCAATTCAGTTCTTTGTACAAGACGAGTTTGGTCAGGTTAGGACATGTTTGAAATTTTTCTAAATATTTGAGGATGCTACTATTATTTTCATCCTTTAAAATACATTATTATTATTTTTTATTTACTAAGATGAATTAGTTTTCATTAGTTTCAGTTCATCAGTTCCTTGTACAAGAATAGCTTGTTCAAGAATAGCTTGTTCTGTTAGGACTTGTTTGAAATTTTACTAAATATTTGAGGATGCTACAATTATTTTCATCTTTAAGGATGCGTTTTTTTTTTCTTCTAAATTACCTTGATAGATAAAATTAGTGTTTAATTAGATCATTAGAATTTAGAAAAATGCTTTAACGCTAATATTTTTCTATAACAAAAATTAAAATTCAATTTTAATAAAATGCTTAAAAAGAAAGAGCTTTTCATTAACTATATACGGAATTTGAACATAACATAAATTTGTAAAAATCTGAGAAGAAAAACCAAAGTAATATTTGTTTAAGTTTTAAATCAAATTACGACGACTGCAGTTATTACACATAACTGTTGTTTCAATCATACAAGAAAGCCTATAATTTCGTTTATGAAGTGCTATTTCCTTATCATTATTTTTTAATTATTTCTCTTGTACAAAATATAATAATAAAAACTAAAAATTTCGCAATAAAAGTAAGAAAAAAACCCTTTTTTCAATTATACACTTTAAGAAAATGTAAGATATAAATATCAAACAAAAGAAATAGAATTTTGAGATTCGGTTTTTCGAAAAATTTCGAGTTCACTGTCATGTTTGATACAAATGTGACAATTAAAATCGATGCGTTTAATTTCTATTTTATCAAAGAATTTTAATCTCATTTCCTGTTCTTGAAATAACTTTAAAATGCGAAGGGCTATTCAAGATAAAAATTATTGGTTAAAATATTTTACAAATATAAATGCTAATTTATTTTATTAAAATTTTGTAATTTATGTAGAAAAATTACAAACTTTTTCTACATAATTACGAATTTTTGTAATTATTTATGTAGTTTTTTTGTAATTATTAAAAAAGTTACAAAAATGTAAATTTTTCGAGACAACATGGTGAGATTCGTGGTTATCAAATTTCTAAAGAAGGAGATTTTTTTGTCAGCATTATATTAAGATTCCACAAATAAACATCGTATTTATTTAAAAAATTTCAAATTCTTTTCTGCAAAATTATTTAAATTTGGAATCAAGTATGAACAAAGCCAGAAACCAATCGAACACTAGTAGTTCGAGCCCGCGCAAATCCAAAACTTATACTACATATTAAATTTTTAGTGCGTTGATGAGTCGCCGATGCACTTTGCATTGATGTCTATCATTCAAATCCATAGCTTTGTAAATTTGGACACAACTCAGAAGGCACTGGAACTCTTGGACATGGGGCAAACTCACCTTCGTGGATGACTTTTTCATGAAACTAACCCGCATTAGAAAAAAACCTTCCTCGGTTATCCCGATGAAAAGGAAAGCGTGATCTAGCATTTTAATATTTTGTTATGTGCTCGAAGTAATTTAAAATACTTATATGTGTGTGGTAAAAGTCGAAATTCGCTGTTCCAACTCAATCTTCGGGATCTAAATAATAAACAAAGGCTTTAAAATATTCCATTCCCATCCACGAAATGACATTGGGGAGAATTATTTTGAACATCCAAAAGGAAGCCGGATAACAACTATCGAGCCCTCCTCATCCCTTAATGCGTACTCTATGTAACAAAAGTGGATACTATTTCTCAGAAAACCTCATATTTCATCAAAACACCCTTTTCATATTAGAAAATTATTCTCCACATTCCTCCCTCTTCTCCCCTATGTGTTGTTGTCCACTGACAACAACCTGTAACACCTACTCTTGGTTACCCGAAGGAGTGAATTTTCGCCTGAAGTTATAAGAATGCACCCTGACTGGTAGTTCCTAGAGATTCCAATCATCAAGTTCTCAAATATTCTAGAAGCACACCCTGCTCTAACTGAAGACAATTGTCTGGGGGCGGTTCCCCACTCCAAAGTGCAGAGGAGGATAGGAATGAGAACACACACTATTCCCCCACCTTCAGACGACTTACCTCATGTTCCACACCCTCAATTTGGCATTTCTTGAAGTATTTTTGGGCTCCAGCAATCTCGACCACCGACGTTGGTTTTAGAACTAAATTTTTTTTTTACTTCTCTCCTTTGGCGACATCCGCTCTGAGGATTGACTCACTGAGAATTTTGTATATTATGTCTTTTTGTGTTTCATTTTAAATTAAAAATAGTGGACAAATTGTAGTCCTGAACTATTGTTGTGTTAGCGTTCTATTGTTTGTTTTTTATGTTTTGGGTTATTCGGGTTTTTGAATATAGGCCTACATTTGAGTGTTCTGAAAACAAATGGTGAACAAAAGATTTCTGAATTTGAATTATTTTATTTACTTGAAGAATAAGATAATCGATAATCGTTAATTTTTTTAACTTATTTTTTTAAATAAAATTAATGTTATATGTAAATAAAATTTAAATTATTTTTTCTTTGTAAAAACTGGTTAGATATTCTTACATACCAATTCATCTTCACGAGGAAGATTCTTTAAAAATTATGCATTAGGTATTTGCTTATAAGTATATTTTGTGTATTTAAAACTGGAAATTGGCCTTAGATTCAAACACAATGGTGTCTGGTTCGGATGAATATGAAAAAATTTCTAGATAAAAATTAATATTAAGATTGATTTTTAGATTGATTAATTAGATTTCAGATTGCATTTTTTACAGTTCAAGTTTATTCAAACATCATTTGGAATTTGATTTGCACGTGACATAATTTTATACTGAGATTGTTAAAGCATTTTTTTTTATCATTTTTTTTCAGAGAAAGACGATTAGCTTAAATTAATATAATTTCAAAATTGTCAATTTAATTAAGAAACCAACTGTACAGCCAAGAAACCGATCTGTATTTTTTTTTTTTTTTTNTGGTTAGATATTCTTACATACCAATTCATCTTCACGAGGAAGATTCTTTAAAAATTATGCATTAGGTATTTGCTTATAAGTATATTTTGTGTATTTAAAACTGGAAATTGACCTTAGATTCAAACACAATGGTGTCTGGTTCGGATGAATATGACAAAATTTCTAGATAAAAATTTATGTTAAGATTGATTTTTAGATTGATTAATTAGATTTCAGATTGCATTTTTTACAGTTCAAGTTTATTCAAACATCATTTGCAATTTGATTTGCACGTGACATAATTTTATACTGAGATTGTTAAAGCATTTTTTTATGATTATTTTTTTTTTCAGAGGAAGACGATTAGCTTAAATTAATATAATTTCAAATTTATCAATTTAATTAGGAAACCAACTGTACAGCCAAGAAACCAATCTGTACTTTTTTTTCTTTTTTTAGTCTCTAAAGAACTTTTGAGAATATTTTTAATTCTGTTTTTATATATATATTTATTTGCTTTAAATATGAGGTAGATTTTAAAACTTTACTTTTTATCTTTCCTTCAAAAAAATTGAATTTAAATCTATATGCATAGATTTAAAATTTTATTAATATTCTTTTGCTTTTCTTTTTTTTGTATGCCATTGGATTAATGTTATCATTTTTACATAACTTATAATAATGAACATTTCAAATGCATATCTAAAGGAATTTAAAGGGGAAGAAAATGACAAAAAATAAGTTTATTGCTAAAATTAAAATAAATATTTAACTTTAAAAAAAGTGTTTGTTACTTGAGAAATGTTTCAATCTGCTACAATTTTTCCAAGAGCTGATTTTTTTTTCTTTCTTTCTTCTGTTTACGATGTCACATAGCTGTGAGTCTAAACAAAATACTTGTCAGCCATAAACTGGTGTCAAACAGGGTAGGGCAGCGTTTTCATTTCTTGGAAAAACTCTGCACTCAGCCAACTATCTGGCGTGAAATCTGCACTCCATCTTGAAAAGAGGCAAACCAACTCTGAATCTTCCTTTCTTTTTCGCCGCCCCCGATACAGACGTCCAAATTTTGACAGCACCCTGATGACAAATCGCCAAATGGGGGCCCTCATTGTGGTGTGTGTGGTGGCAAGTCCACGTCACACCTGTGTGTCTAAAAGACTACCCATGTGACAAATGTGCTCTCATCCCACTCCTCTAGCTCACCTTTCTTTGGTTTCACAACAAAAAAGAATCTCTATTATAACTGGATGGTGGTAAATGGAAAGAGATGCCGATCAATTTTGATTTGCCCCTCAATGGAAAGATAAAGTGAAAGTGTTCTGGTAGTGGGCATTTAAACACTAAATTGCCAGTTGAATAAAGCAGCGTGAAACAATTTATTTCGAAACGCTGTCAAGCTGTAGAAGCAAGGTTATTCATCACTAGAATCCGTTTGTTCCGTTTTAAAATGTGTTTCACGAACATAATGCCATAAAACAAACAATTCTAGATACAAATATTCGAGTTAATCACGGGATGAATAGTATTCTACTTGTATCGTTGTACATGTACTTCACGAACATTACAAAAGCTCCATTAGTACAGTCAAATTATTGGCATAAAACAAAAAATTCTTGATATAAATATTCTAGTTTAATCACAGGAAGAACAGTATTCTACTTGCTCCGTTGTAAATTTATTTCACGAAAGCTATATTTATACAGTCAAGTTATTGCCATAAAGTCAAAATATTTTAGTTGATCAATGGAAACATAGTATTCTGTTTGTGCCGTTGTAAATGTTTTTCGCGGACATTACATAGAAATATATTATACTTCCTATATTTGTGCAGTCAAATTATTTTCATTAAATAAAATATTCTTGGTAAAGATATTACTGTTAATTACAAATATGATAGTAATTTTTCGATAGTAAATGTAATTCGCAAACGTTATAGAATCTACATTTGTGTTTTCAAATTATTGCTATAAAATTGAATATTCTAGATTATCACAAGAAGAATGGTATTCCGTTTGTTCTGATTCGAATGTATTTCACAACGATACAAAAGCTACGTTTGATTAATCAAATTATTGCCAGAAATAATATATTCTAGATTCTGATACGAATGCAGTTGAAAATTTTATTCAACACTTCTTCAATTACATTTTCTTTTTCGTGCAATTATTGTTTTATTTATTTATTATTTTTTTATGAATAAGAACTAATCCTACTCCGAAATTTATAAGAAAATTAAGCCTGCTTAAGTACTTTAAAAGTTTTTCTTCTCATTGTATGTCGATGAAAAATAGCTGAAAAAAGTAACCATTTCATCTATGAAAAATAAGTTCGTAATTACGAATTCATCTGCGGATAAAAGAAATCTAACTACTTTGACCCAAAGAAATACATATAAAACCATACATTTGTTTATCCAAATAATCAATAAATAAAAACAAAATCTATACAATACTCTCCAATTATACGGCATAATCATTTCTACTATCTTATTAATATTATTATATCTGAATACCGAAGCTGTAATGAAATATAGGAGATTTATCATCCTAATTATCAAAGGCAATTATTTATCAGCCTTGCATTAAAAAAATACATCCCACCTGGTATTAAATATGTTAAATGTAAACGCTTTTCACAATAACACAGGTGGTAAATTCTTCTTTGTTAAGCAAATTCTATAATGAACCCTTTCAGCACACATTGTGTTACTCACGTTCTATTAAGTGTTGGAATAAATTGAAATCCCACACCTCATTGTATTTTGAATAATATAGTGTGGACTTCCCGGAACTTATTAAACCCTAGTTTTATTTAAGTTACCTACTAGTTCGGTGTGGTAATTGTCTTAAATTTTAATGTATGACTTTCAATACTTGCTATTTAATAGTTAAACGGGCATTTTCGCACTGGAGTTAATTAAATTTTAATAATACTCATACTTTTGAGCATTCGAATCGTACTCTTACTTTAAACTAATCCATACATTATACCAAATTAAACATACATTACATTGAATTATTTATGTATTGAAAAACAAAGATTTTAATTGGAAAACAGTACTTGACAGTAGAAACTGGCCAAAGAGGCGAATCAGTACACAATCTGTTAAAGAATCATGATTGATAAGTAATGAGATCTGAATCATACTTGTATTAAAATAATACATTCATTATTCTGAATTATACATGTAGTAAAATGATACGATATATCGAATTATGTATACAATGAACTACAAAGATTCAAAATAGGAAATATTGCTAGGCAATGGTAACTGGCAGAAGATAAAAATCAATGAGCAATCTTAGTTTAAAATTAGAATTATTAAGTGGCGAATGAACATTAGCTTTAAAAAATAATATTTATTTTATTGTGAATATAAGATTATGTCTATATTGGTCTTATTATTTTTTATTTTATTTAATTGGCATTCAGTTGGAAAGTGCTTCTGACCGCCTTTGATGTAACAGCTAAAAGTCACAACGAACATATTTCTCATAAAATGCTTTGCGTTATAATTACTTAGCTAAGTTTTAAACAACTGCCAAAACCTGTACAGGTCATTTGAAAGATTGTAAGCATCATATCCAGTCGTTCATGAACTGATTTCCCGATTGCTGGCTTATTTGAATTATTATTCAAATTGGAACTTTAAATATACCTACATTTTTTATGTATTTAAAAACCCCCGAAATGAGTATGTGATATAAAATTCATATAACTGACGTGTCAACTGTCACTTGTAACAATCATTTTTTCACATTCTTAATAAACTCCAAATAACAGTAGAGTCTGACATTAGCATCATGTGAAAGATTGCAAGTAACTTGTCTCACAAGAACTCTTAAAAGTGTATTAGGTTCATGAACTCATTTCCTTATAATGCTAGATAACTAAGGTGAATATTAAATACTCCTACACTTTTTTGCGTAATTGAGACCCCCTTGATCTGATTATATGATATAAAGTTCGTAATATGTTTTAGCTGGTATAATTTTTCTCCGGTACTAGTATCCTGTGAAAGATTGCAAGTATCCTGTCTCATAAGAACTGTTTTATGCGTAAAAGGTTTCTGAACTCATCTCCCTAGAATGCCTGCTAATTTTAGAGCTGGATCAACGGTGTTGAAACACTATCTCTGTGAGACATAGTTCTTCATAGTACTACAATCTAAAGAGCTTGATTAATCTGACAAAGTGATTCTGCTCTTTTAGTTGCCAGTTGGCATTAACGATCACTACATCTAGCCATATTGAAAAAAAAAAAATTTTTTTTTTAATCAGATGTTCCGGATGGAGAATGCAGCGAAATTAATTCCATTTATAAAGTGACGCAACGTTTGAACAACGTGCTGAGTATCACTTCACGGTCATTAACAAGCTCAGAATAACGACCCCGTTAATGTTAAACGCAGGGTGGAACAAAAAGAACGAAAGTATTTTCGTCAGTTTTAACTCTGCGTGCTATTTTTTTGTTGACGCCACATTATGAGAAAGCGTATACCGCCCTTTAACGCGGTTCTTTTCAAAGGAAAAATGTTTGCGCGGATTTTACACCTATGTGTAAACGCGAAGAACCTGTTTGAGATATTTATCTTTATTGTGTTACTAACAGGTTAAATTTAATACATATATTTAATTTTATTATGTATTTTTTAAAGAATTATCATATCACTATGTTAATTTAAAATTTCGTTGATAGGTTGGTTTTATTTTGTATTTTTCATATTGTAAAACTTTGTACTAGTGTCAAGTACATAACGTGAATTTGTAAGAAACAATAAAACAACAATAATAATAAAAAATGCATTCAGTTATATATATATATANGTACAAATAGTTAAGAAATTTCAATTTTGGAAGGTTACATGTAACATCAGTCTTTTCGAATCTTCTTAAAAATTTTGCACATGATATTTAGGCATAAATATTGTGTAATACCAAATTTATGACTTTCTAGCAGTCTCCTGAGCTACAAATTTAGAAATATTACACACCGTAAAAAATTCCTGATCAAATTATGGTAAAAAAAAAAGTATCGGCACTTTTACCGTAAAATCGATTTTTACCAGAACGTGGTAGTCAACAAAAAATGTAAATAATTACCTTAAAATCACTGAATCTTTTACATTTAAATAAATATTACTGTAAAAATTATGCTGTAATATTTTACTGTAAAAATGGATTTTACGGTAAAGTAATTTTAAGGAGGATGCACCCAAAGTGCCGGTACTTTATACCGTAATTTGATCCGGAATGTTTTGCAGAGCAGAAGTAAAAAGTAAGAAAGGACAGTGTTATTCATTTGAAATTTTATAAAAAAAATTCTTTTAATGAAGAAGTTAACTGGAGAATTAGTATTTAAACAAAAAGCGCTCCGTCAGAAAAATCTGTTCGATTTGAATTATACTATCGATACCTTCATTCAACCATAGTACGATACAAATTTGCTGAAACCTTCAGAAAGTGTTCAATTGAAACATGTTCCAGATAAGTTAAACCGTTGTATCGTATAATTAAGTTTAAAAAGTCAGATTATGTGGTTCAACCTACGATTCATATTGATGTTGCAGTAAAATTGAACAAAATTTTTAACATTGAAGTTTCAAAATAACATGTATAGTGTAATCTTATATTTTCTGTTTATTTATTTTCATATTTGTAGTTTGTTTGAAAAATAAATTAATAAGACTCGTAAATTTTATTTTGTACTTTTAAAAAAGAATGAATTTATCTATTTCTATTTTTAATTTAAACAATGAAATAAATTGATATCTTTTATAGTAAAAGTAATTAGCTTTCCTAACTAGTCCATTTAAATATTATTCATGTTTAATATTTCGTCAATATTTTATTTTTATTTAATTATTTATTTAAACTGGCAACATTCTATCATTCCTTGAGTTGTTGGTTCTGAAATAATTTTATCATATTGACCGTTTCAGAAAATTGGAAACTTAAGTATAAGTTTTACAGCATCAGTTTACACTTACGAGTTTGTTAAAATAGTTGTATTTCATGCAAAAAATACTTTCAATTTTTTTTTTTCTGTAACAATGGAAGAAAAGAAGAAATGCCATGTTTTTGCTTTGCTTCGAAATCAATCTTAACTTAGGGTAAGTAATTTGTTTTGCCCTTACAGCATCAGTATATTCACTTACGAGTTCGTTAAAATAGTAATATTCCTCGCAAAAATGCTCTCCATTTTTTATATTGGATCTTTTTTGAAACAATGGAGGAAAAGATGTGCCATGTTTTTGCTTTGCTTCAAAATCAGTCTTAACAACATGGGGTGAATAATCTGATTAGCTGTTGAGTGCAATTATCGGGCTACTGTATTTCCACTGCAAGCAAACACTCCACTGGAAGGAGATCACCCCGTGAAAGTGGACCAGTAAACAAGTGAATTTTTTCTGAAGAATGAATGGATGGATGATACGGGGGCAGGTATGAGCGTGCAGATGGCACGTGCAGGTGAACCGTTCGTAGTACACTTTTGGATCACGATTTGCCCCAGGGGGTGGTGGTAAATTATTTCTGGGCCGCAATCATCTTCCAAACTTCGAACAGTGAAAATGGAAATCGGTAGCCCTTTTACACCCCTCTCCCGCCCCTCTTTGAAAAGGAGGGGGGTATCTAAAGTCTTGGAAAAGAGGTATAATTATTTTCGCCCATGATCAGCGTTCATAATCGATTGGCGAGCGCCGACCTGTATTTTTTGTTATTTTTTCAACAAAATGTCTCAAGATTATTGCCTAGAGAAGGAAGTAAAGCATTATTAATGCCATCCGTTTTGACATAATCCCTCGTAATATTGCTTTTCTTTCTTCGGATCGCCCTCTTCTCGATCATTTATCATAGCGGTCTTGCCGCATATTTCGGTGGAATGTCACATTCTTTATCTGTCCGTAATTAATGTACGCCTCTCACAAGTGATGTAAAGTGTAATTATTTAAGATTTCTTTGTGACAAAATATTTAGAGGAATGTTGTGTTTATCTGATGAAATCGTATCTCTTTCCTAACCTTCCTTCCTGAAAGAAAATCCTACATTGTTTATGAAAACTGACACTGCTTTTAATTTACTTAGTAATTTATTTTCACGTTCAAAATTGAATTCAATACCTGTAAATGCATTCTGATATTGATGAGTTCTCAGATTTAACATTTTTAGCATCTTCGAGGATTATACTTTAACATTTCCGGCATTGTCTAATATTCTAATTATAATATTCCTGATTAATATTCCTGTTAATTTAATATTCCTGATTTTGACAACCATTTAACTTTTCCTTTTTAACATTTCTTGCTTTATGGGGTTATTTTCTGAGTAAGGAACTGTGAGTTTTTTTTATATATTGAATTCAGTTCACGCTTCTCGATAATTTCACTAAATAAAGATATATTTAATTTGCCATAGATACTCACAATAAATATTTCTTACAATTAATTTTCTGGTTGATTAAGAATTATTTCAAACTCTCCAAAATTATCTATAGGTTAAAAATATATTACCGAAAATAGTTAATGATAAATAAAAAGCAATCACTTAATATTTTTTCTGTTACCATTTCAATTTTCTGATGAATTTACTCGACTACCATTAATATAAAATTAGACTTCTATAAATTCTAGAATTTCTTTAATTTTTTTTTTTTAAAAAAGGAACATGATCATTGAAAAAAAATTTCCGTCAGATAAATACTTCTTATTTGTTAATTAAAAACTATTACTAACTCTCTAAAATTATCGATAGATTAAAAATATGTTACCGTAAATAATTACAATAATAAAGAGCAATCGCTTAATATTTTCTGTTACCATTTCAATTTTCTGACGAATTTTCTCGTACTACCTTTATTATAAAATTAGACTTATTAAAATTATAGAATTTAAAAAAATAGCCAGGATCAGTGAAAAACTTTTATTTTAAAATTTTTTAAGTCTTCTCTTTAAAAAAAAAAATAATTAAAAAGTAGAAAAATAAATAAAGCGGAAATCAGCTCGTAATTTTCAATTTATTTCCTTTGACTGATGCGAATCAAAAGTGTTTCTAAGATTACGACTTTATTCTTTTTTTATATCAAAGAAATGAGTTATTTATTTACTTCCCGTTGCATCCCAAATCATGAAGTGTAAAGTCGTATTTCAAGAAGCGCTTTTCTTAGCGTGATCTTTAAAATAATAACTAGCATACCGTAAAGCGCCACCGGGTGCAAACATTCTTTTAAGAAACACCGGGCACCATAATGTACTCCGAAAAGCACCGGACCATAACCACCCGGATGGTATACCAGATTATGCTGAGGCCAGGCCAAAGACCCGACTCGTCTTACGCCTCCTCTTCTTCAAAGACAATTTGAAACAACTTTAGAAATGATTAGAGGATGTTTTTGCCTGCTTCCGGTTCAATGAAAGTAAGTATAAAATAGCCCACGGCTATATAGCCCACTGTGCTCAAATTTCCCATTCACTCATTGTGTTCGCTCATATCAATTGTGTAATGAGAAGAAATCAAAGCTTTTTGTTGTCATTGGAGATCATCAGGTTTAGACGAGATTAAGTTTCAAAGGATAGGAGAAAATACTCTGGAATATGGATGTGAGATTGCGAATATTTATCTAGTGTTTAGTTACATGATAAACTTGTTTAATTGTAAGCAGTTGCAGAGAAATAAAATACCACAATTGTTTCTCTACCATTATATTAAACATGGTTTAGAAACTTTTCCTCCTAGAGATTCTTTTCCTGAAAATTTTACTCGATCCAGCGCATATCAATGTCTGTAGTGTTTTACACTGTAAAAAATGGATACTCGAATCCTACGGAACATGTTTCTTCGTTTTTGACGAAAACTATTTTGCGGTATATGCTTCGAGCGAACATTTTGTCAAGGAATGAAACAACTATCGCTACTTCTTCGAGGAAGTAAAGAAATCTTTCATCATTCTATTTTATTCTTCAAAAAAAAAGAAAAAAAATGCACAGGTGGCATTGTTTGTTACTTTTTTGTGAACATTATATAAGCTGATCAACGTCATCCCAACAACACAAGAACCGAAGGATAAATTACACACTTGCCCTCAGCGGGATTCGATCTCGGGGTCCTGGTAAGATGTTAATTCTTTGACCACCATACAGCAGGTTGGCTTATGCCGTTATTGTAGTTTTGATCGTGTAGTCCTAGTTTCGTCATTCTAGTTAGCAAATTAACAATCTCCCATAATGTTCAGCGATGAGGTTTTAATTTAGGAAACATTTTCGCCATATATTTGAGATTTCTTGTTTCCTCACAAATCACGTGACGATAGGATTCTCAAAATTACGAACTACAGCTCAAGGATCGCAGAATAATAAAAAATGAGAGTGTATGATAAACTCTCAAAGCAACAGGATTAATGTGGATAACCAGTTTCAAGGACTTCCGATTAGCATTAATTTTTTATATATTTTGAGGTTTTATTGGCAATTACTTTAAAGGAAATGCGTAATTCCGTTTCTTTATTTATTATTACTTATAGTTAATTGATCAATGTGAAGCCGCCAAGTGGCGTCTTCGTTTAGATGAGACGGAAAAAAATCCTAGCATTAAAAGCATTCCGAAACCAGCTGAATCGGATTGCCGAGTGATAAAGGGGGTAAGTTGGTTACTATTCTGTAAGTGTAGATGGATATTACGTTAATTTTCTTAACTTGTAAAATAATTGTTTGTACATTCATTTTAGCCGCGAATTACTAACGCAATTTTTTCGTTTCTGTTTGTTTCTAGATCAATATTGACGTTTAAACATACATTCTGCTCTTAAAATTAATTTTAGAAAAAAAAAATCAGCAACTTTAAGGAAAAGAAGTATGAATTAAAATTATATGTGAGGGGAAAAAAACAAGAATTGTTTTTAGTTCAGTTTTTTACATCAAGTATTTGAACACATTTTTGTTCAAATAAAATAGACGAACTGTAGAAACTCCACGTAGAAATGAAAAGATCTGGACACCGTTCTGTTTTTTCTTACAAATCAATTTATGACTTTCTTCCTTTATAAAGCTAAATGGTGTTAAAAAATTCAAGGTTTGTTTAGATTCTTGTATAGTCCAGTTATTTCTCACGCAGTCTTTGAATACAATTTTTGCTCAATTAGAATGAATGAGCTGTCTAAATTCCACGAATAAGGTAGGAATAAGATCAAGGTATTGTCATTTCATGTTCTTATAAATAAATAAGTATATCAATTTCGTTCCAAGTTAAGTTAAACAGTTAGACGAAAACATAATACGGTAATAAACAGGCACGAATATAAATTAAATGCAAAGAAACAAAAAAGAAAAATTTATAATCTTGCGTTGTTCAGTTTATTCACACCCAGTTTTTGATTACATTTTTGTTCAATCACAATGAACGAGCTACCGAAATACCGGACATCGCTATTCCATGTTCTAATATATCAACTCTCTGCCTTTATGAATCGATTTATTACTTTAATTCTAAATAAGGCTAAACAGTGTAATAGCAACATAACATCGTAAGAAAGAGACATGAATTTAAATTATATCTAAAGGGGGGGATAGAGTATCTTGTTAGGTTTTTGTATAGTCCAGTTGTTCCACATTCATTATTTGAATACATTTTTATTCAATCAGAATGAACGGGCTGTCGAAATTCTACTAATAAATAATACCATCTGGACATTGCTATCCGATGTTCTTATAAATCACCTCTCCGCCCATCCAGAAGAACACAGAGACATTTCTGTCTAAGAAGAGAAATGAGGCCATTTCCATCTTGTTGGTGTCGTCCTTGTCTTTTCGGCGTGAGTCAGTGATTGAGTTATCTTCATCTTCCTCCTCTTCTGATCAGCCAAACACCATCGTGATCAATAGCGCGTGTGGAAGTGGCCTTACCTGCTGGAAGGAAGTGGGAGTCTTTAAGAAAATCGTGACGGGATGATCGGTTCTTTACGCCAACCCTCTTTTACGAGATGTTGTGTCAAAGGTCAAATGTGAGATTGTATTCTTATTCAGTATTCTTTTGTTTCCATTATATAGAGAGAAATCGGTGTAGAGATTTGTTAATTTTTTACGATGTTCTATGTAATGTACGAGGTGTTTTATGACTCGATACGAAATAAACAAACACATAAAATTGTAAAATAACAACAAATAACTGAATCAAAGTTTTTTTAATTTCATTTCTATGTTGGAAAATAAATTTAAAAACTAGGCGTATTCTTTTTATTGAGTACAATTTTATACTAAAAAATATTTATAAAACTTTTGTTGTAATAAAAGATTCCATTTTAATAAAAGATTCAATTTTAATTTTTAGATTTGGAGAACTCTTGTGACTGAAATATAGACAATTATTGTATTCGGCACTACCTTTAAAATAATAATAAAAATAGTATGTATATATGTATGTATGTGTATATATATATATATATATATATATTGAAACGCCATTTGATCTGTCTGAATTAAAGAGCCTGAATTGAAGCATAAAAAAATCGAAAATAAGTTCAATTAAGATATTTTACTGTCAAAATGAGCCCTTCACAAAATACTTTAATGTGGTGGAGTGGGCCCTTCGCAATATTCTTCATTTTAAAAATTTGCACTCCCACAAAATTCTCTGGAAAAATGACGTTATTTTAAAAGTAAAACTCTTTAAAAGAAAAGGCTTTTTGTATTTTTCCGCTGAAACAGGACCCCAGCAGAAAAAGTTTCGGAAATTACAGATTCCGAAAATTATGAGTGGATATTTCCCAAAAATAGATATTGTATTAAAGTCTAGACAGAATCATATTTTTTTTCACAAAATCATAAAAACCAGAAACCTGTTTTCTCAAATGTACAAAATCATGAGAAGATTTTTGCAGAAAGTTTAAAACAGCCCTTGGTGAATATAAACTTACATCACCAATAAGCGATCTACAAGCGGTAGAACAATTCTCCGCTAAACTCATCACCTGGGGAAGTCGTTAAAGCAACCGGATGTCTCCACATCAGGTTAGAAAGCGAGATTAAATTCCATCGCCTGTACCATATCTGCCTAATTGCCGACACAGGGCCGTCCTACACACAACCATAAATTCGGCTCCTTCAAGAAAAGAAGAAAAAAAAATACTCCCTCATTAGGCCTTTAGGTTTCGTAACTTTTGATTGGCACACCTATTTCACTTGCCGCTTATTATACCAGATCCCAGTTGATGAACACGCATAAATTGTCTGGAGGCATCCTTCCGGCAGTAGGGTGAAGAAATTCAGTCATCACCGCTAGTCGGAGTATTTTTTTTTTCCCTTCCATCATCCATTCGAATGTAGTTAATAGAAAATAGTGTTCTACCATTCTCTCTTTAATTGACTGCAGCCGCCCTTTCATTGTCTGCAACAATATTAAGGATTGATTCTTACAATGATGTATTTAGTTATAACAAGTGAAAATCAAATATATGTTTTATTGTGAGAGTAATGTTTAATTAATGTTATTTTAAACAAACCTATTTCTCCTTTTAAACCAGGAATTGAATATTATGGAGAAATTACTCGAATTGCAGGTTTTTTCACAGTAGGAGAGAGTTGTGGATGATATACGTGTTTGTATCTTTATGTTTTAAACTATTTGTGTTATTTTTTAATAGGGTAAACATTAGTGGGTAGTAAAAGATGAGACAATCACTTTCTCTATAAACTATATGATAATAATTATTATTCGTACAGTTATAACTTGTTTCAACACAATTATAAAGCAATTTTTATTAACGATTGTAAGGATTTTTTTCTCTAGTTATTTTCAAATATCTCAAAAGTTGTATTAGCTTAGAATCATCTTGTGTATTTCATTAGTACAACTAACTTCTGTAAATTTTCAAATTGTTGTCAAATTATTGCACACGCACCTAACTTTATATTTATTTATTTTTTAACCAGGCGTCCTAAATATGATTTTTAGTTTTAAAAAATGGAATAAATTAAAAAAATAAGTAAATAATTAAAATAGAAAAAGACAGAAAAATTCGGTTCTATTTCCTCTCCTCAAGTTTCAAAATTAATTACAAATATTTGTTAACAAATAGCACTACAAACTGATATAAGTAAATAAACGATATGAACAAAACAAACTGAGTAAAACAATGATTTTAAAGTAACTTTTTTTTAGCAAAAGTACTGCAGCCTACGGACAAAATTGAAGACGAGCAGAGATGTAATGCTCTGACATGACCAGCTGCGTTATCTACTTTGTAGTTTCCTTAGTAGAAGGCAGTAAACCATACATTGCTATCTACTTAGTAGTTTCTTTAGTAAAAGGTAGTAAACCATACATTTCTATGCTATCTACTTATTAGCTTCCTTAGTCGAAGGCAGTAAGCCATATATTTCTATGCTATCTACTTTGTAGTTTCCATAGAAGAATGTAGTAAACCATACATTCCTACGCTGTTTACTTCGTAGTTTTCTTAATGGAATGCAATAAACCATGCATTTCTGTCTCCTTTCATTTTTAATTAATTTTATCAATCATCTTTTGTCTTTGTGACACCAGGGCAAATACTTCCTGTGAGCGCAATAAAGGAGAAACTAAGATAAATATAATCTAACTTTATTCAAGATATTTCTTGTGTTGAAAAAAAGAAATACTTTCTAACGTTCAGTTTTTATTCTGTTTTATCTTCTTTTTCATGCTGTAACAGATACTTAGTGTTGTTAAAAACAGCTAAGAGAAAAATAAAAAAAATTGTTTTACATTTTTATTAGCACTAAGCAAAATTCTTATGCTACTTTTACAGCAATCTTGTAAACATTAAATTAATAAAAAGACTTTCAAACACAGCTGTGTTTTTTTCCTAATGTAAAAATATCTGTGTCATATTGATGGATTGATGTCATTGTAAGGATTGATGTCAGTAATCGCACTCATTAATAAAATGTGTCATCTGTTACGTTTTAAAAAATTGTGCCGTGCGACATTTTATACTTTAGATATACAAAAGTGGAAATTCAGGATTGAATTTTTACTTTGTTTTATACTGTCCCTCCGCGCGGTAACTTGTTATTAAAATCAATCGATAGAAAAATAAAAAAAGTATTCAACGTGTTTTCATTTAAACTAAACAAAACCCTTCTGTAACTTAACAGCAATTTTGTGAATTTGCAAAAAGCATTAAAAGGCAGCCCTTTTTTTTCCCGAGGGGAAATTACCCGTGGAGTTCCCATAATGATGGATGCAGCTCTCACATTTTAACCTCGTTGATGGCAGTAATCACTCTCATCAATAAGATGTGCCTTCTGTGTTATATTTTAGAAAGTTGTGCCGTGCTGCATTTTATACTTTAAAATGAGATATTGTTCACCGAACCATGGCACAAGCCATCACTTGAACCAAGTTTGTCCCACATAATTGCTTCTGCATGGGCGGAGGTTAGAGAAAAAAAAATTATCACATTTCTGGAAGGCTACAATACGACTATTTTCTCACGGTTTTCTTTTACCTTCGAAATCACCTTTTACTTGTGTTACTGTGCCCTTCATCGTGTATATAACTTCGAATCTTTTATTTTTTCTTTCTTTCTTAAGTCCTGCCATTTTGGCTTAAATGCTTTCCGATTCTTTTCTCTGCGATTTATTTTTTTTGTGCATTGTAATCGTTTTTGATGTGGTTACAGTTACGGTGTAAACATTATTGCTCTTATGATGGCTGCTGAGTAGCAATTTTTTTTTCCTTCTAATGAATTAAATGAACCGCACATTGAAACGAAAATGTTCTAAAGAGATTTTTTTTATAACTACTCGCTATTTAAACACCGAAACTATGCAGAAAAGTTTACAGAAAAGCATTTTAAAATAAGAGGACTGAAAGGGTTTATATAGCTCCAGTGGTTCCCAACTGGCTGCCCGCGAACTAAATTATATTAGTTGTCATTTTTTTGTGGACAATTTTCGTAAAAAATCTATATGGGCTTAAAATACTTTTCTTTCGTTGAAAGAAAAAAGGAAAAAAAAAAAAACTAATTTCTTCGTTTCTATGAAATTTAATGTACCAACTGTGCAAAAAAAATTATTTCTCAGGTTTTGCATCCAAGAAAATATTTATTTCAGAAAATATGTATTATTATTTGTAATTTAATACTTTTGCTTTGTTCAACTTGCTAAAAATCTGACAGTTATATTTAATGTTCCTTCAAACATTAAAGAGTCCTATATAAAATTTTGATAAAGTTGCGGCCCGCCATTTGACGGGTGATGCATAAAAATAGCGACTTGCGATGCATAAAAATAGTCACTTTCTATGGGGGCTATAAAATCTCGGAAATTCGGAAAGTAATTTTTTATTATTAGCAAGCGTTCAGTTTTATACATGCTTATGTGTGTCTAATAAGTAGTGGAATTTTTTTTTTTACACTATGTCATAAAGGTGTAAATAAATTATCTCGCAAAGTTAGAAAATACTTACATTTTGTGTTTTCCACAAATTTTTTTTGAACAAAACGGTTATCGTTTAAAATATTGATGGGTTGGAACAAATTCGTTATATATCTACGCGGAATGGCAGTTATACGAAATGCAAACCATTACAGGGTAATAAAGAATGGTTAAAATATAGTAACAACTTAAAACAAAAGGTTGGTTGTCAAAAGTCAACAGAAAGGTTGGCTTTTAAGCTTACGGAAGAAACGATGTTCAACTATTTTTTCCCCCCTTTGATATCCCTGTGGTTACCAACTGGCGGCCCGCATCCGGCCCGCGAAGCCTTTTTTTTTGTGGTCAGCGAACTAAAATGTATTAGTTGTCGTTTTTTTGCGGACAATTTTCATTAAAAATCAATATGGATTTAAAATACTATTCTTTCGTTTAAAATAACCTAATTTCTTCGTTTCTATGAAATTTAACATACCAACGGTGCAAAAAAATTTATTTCTCCGGTTTTGAATCCAAGAAAATATGTATTTAAATACAAAAATAATCGTGTATGTTGCTCCTTTTTTTTTTTTTTTTTTTTTTGGATTTTGTGAATAAAATTTAGTATGTGCGTATCAGAAATTTTCTAGAAGAAGTTCTCCCATTTACCTTTTTGAAACCACCCATTTTGTACGAAATTATTTACATTTGTAAATTTTAAAATGTATAAAATAGGGAATGAATATCATGTTGTTCTTTTTTTTTTTTTAAATTCCTTGAATTGAATATCGCATGAGCGGAAAAAAAAATTAATTTCAGATGAACTAGAATTGTTGCTATAATTCCTAATAAGTAAAAAAAAATGTTAATTTATCGCAGAATTAAATTTAAAAGAAAAAAAAATCTTGTCACTAAATTTCTGATTAAGAGAAGATTCAAAATGATACGCAACAAGCAATATTTGTAATGCTTGTTATTTTGCTTTTTAATATTAAAAAAACTTTGATAAAAATCTGACAGTAATATTTAATGTTCCTTCAAACATTAAAGAGTCCTATATAAAATTTTTATAAAGTTGCGGCCCGCCATTTGACTCGTGTTTTTAATTGCGGCCTCCGGCCACATATAAGTTGGAAACCCTTGGTATATCCGTTTTGTGGCCTTTGGTATATCCGTAATTTAGGTTCTAGAAAATATTCCCTTTTTTGTGCGTGTTTAATACATGTTTGTGTGTGATTACAAATCATAGAATTACATTTCATTTTAAATAATTAGATAATTAGTGTTCATCTTCTCAATCTTTAATATTGCATACTTCTCAATCTTTAATATTCAATCTTTAATATTGCATTTTGGATTCATACACAGAAAACAAGTTTGTGTTTTTGACAATAATTTTCGTTCACTTTGTCTTAATTTTGATGATTTAAAACAATTTTCAAATTTTTAGGCAAAATATTTGTTTTTATTCAAGCAATGAAGACAAAAATAGACATATATAATTACAAGAAATTATAAGTACTTTAGTTGAAACGAATAAAGAATTAAAAACCTGATGCGACAGACCATGACAAAACTTTTTTTTGTCCAGAAAAAGCATTCTTTGGCGAATCATGAAAAAAGACTTCGCAACAACAAAATAGAAAAATTTTTGTTTCCATTTTTATTTATTCTTTACGTCTCGAAAATAGTTTTATTGTAAACTTGCAATTTGCGATAATCTACTTTGTTTTCTTCATTATTAATCGTTAGGGAAAAAAAGTGGAAGAAATAAATTGTTCAAAGAAATGTATAACAATTGTACATTCTTTGATGGAAATTGAACTTCGCTTTTTGTTTTTGGTGTTAGAAAAGTTCATCGAAAAATACGAACCACCTTTAAGAGATGCCTCTGCTTAGTACCTTTCAACAAAACTGTTTATTTTTACACATCCGGTTGGGTAGTTTGAGTTGAGCGAGTTTCTCGGAACGACTTCGTAGATGTTTATTTTATTTTGTTCTTTTTCCTTAAAAATGTAAAAAACAAAAACTGTCACTTAAATAACTATTATTACCTGCTTTTGGTAAAGTTAGTCGATTCGGAGATTCTTTGAATGGATATTATCTCTATTATGAAATTATTTACAAGAAATCGTTCGATAATTATTAGTACAATTTTGTGAGAAATATTTTTTTGAATAAAAGGAGCAAGTCGTGATGACGATAGTTTAAAAAGTATCACCATCGCTTACAATAAATATCGAATACTTCATAAATATCGTTTTATCGAAAATAAAGTTGCGAATTTTATCGATTATAGTTATCGAATGCGATAATATCATAATCATTGTCACACAACGATAAATATCTAATATCATAATAAAATGAATATTATCAACTATGATGAATACTGAATATGATAGTATCGCAAATGTTTTCGATAACTGTAGTTACCGAATAAGACTGCTTTAAGAGTGCAGATAAATTTCTTTTGATGAATTGGCCGATGTAAAATTTAATCAAATGAGATTGAGATATGAAATTGCGATATTTTGACAAATTCCGGTATGTACCAGGACCAGGGTTGGGTTTTTGGCCCCAAAAACTGGTTTTTGACATGACAGTGGTAAAAACCGTGTTTTTACCGGTAAAAACCGTCAAAAACCTTCTGTTTTCTTTAATTTATGGCATATAGGGTACAATATATTATTTTCACATAATTGCCTTTATAAATGAATGCTGTAAATGATTGCTATTGATTTTGCAACTATATACATGCATTCTTATAGAAGGATATACATTCATATAGAAATATTGTAATATACTTATTGAAAATGGTGATAATTACTTTTATCATTACAGCTTGATTTGCAAAGGATTCAAAATTTTGCACTTCCTAATTGTTACAAATAAACAAACAAACAAAAAAGCTTGGAACTATTAATAAATTCAAGAACTAAAAAGAAGAATTTAAAATTTGGCTTTTCTTAAATACTAGAAATAAGCTAAACAAAACTTTCAAAGCTTGTAACTACTAACAAACTCTAAGTCAAGAATGACTTGTCATTCTTCAGTAATGTAATATGCCAAACAAAATGATGCTTGGAAATGTTGAAAATTTTGTTTAGTATCCTAATATTTTACTTCAAATAGTATGTTTTGATATAATCATGTTGGGAAAATGCAAGAATCTGTTCTTAAATATCTTTTAACAACTTTTTTTCTAATTTTATTGCCCAAAAATGAATTAATTTTAAATTATAAGCAGTTAAACTCAAAAATACAGTTTTGCCAAAACTATGGGTTTTTGACAGTTTTTGACACGACGGTAAAAACCATGGTATAAACCGGTAAAAACCGTCACGTGTCAAGAACTTGCCAACCCTGACCAGGACTATTAATAAGCTTACCTCTTATAGATGCTATATTGCGAAAGAAACTCTTCATTTCTGTTTTTATCCTCCACTGGCATTTTAAAACTTAAAATTTAGAGAGTTCAGGTTAACCAACCTAATGTAAACCATGAAATTTCAAAAACTGAAAATTGTTTTCATAATATCAAAATGCTAACAAATTAGTGCAGGATTACTTCTTCACTGCGTAGATCTCAGTTATCCCATCATAATCTCTTTTAAAAAAAATTTAGAACTTCATGGTATTTTCTAGGTTAAGCTGAATTCACTTTTTCTGTACTTAAATTTGAAATTATTTATGTAGGTAATCCCATGGTATAACGTCTTTTTAAGTAATTTCCGTGTTGAAGTGCACTTAAATGTATACCAGAACACGTAAATAAATTTAATTGATGACCTAATGTATACACTGTGAATTTTTTTTATCAAATTACTGTATAAAAAACCGGTACTTTAGTTGCATCATCCATTTTTACCGTTGTTGTTTCTTATCACATTTGGTAAAGCCGAGCTCGTCAGCCATTGTCTTTTTAGCGAAAGTTAGGAAGGTGCGCTTTTCGTTTGTCAAGAGAGCCCCACTAGGGGGAAAGTACGTATTTGTTCAGAAATCCACTAATAGCCTCAATTTAGACATAGATCAGAAGGGGAAGGAAATTTTCTCCAGATCCCTATACCTATCGTACGTGCAACCGACCACAGATTTTACGAGCACGTACGTCGCTTGTTCGCATGTACTCGGTGCATATACTCCGGACTGGAGTCCGATTTTCTAACCACTACCATAATCCCCATTTTTACCGTACAATAGTATACCGTAATTTTGACAGTAATATTTATTTAATTAGAGTGAATATTACCGTAAATATTACTGTCAAAATTACGATATATCAATTTTTTTTCGTTCCGTAACATATTCCGGCGAAAAATGGATTTTACGGTAAAAAGTACTGGCACAATGACTGCCGGTACTTTTTATCGTAATTTGATCCGGAAATTTTTGCAGTGTTTATTCATATGTAAGGATTGCTTGACGCAAGGGTTTTAGTACGAATATAATAGTTTTCGTACACAAACAAAACATTTAATACATCACAAAATACACGTATAAAACATACTAACATATGCAAAGTAAGCTTTACTTAAGGTTGTTACGGTTTTTACTTTTGTAGAACATTATTAAGACTCCTATAACACAATAGTTGCAATCAATATTTTTAAAATTAAGATTAATAAAAACATTAATTATACATTTCGCAAGGAGGAATCTACACCATAGATTCTTATTTCACAAGTATTTTTTGTTCAACAGAGTCAAAAAACGAAAGTTTTTTAGTCTTTTTAATTGGATGTACATTTAAATGTACATTTAATGTACATTTATTAATAAATATATATTTTGGAGTATTTGAAGAGCTATAAGACGTAAGGGTAATCGATACGAAACCATTAAATACCTTTTATTCGAAGTTCTTTTTTATTTTGTAAAGTTAAAAAATTCACCATTAAAACTCGAATTCAGATTGACTATCGGAAAAAATGACTAACCTTTTTCTGATTTTCGGGCCGACGCAACTCCTGTATACAGTATGGTACAAGTCGATACAGCAATGCATGTGAAAAACAAAATTATAAATCTAAACTCTTCGTTGAAGTTTGAAAGATTTAAAAAAGGAAAAAGAGAAACATCTGGAATTTCGAAATCTTGTGTTAATTTAATGACAAACAGGGTAGCATTCCAACAGGAAAAATAAGTAATTTAAACTTTTGCCTAGTCATTATTTTCAATTTTCCCTAAAGAATGTTTTTTTCTTTTTTTTCTTTTTTTTTTTAAAGATTTTGTATACCTTCTTTCTTTCGTTTTCCATGCAAACCTTAAAATCTTTTTCTCTTTTCTTTTTTTTCTTCTTTGAGTTCGACAAAATTATAGGTATCAGAGTAAATTCGAATTTTATTTCAAAATTAAGAGTTTTTTCTTTCCAAATAATGATAGACGTGGAGGTAATTTAACTCCTTTTTTAATTTGAAAAAAAAGTCGCCAAATAAGAAATTTAATGCAACAGTGGGAATTTTTATTTATTTATTTTATCGAAATATACAGTTTGTAGTTTGCATAGGGGGGATAAATTCTTTTAATTCTTAATATTTGGAAGGGCCTAGAAAACAAATTCTTCTACTTTCTTTTTTTTCTTCTTTTTATTAAATTCTGTTTTTGAAATTAGTGTTGTTGATAATGGATTTCTTCACTTTTTAAAAATACCACGCATGACTTCATCCATCCATCCATATATAATAACCTCTCAAGTGGTTATTCTCTGAATGAATTAAATGATATAATATAACGTTTAAAAAAATATTTAGATGATAAAAAATTATTTGTATATTATTATGTCACATTAAGCGTAATTATATGATTTTTAACAATTTTAAAACTGCTAATCAATTTGATAAATAAATAAAAGTTAATTTCTGTCAACTTAAAATTAATCCCTATTAACAATGATTTTTTTTAGAAATATCTAATTGCGTTAGAAAAATTATTTAATTACATTAAATGCTGGTTTAACGTCCCAAATAGAAATTGGACGTTACATTTACATAATAATTACAGGGGTACTTTTTTCTGGTGCTCTTTTTACGGTGCTTTTATTTCCAGTGTTTTTTCCGGCCCACCTAATAACAACATTAAGTCACTGGGACTCTAATTTACAATCCAAAGGCATATCTGCCAATTTTCACCCTTTCTGAGATTGGATTTTCCTAGTGGTAGTAAAACAACTATCGAAAAACAATCTTACTCGAAAATATATTCTCATTTTGGGCAGGTTAAAATTCGCTATCTTAAAAACTATTAATTTTTTTTATCTATTTTTTATAATTACTTAGATGTAGTGGTGGTCAAACTCATTTATAATTATTATTATAATTCAAAAAGTTTAATGAAATAACATGAGTTTCACTACCACTTTAAATATGAAAATAAAATCTTACGGGAGATACGGAACGGTTGGCAGCTATGCAGCTGGCTTTAACGACTCTGTCTTTTTTTGAAGCTGTAGTTGGTCGCAATTCTAATGCAAGCTTTAATTTCTCTTAAAATTTTACTACCTAAGCTTAAAAGAAAAAAGGCCAAAAATCGTCTTTTTACCACGTTTATATCAACTTGCTTTCGTGAATGTCTCTGTTCAGGTGGAATTTTGTAATCGATTTTAAACTAACTTCCCGACTAGCGACGGAGTTCAAATTTGGCACATAGTTCAGAATTGGATGACAATGCATGAAAATGAAGAAAAAAAGACATACAAAGTAAAATGAAAGAAAAATTAATATTTTTGCGATTGTCTTTTGTTGTCGATTTAATTATTTCAAATTAGTGTCACATGTCAGTTGAAAAGTTTTGTGTACAGTGAATGAAAAAATTGAGATTTTGAAAGTGAGAACACACAAAAAAAAAAAAAAAANAACCACGTTTTTGTAGTGGAGAATAATAATTAAAAAACAAAAATTTGAGAAACGAAAAACGTGGGGCGCATGAAATACATAACAGTACATAAACACATTTTCTTACTCATACACATGCACAACCACATACACATTTAGATACAATTACAGATATACATACACATATTCTCATGAGCACACATACTGTTACTGGTATATATTTCATGCACCCAACGTTTTTTCGTTTTTCAAATTTTTGTTTTTTAATTATTATTCTCCAATACAAAAACGTGGTTTTTAAAAATATTATTTTTATTTTTTTTTTCTTCTTTATTTTAAAAAAAGGAACAAGTCGTTAAAGGCTGCTGGATTGGAAAATCGCCGTCGAAATGTTTAATTCAATAATTAAGCGAAAATACATTGCAATATTTTTCAACAATTATGCAATATAGTCTGAAATTGTGTTTTCTTTTCTTTTCTAGTGAAGGGGTTATGTTTCTTCCCCAATGAATACCTTGGCACATACCTGATTCAGACACAAACGGAGGGATTCGGAAACACAGCCACCTCTTTCTCTGAAATAACTTTTGAGCCGGACGCCATTCCTCCTTGGGGAAAGTGTTTCCGAAGAAGGGGAAACAATGTCATCCTCAAAGACAGGTGGGGTACCTTTTTTTCTTTTCATTATTTTATTTTAAGTCATTTCTTTTCTTTCCGTCAAGCATTTTTTTTCTTTCTTTTTATCTTATGCTTCCTCACCGTAAATTGTAACGTAATAACGTTGACTTCCGAACTGTGACGGAAAGTAATCTTATGCACTGCTAGTCATTGCTAGTTGCCAGAGGGTGTGGGTGTGACGGTGAGATATTTTGAAGGTCAATGTTCATGTTAGCAATTACCTTTTTTTTCTTCCTTCCCTTCCCCTCGAAAATGTTAGAAATTTTCTTTGACAACAAAGACTAGGAATTTAATAACAAGAACAGTGTATTTATATGCATAAAATATTTCTATATTTTTATGTATTATTAATTTATTTATTTTTATGTATATAAATAATTATTATACACGTAGTTTTCATACATTTTTCATAATAATACGTATTTTTCATAGATAATAGGCGAATTCTAATCTTTATTTAGGTATTTTAGTAAGCAATAAAGAATGAAAGCACTGAAAAGAAGCCCCCTCACTAACTGTTATTTAAATTTAGCACCTGATTCTATTCGGACTGTTAATCCCGAATTCAATGCAATTAAGTACAAATTTGCACTTTTAAAAAACTAATTTAGATTCAAAGTTTAATTTGAAATTGACTAAAAGGAACTTTTATTGCTTTATACATTTTTTAGATGCAGATACAATTAGAGAATATATACGTTATTATGTTAGAGAATATCGTTATAAATAATGTATCGATTAACAGTTTTCTTTCAGGTGAGTTAAAAATATTAACAAAAATGATAAAGTATTTCAGTTAATGCGATCATCAAAAATGGCTAGTTAAGAAGGTTTTATTTATATCTTCTTATTACACCACAATATAATGAGAGTAATTATTAAAATTTAGAACAATTTTAGAGCTGCTTATGAAGCTTCTTTTTAATTAATCTTAATACATTAATTATTTTTAAAAAAAACTCTAATTTCGTTTGAATAAGTATCGTATTAAATTGTGGCTCAATGACTCGAATTGCATTATTTATTAAATTCAATAATTACTAACGGAGCGCCCTCTTTTTTCTGAAGCTCATTCCCCCCCCCCCTTAAAGACAGCCTAAGTGTATAAGATAAAATAATCAATCAAATAAATGACTTAATTTTTAAATGTGACTAAATGAGTATACAAATTTGTTAAATTATGTAACACTATTCGATGTATGATTTTCTCAGTTGATTCACATGACTCTGACCTAAACCTAAAATTTTCGTGAATTAATACAAAATGTTACACACAATGTTTTTCACAAAAAACACGACGAGACGAAAAAATCATGCGTTTTCCCGGAAATTGAAAATATGAGAATTGTTGGGAGTTTGAAATTCATAACGTTTGTTATAACTGTTTAGTTAAGTTATGTCGCTTGGCTATGAAAATGGCCCAAAATGAGAAGATGGGAATGAAAATCACAGCATTTTAAAAATGAGAAAAAAAATGTTTGTGATATAAATCTTAAATACTTGAAATGTTACTTCAGCACTTCATCGTTTAAGCTCATAAAAATTTGTAAAAATTGAAGTTTTAAATATTTAAAATATTTTCCGTTTAGTATGTATATAATTTAGAATTTAAGCTTTGATTCAATTTCAAAATTTTCAAACTGCGGGCTCTGTTACTATTATTTTCCTAGCCAAATAAGTGGCGTTATTGTTTTTGAATAACAAATATATGAAAATTTAGTTGAAAGTTAAATTTAGTTTCCATTTTCCGTCATTTTAGCACTGGAGGTGAAGATTGTATGAGATGTTTTCATATTACTTTGAAAGCCCCTAACGTCATACAAATCCACACAGAAGGTAAGCATATTTAATTATTACTGTATTTAAAACACAATTATATTAATTTAAATAGATTTTTAAAAAAATTATTTTTTAATATTTAACAGGATTAGGAAAATGTTATACTAAAGAAGAAGCTGTAAAGGCGACTTGTCCTGATGATAGAGCTGTGTATGAAAGAAAATTCAAAGAAATAATGCTCTACAGTAAGCTCCACTTTTGCTTTGCAAACTACTACTTTTACTACTTAGTATATTGGTTAGAATAATACAGCATATTAAGCGTCATTTTAGGTTATTTTTAACGACAAGTTTAGAATGTATACCATGTGAAACTGCCAGGTAATGTGCCAGTATAAAACAGTTTATTTCGCAGAAAAATACTCTTATTTATAAAAAGGACTCCTGTTTAAAAGATATATTGCAGTACAATTACAACGGGTAACAATTAAAAGCAGAAAAAGATCTGTGTTTATCCTCAAACAGTTTTTTATTGTAAAATATGAGTTATTATTCTGTAGAATTTGCAGTTATTATTTTCAATGTAGAAAAACCTGTCATCCATTTAATACATAAATTTTCTATATTCACGATTAGTCGCTATTATACCTAAACCTTAAATTTGAGTGCTTCTTAAATTTCACTTTACATATTCTACCACTAAATAACTCTTAAACGAATCTTACTCTTTAGGTTTTTCCGTAGTAACTGCTTTTTATATATATTTTTAGAGCACATGTAAAAAAAGTGAACACATTAGGTGTCCAAAATAAAAATTTAATCGAGAAAAAGACAAAAACATCAACAAAATCTGAAATACTACTGCAGAAAAAGGCAGGTAAAAAAAAATAACACAGGTTTTATTTCCTGACGATACTTTGAAGTTTTTCTAACAATCGGCTGACAACTCTCCTCTGTGTACTACGGCAATCAAACAAGTTTTGATGCTTTCAACTCCACCTCCCACAATAATTCTTTAGATATCAAAAACATTTTGGTTTTTTCTTCACCCAAAAGTAAAAGCACGATTTGAGAATGAAATAAGGTATATAAAGACAATTTCTTACAAACTATACTACTACAATAGATTGTGTGTTGTACAAAATTTTAAAACTAATTTTGATGTGTGGCATGCATAAAACACGAATAGTACATAGTTTAACTCTAGGACATATGGACTGGACACAATAGCCTGTAGCAAATCTCATCACCTGCTGTGTCCGATTAAGAACAAAATCTTGTGAGTCACAAGAACAATTTGTGGAGAGTCCACGTGTGGGAGTAAATTGTATATCTATATGCAACCCTTTTGTGCACATGTGTATGGTTGGGCGTACCTTTTTTACAAACCATCACCTCTGACCCAACGAATAAACATAGAGAATAGAGAAGCCCAAGAATTCCAAAGGAATATTCCACCCGTCTCGAACGTATCTTCTTTCTCACTTGGGTGGGGTGTGGATTCTTCTTGATTTTGACCTTTACTTTCTTGACGTGGGAAGATGCTAGTCGGAGAAAGTCTTTCAAGAGCAAGGACGGGCGCTGCATCATTTTGGAACGCAACAACCTCCCAAAAATGCACAAGCGTTTCTAAAACGAGATTTCATTATTTTGTTCTTCTATTACTCGTTTTTCTGTTTAATGATAGATACTTTATTCATTTTTGAAAATAAAATCATGTTTAGTTTGGATTTATGTAAGGGGGAATTTCCGTGTAAGTTGTTAAAAATGTAGATTCACAAACCATATTTTAATTTTTTTTTTTATAAAAAAAATTATTAGAATGTTTTAAGTAGTTCATTAGTATTATTTATAAGAATAAAAACCTTGTGAAGATGTTAATGGATTATTTTATTCTTCTATTACCCGCTTTTTAGTTTAATAATCGACTCTTTTTTATTTACCGTTTTTCTAATATGAAATTTTCGGGGAATATTTTGATTTTTAATGTTAGTTGTTGGAAATGTAGTTTTATAATATTTTTTTTTAAAAAATCACCAGAGGGTCTTACATAGTTTATTATTACTACCATTTAGGAGAACAAAAAAAAAAAAAAAAACTAAGTTGTGAAGATATTAAAAAAACAAAAACCTACGTTATACAAACATTTAAATGAAAAATAATTATGATAGCATACAAGTTTGGGTGCGTCGCAGGAGATTTAATTTATTCAATTCTCAATTTATTTTACTTAATTTACGTAATATTATAGCTTTATATAGGTAGTAATAGTTTCTTGATATATAAATACATAGACATTGGCCTCCGTAATATCGGCTTTGTATTCTGTAACAGCATATATTTGTATGAGGATCGAGTCAAATGTAATACTCCGAGTTTATATATTTTGCTACTATTTTTAAACTTAAACACAATTTTCTCTCCAACACTTTTCTTTTTTATTATTGTTTTAAAGATTGCAAAATTAAAATTATTTAAAGAAATGTAATAATATTGTAGTTCAACATTGAAGTATAATAAATTCGATATAATTTTTTTTATTGTAATACATGAAAAATTGAAAGACATTAATTAAGTGCAAAAAACTACTTTGTGTTCTCTAAAATAAAATGCTGTCATGTTCAGAGAAATTTTCCTGATAATATTCCGAAACATAGAGTATATTTTATATATTCATCTTGCATGTCTTATATTTTATATATTCATCTTGCATTCATCTTACATGTCCTCTTTAGGAATGTGTGATGTTATATTTTTAAGTTCGAATGTAATAAGCTATATTTTTAGTAATCTCTTACAACCGATAGAACATAAAACATCATTATTAAATCGCGAGATTCTATTTTATGTTGTCTATCATAAATTTCTCTAAAATTTAGAGGAATTAAACCAATAGTTTCTTTATCATAGATTTACATTATATTTTAGAACAATAGAACATTTTGCGCCATTTTTATAATTAGCAATGATAGAAAATAACTGTTACAAAATCACAAAAATTATTTTAAACAAAAGCATATTATTCGCTAAAAAGTGTTATTTCATTCGACGACGGAGTTATAAAATGAGGTCAAATGTGTTATAACAATAGAATTTCTTTTGTATAAGTTCTTAAAAACGAAGAGTTAAATAACTGCATTCCAAGCACTTTCCAAACGATATACAGTTAGAATTAAAGAGCTTACTATCATTTATCTAAATTCCGTTTCAGGATACTGTCCAAACAAGGGCAGAAACGAAAGGGTATAATGACATATTAAAGGCAATTGAGATCTTTATCGTTTCGAAGGAGGAAAACTCCTCAACCTACCTTCTTTTCGTCCAAAAAAATACATAGACGGCAGCCATCATTTTGTGTCTTTCAGCAGAACAGTTTCACAAAACGAGACTATAACTTGCCACCGGTTGCCAGATCCTTTTAAGTTGGAGGAAATAAATAATTTCAAAAAGAAAGCAATAAAATGATCAGGTTTTGAGAAAATTAGAGGGATCACCCGACGGCTGAGGTGATTTACGCTTCTTAACAGCAAACGGAACGCTAAAGATTTGTTTAGTCGAGGCCTATAGTATTGGGAGTGGCAACATCCTGGCTACTAAGGTAGTAATTTTCGAAGTCATTTGCACCCCGTACTCTGAGCTTCGCTCTGAGTGCCATGCCCGGGCCATGAAGGAAAAAAAAAAGCCTGCTTGTTTATGAACTACAGAGTAGTGGAGATATCAGCAGAAATATTGAAGCAGGAAGTATTCTGGCTGAATAAATTATTCGATGAAGCATGAGACGTAGTCTCTAGCTTCCAACTACATGGCATTTTTTTTTAAAAATAAATTTTTATTTCTTCTTCGAAATTTTTGGAAGTAAATAGTTAAATTATTAATAATAGATAGAGCTTAATTTTTCGCGCTCAGTTCATTCTGTTTAACAAATAAAATTATGCCATTAACTGAAAAAGGGAATACACTGCTCACTGAACATAATACAATGAGTAAAACATAATTGAGCATAAAAGTTGATGGCAACGAAACTCAAAGTACGTTTGCAGGGAATAACTATAACCTCTACTGAACTCAAGTTTATCTCATTAAATTACATGGATTGCACCCGGGTCTGTAAAGTGTTGGTAAATTACGGAAAAACTAAGAACTGCTTCCATTACTTCATCAAGTCAGTGCCTGAATTCATTTCATCGTTTTAGGTTCGAATTACCCTTCTAGGGCCAGTGGTACTTATTAAATGATAAAAGTGTTTAAACTGTTTTAGTTAGATATCCGATTTCTTTGGTAATAAAATTTTAGTGTGCTAAAAATGTCTCTACAAGTAATAGAAATGTTTTGCAGGAAAGCAAGATTTAACCAGCAATTCACCTCACGAACAAGTTTTCTGTCCAATAAGTGGAAAGTTTAGGTTTACTTACACAGCTAGCAATGGAGAATTTCGATGTGACCAAACCTTGTCAGAACTGTCAAACTGCCCTGACGGTAATGTCTTGGGGGTCAAGTTTCGTCAATGCTCCTTCCCTAATATGGGTAAGTATCTAAAAAAATCGAAGTTTATTTAAATTTTTTAGGCTTTTCATTTAAACCAGAAATAGATTTTATGCATAATATTTGGTCAGGAATATTCGTTTCACACTTTTTCTAACATCTCGAAACTGTAAGAAGCTGAGAGTAAAATGTAGCCAAACCTCGATCTATCATTCGCTTTCCTGTATATATCGTCTTGTTTTAACGGTTTCATCACAAATGCCATTCTTCTAATGCCAAGAGTACTCGTTTAGATCGTTTTTGAAACTCGAATATTGCCGCTTATATCGTTCAAATATTCGGCAGATAATTTTTAAAAAATATCGAAGTTACTCTGTTTTGAGAAGAAAAACAGTAACATGCGAAGGATTAAAAAAATGAGTATTTGTTACAGTATGAGGGAAAACTCTTCAAACAGAACATTTGATGTTTATGCATCAGTTTTATTTTTATTTTATAACCTTCGTTGAACAGCCGACCTAATTTTCTGAGTTTACGACAACCAATGTTTAACTCCATAGATTTGTAATTTTGAACCCAATCCAGAAGATAAGGGAACTCGTGGATCAGGTATTGGAAGAAATTTGCCTTCGTGGGGGACTTTTTGATGGAAATAAACCGCATTTGTGTTACGTGGTGGGTGTGAGCTGGGTGTGGAATTCATATCAGCCTGCCATTGCTAGGATTCGAACCCAGGTCACCTCATGCGAGAGCTTTTTTCTTTGAACCACCGCAGCTCTTTTACATCAGTTAATAAAAATGCTAAATGTTGTGTTGTTTCAAGGAAATGGTTGCAAAGCTGAATAAGGGCGAAGTAATCAACCATCAACCGGAACCGCAACCATTGCTAACATTAGAGGAAGGCCTCGAAATCATGAAAGAACTTACTGAATTCAAAAGAGGTTATAGAAAATGAACAGCAAACTGTTACTAATAACGAAAATTTATTGTTTGCGCTGAGAAGAAAAAAATTTATTCAAACTAAAATTTCTAAATATTTTAAGTAAATAAATGTGTTCAATTCGTCTTTTTTATTTTTTAATTTTTGTTTAATTTTTTCCATTAACATTTTATACTTATTGTAATCTTAATTTTAAATCAAAACCATTACTTTTTTATAACTTTTCATACATTAAGTCATTATTTGATGTTTTAAATTGACCCTCGGTTTCTACTCGACAAATAAACCTGTGACCAATTTTGTGCTTATCATACGATTATCAATATTTTAAAAATGATACGCATAAAAAACCTTGTCTAATGTGTGCATTGTACTGTAAAATATAATTTTTCTTTTGCAGATGTCAACTTCCGATGTTTAGGGGATTGGGCTGGTCCAAATAATGATCGTTATCTTGCACTTATGGAACTGAAGGAGGACTCAGAAGAAAGATTTAAATTCAGATGTGGAGTAAGTATTTTAATGTTTCAACCATTAATAGCAGCAAAGTTAATTCTATGATAACTTGTTAATACTCGTATTGCCTACATTTATTATGACAAATACTTATCTATGATTTTGTTGCTTCTTTCTTTTTCTAGATCTACAGAGTTGATCCGTTAACTGGTCGAGTATTTGTGTCGCTTTCAGCTGATTCAACATGTTATAACCAACTCAGATCTGCTACAGATGGCTACGAATCATTGATTTTGACTCCTTGTAAGTGAGAAATGTATATTATGCAATATTTATCAGAATTTCCCTAGTCTAATACTAGATAAAAAATATAAAAAAAGATTTAAAAAAATCATTATGATATGATAATGTTGAACAAAAAAATGAATGCATTCAATGTAAAAAAAAAAAAATAATAATAGTAATAAAGTAATCCTACTGCAGCCAGTTGTCGGCCAAGGGGTCGTACAGCTATGGCCAAAAAAATTTGAAACTAATGGCATGTGGTATAGTGAAAACATTGCTTTCCTGTTTCCCATTATGTAAAATTCGTCGCTGCATTAAAATACCTTTCACTATACTAAAGTAGGGTATCTCGGAATATTAATTTTAAAGCTTTTATTTTGTTTGATCCTAATTGATGTTATCACTTATTATTCAGAGAAATTGAATACAGTTTTTATTGTCTTAAACAGTTCCGGAGAAAAGTCCGCCAGGTCCTGTACTTCATGCTCACTGTCGATTCCCTGATTGGGTACAGGGTGATTGGGAAGGCATACAGGTGGTGAGGAATGTTTTAATATACAAAGATCATTACAGACTACAAAGGATTTCTCTGACGTGTCTTAGAAAGGAAGAAGGTACCAAAGAAGATAGGTTCATCGTTTTTTCATCCACTCACTGGTAAGCTCTCTTTTATGTGATTTCTTTTCAATTATTATATTGTACAATTAATAAGGGGTGGAACAAAATCAATTGGCCTCCGCCAGCGCATTATTGGTATCAGAGTAAACTAATGAGTGGCGCTTTGGCACTTGATTACAACAGGAAGGATCAAACCATCATCATTTACTTCTTTAATGGGTATTAAAATCTTCGTCACATTTGAAACTTGCACCAAGTGTTCTTCTAAGCAGGCTTCTCCTGATCATAGTCTTGTATGTTTTGGGCTCTTCAGGCAAAACCTTATCAATAATCCATCGATAGTTTCGAATTTCTTGAGGATGCGTTGTAAAAGATGAATGCTCGAATATCACGAAACTTTCCTCGTCTTTGACCAAATCGTTTCCTGGTATATTCTCCGAACAAAACTTTCGTCAAAGTTCGTCAAAACTTTCAAAAGAACTATCGTCACTTCTCGTGACGTATCGTACCTCTGCAACAATACTAAGGAATAATTTGATGTAAAAAAGTCACCTTTGGGGAAAAAAGTAACTCATCATCACTACATCGTCCCAAGTCCTTCAAATGTATTAGCATTACCTATTTTTAAATATTATTGCCCATTTCAATGTGGTTTTTATTTCAATGCGATTGATGTAAAAATAGCATAGTATGCCTTGATGCAAAAATATCACCTTTGGAATAAATGTGACTTATCTCTAAATCGCTCCAAACCCTAGAAATGCCTAAACATTGCATTCGTATTGTTGCATTGGAATATGATCTTTTATTTATTCTAACAGAGAATTTGACATTTATCATTTCAATAATTTTCTTTTTCTTCTCCTCAGCGGTGAAGAATCCTACAACTGCGTTTGGGTAAAGAAAAGAAGTGAAAACGTGATGGAATTCCAAATAGGTAAATCTTAATTTGATTCATTTTACTGATTATTACTCTTAATCGATGATTCCTTGTGTTATCGATAGGCTGTACAATTTATTCTTTCCTTCCCCCCAGGTTCCCAACCTAGTCATTTGTACTCAGACACGTTGTGTCACGATCTGCAGTTTAGTGAAGACTCATGGGTCACGCAAGGAAGTAAGTCTTTATTTTTCTCCTTGTTTTAACGAGCTTCTGTTTGACTTTCTCGGGATCCTTCAATAAAGTGCTACTTGAATTATGCTCTTGTTTTTATATCGGAACTTTTAAAAATAATCACTGTCTGCTTTTGAGAACGCTAAAATTTTATTGATTTAAATAAGAATCATTTGTCATAATTATAAAACTATTTTAGCTTATTAAAATTTTACTATTAAACTAGTTATATTATTTGTTAAACTAATTTGAATACTTCGTGCTTGTTTTTATTTTAAAAACTAGTCTGTAAATAATTCGTTAAAATCAAGCTTTGTAGCTATTAAAGAAAATGTTCGAATATGACACGAATTTACGTTATGTCACGATCATTACGTGATGTTGTTATGTGGCATGTTATGTCACGATCTGATGTTTAGCAAAGATTCATGGGTCTCATAAGGGCTTAAGTCCTCATTTTTCTCCTTATTTCAGTTTATCGGGATCCTTGACTAAAGTGCTACTTGAATTATGCTCTTGTTTTTGTCGGAGCTTTTAAAAATATTCCTTATCTACTTTGAGAATGCTAATTTTTATTTTTTTAAGTTCCGAATCATTTGTCACAATTATAAAACTATTTTAGCTTATTAAAATTTTACCATTAAACTAGTTGTATTATTTGTTAAACTAATTTGAATACTTCGTGCCTGTTTTTATTTTAAAAACTAGTCTGTAGTCTGTAAATAATTCGTTAAAATCAAGCTTTGTAGCTATTAAAGTAAATGTTCAAATATGACACGAATTTACGTTATGTCACAATCATTACGTGATGTTGTTATGTGGCACGTTATGTCACGATCTAACGTGCAAAGATTCATGGGTCTCACATTTTTCTCCAAATATCAGTTTATCGGGATCCTTCACTAAAGTGCTACTTGAATTATGCTCATGTTTTTGTCGGAGCCTTTTAAAATATTCCTTATCCACTTTGAGAATGCTAATTTTTATTTTTTAAATTCTGAGTAATTTTTCATAATTATAACACCATTTTAGCTTAGAATCTAAATGTTATTGTTAAGCTGTTATTTCATAAACTAATTTTTACATCATTAGATAGTTTACAATTTAATTTAAACGTTAATTAGTAAATAACTCATAATTTTTTTTTTTTTTTTTTTTTTTTTTTTGGTTTTTATAGTAATTATTCGAATGTGACAGGGATTCGCGTAGCTTAAATTACAGATCAATTTGATCCATTGAAGCAATTGCTTAGTGATCGTACATGTTTAGTGAAATTTAAAAATAGGTGAATTTCAAGTTGAAAAACATAAGTATTATGATCAGATGTGAGTATAGAAAACTATTTTATTCAACTAATTCTTTAAATAATGTGGCCTTCAAGGAAAAGTTATACTTTAAAAACGTTATCTTTTATTATTTCTATACATTCTAAACCTCATAAAATAAAACAACATGCTATTTCAAAAGAAAAACTAGTTCTATGATATAACGTGTTATTTCATAATTTTATATATGTTAATTCAGCTTGAAAATTCAGTTTTTATATTATAGTTGCTATAATTAGTTTATTTTTTGTTACAAACTAAATTTACCTATTATGTGTTTAGAAAAAGCAGAGAAAATGTTATGTGGGCCATATTTCTTGTATTCTTTATATAAAAAATAAAATTTAATCTTATTATTATTTAACTTAGATTTGATGCCTTATAGATTGAACCCTATTTTTCATAAAAATGTAATAATATTAAAAAATCCATGCATATCAATATGGCTCACTCATCATAAAAAATACATTCATATTAATATGGCTCAACATATCATAAAAAAATAATTTTAAAAAAATCCATGCATATCAATATGGCTCAACATATCATACAAAAATAATTTTTAAAAAATCCACACATATCAATATGGCTCACACATCATAAAAAATACATTTATATTAATATGGCTCAACATATCATACAAAAATAATTTTTAAAAAATCCATGCATATCAATATGGCTCAACACATCATAAAAAATACATTCATAAAGATAATAATAATAATCCATGCATATCAATATGGCTCAACATATCATAAAAAAATAATTTTGAAAAAATCCATGCATATCAATATGGCTCAACACATCATAAAAAAAGATAATAGTAATAAATCCATGCATATCAATATGGCTCAACATATCATTAAAAAATGATAATAAAAAATTCATTTATATCAATATATGGCTTAACATCTTAAGAAAGTAATGGCAATGATTTATTATTAAACGATATTTTTTTTCGCAGGATTAAAACCAACTCAAATGTTTCCTTGCCCTATTATGGGAGATTACACTGGAATCTTACCTGAAAATCCTGGATTTTGTGCAAAGGTGGCTTCAGATTGTAATAATCCCGACGTCATGTTCTACACAGTTAGTAGCTGCGAAAACAAATCCTTAATTTTTGAAGGTAAGTAAATTTGAGCTGTATTGCTTTCTATATTTTGTTATTTATGAAAATTAACAAACCTATAAGAGTAAAAATTATATTTGTAAGGCAATTTTTGTCTCTTAATTATGAGTTATTAGATTTATAAAGAAAAATAGCTGCTTATTAGACTAGCTACTCTCTAAAAAATGCATACTCAAAATTCACAAAAGTGTCTTTGTTTTCGATCTAACAGTTAGCTAAACAATGCGCCAAGCGAGTATTTCGTGAAATTGAGGAAATTGCTACTTTCATTTAAAGAATGCGACTTTCGTCAAAAACAATAGGCATAATTCCCCTGATGAACAAATACGACATAAAATAAACACAAATTAAAATCTTAGGTAAACTCTAAGATAGTTCAACAACAAAATAGTTTCCTCAACAAAAAAAAAGTGATTTTGTGATATGACTAGAAGAAAACTACGAACCTCAGGGATGGCACAATCGTAAGAAAAAATGAGAGTTACATTTCTGAAAGGAAGTAGTATAACTCTAATTATTTTTTTTATTTTTTTTTTAATCTCTTTGAAATAGTTTTCTTTTCTTGGAAAAAACAATTGAATAAGAAAATTAAAAAGGAATAAGGAATTTAAAAAAAATTAGTATGGAATTAAAAAGGAATATCCCTCAAATTTTTCTAACCTTGCTTACATTTTTAACTATTACTTTTAAACTTAAGTCGCTTGAAAACTTTAAATCTAATGATTTACTGTTGCCATTTTCTTATATAAAATTCTGAATGGGGGAGGGGATATCTCACAAAAGAGAGATTGCAATGTTGCAAATCAACATTCTTCATTCCACAAATTACGAGACTTCTGGAACGTCAATCGAAACACTTGACGTACTTCTGAAACTCATTACAAGTTAATAATTGTTCTTCGGAACTATTCGACGTTCAAATAAACGGATAAAAAGTTCTCTCTCAATTTTTTTTATTTTTTATTTTATCCATCTTCCATTTACAACACTTGGATGCGCAAGCTCTATGTGAAACACTTCTTTTTTTTCTTTTTGCACTTCTTTTCATGTTTTTGCACTTGTTCTTTCTCCGCTACCGTTCATTTTCTGCGGAGGGGCGTAAGTTCAAGGCACTAATTGTCCACCCATGTGTAACAAGTCGTAATTGAACTGTCTACTGCACAGTTTTGTCGAAAAAAAGAACTTTTCACTGTTATTCAGCAAGACTAATTAGTTTTATACAAAAAATGGTTTGCATGAAATGCTACAAAAAATTTTAGACGTTTTTTCTTTTTCCAGAAGTATTTTTCTTTCGCTACATTTCAATCAAAGGGCAATCTATTGTTCAAATTTGATATTGTTCTCCATATTTCGAAACTTACACAATGCTTTCATCCAAAAATTATTTTATGCGGTGCTTTCATTCTCTGCACTAGTTTTTATTTTTATTGTTAAATAATATTATATAGAGAAGTAGCTATTTAAATTGTGCTTATTTCAATTTTTTCTTGTTTAATCGAAAATAATATTCACTTTGTTTCAGTTGTTTTTCTTTCTTCTTTCGTTGTTTCAATGAATTTAATCTGATTGGTTTTATTATATTACAAATCTATATTATAAAAAGTTCTGTTTTTTATATTAGCATCAGCGTTGCCACTCGATAGGGAGAGCAGGGAAAACCTGGAAAATACAGGGAATTTAAAAATCACCTAAAATAACAGGGAAAATGCAGGGAATTTTGTTTCTTATTTTTGCCTTTTAAAAAATGGTGTCCACTCAAAGCGTAATCTATGGGATATTTAACCGTGATATTTCAGCTATACTAACCTATTTCATTTACAATAGCATTATTTAAGTATGTTCAGCTGTTTTTTCCAGCAATTAAAACTAATAAATATAGTTAGCCCAATATAGCTCACACAAGAGCACAGTAATTATTGTTTCCTCGTAATATATTGTGTATAATGTGTACAGGGAAAACACGGGGAATTTTTTTTCTTCCAAATTTGAATAGCAACCCTGAGCATTCTTGTAATTTGACTTTTAAAAATAGTAGCGTATTGGAGAATAGCATAACGCAGTAATAGCACAATCTCTTGTTTTAAATCAGTAATTTTGTCTTCTCAATTTTTAGTAGTGAGTAATTCTCTACTTTTCTAAAATTTTATGAAGCTCTTTTTCTTTTTTTTCCTGTATCACAAAATTATAAACCATAAAAATATGGAATTGTCTCAGTTCGAATTAGCAATTATCTAGGTAATACCGGACTTGTAAATTTTGATAAAAAGAAATATGGAAAATTTTAATTTATAATATAGATTAACAGTTTATTTAGAACCGAGATTATGGAATAGTTCTCTCGCCTCTCAGTTAAATGACCCAACTTCGAATCCCAGCAGATACGAATTCTGCTTTCGGTTTGCACAACCCACAGTGTTGATGTATAATATCCTCAGTGGTAGACGGATCATATCTAAGAATTTCCTTACCGTCGGGCTAACCACGGAAGGTTTTCGTGTTATGCAAATGCGTGTTAGTTCTATCAAAAAGTATTCCAGGCTTGTCGCAATGCTAGATCCAAAAGCCCCCTTGTCGTCAAGATTGGGTTCAGAATTACAAGGCTACTGATTCCAAAAGCGATTCCATGAAGGTCTAAACGTTCTATCATGAAGTTTCTTATATTTATGGATGAAATTGTTATTTTTCATAAACGCGTCTAAAATTACTTTTTGAGTTTTCTATTGCGTAAGTCATATTGCTTTGTAAGCGCATCTAAAACTGCTTTTGGACGATTGAAGATTAATCATGACTTTTAATAGATAATAATAATGATATCTAAAAAAGAATAAAGGTAATCACACGTATAATAACAAAGAAAAACAGTCAAATACTGCAAAGAAAATGAAGCTATTCTTTGAATATGCTGAAGAAACAGGAGCCTTAAAGATTAGCCTCTGGGGGTGTTTTCTATTTCCAGCAATTTTATCCCTACAATAATGCCGATACGTGCAGGGCGATCAGCATAATAATTTGTCACCTGACAGGCCTCAAGCTATTTCATTTACCGTTCGGAATTCGCCATTTTTAAAGAACGTATTGAATATTCGTTTTCTTCGCATGAATGAACACGAGGCTATTATCTAAAGAGAACTTCAATTTCCTAGAGTCATCAAAAGAGACTATTAAGATTGACATTTATAAACAGTTTTATGGTAGGTACAAAGAAATTTGTATTATTTAACTACTTTAGTACCGGATTTCTTTCTTGATAGAAAAGAAGAAAAAAAACTAAAGACTGATACGAAGTTAGATCTAAATACTAAGAATGAATTAGATCATGGTAAAATCGATCACCTAAAAATTTCTTTATGTAAAAATCACCAGATTAATGAGGCAGTATTTTCACCGTTTGTAAAATATGTGCTAGACGTTTTATGAGCAAATGTTTCCGGAACTGCCGTTTTTCAAAACCACTCTATTCCGTCTCAAAGTAAAACGTGTTTTAAAGTTTAGGCCTTTATCATCAATGATTCGAAAAGTTTTGATTCACTTTGTTCTTTCTTCCACGCATGAATATTAACTTGCGATCCCTAATCTGTTTATTCTATTGGCTTCATTTTTAGCAAAGATTTTAAAAACTATACTCAGAGAGCGGGGATTATGGGACACCCTGTATATTCCTGAATAATAATAACTACACAAACAATAGTAGGAGCTACAAAAACAATAATGGTAACCTCATGTGCAATAGCAAAGAAAAACATTAAGGAAGTGGAGCAAATTTTTTGAAGATGGTAAAGAAACAGGAGCTTAAAAGATTACAAATAGATATGCTTTCTTTTCTGAATTATTTAATCTCCGGCAATAATGCCGATGCTTGCAGGGCAATCATTTTAATAATCATCAAGCCTGTGGTTCGGCTGCCTACGTTTTACTTGATGATTCTAGCAAATTTGTGAGACATAAATATATTACAGACATCCATGTGAATAATGTCTAGAACACTTTTATTATAAGTTATGCAAGGTCATTTTTAAAGTTTATACTAAAATGTTATTTTCACGACCATTCCTTCTTTTTTAAAGTTTAATTATATTTTTTTAACCCTTTCAGAACGAGAATATCGTTGTTTGGGAAGTTGGCGAGACACTAATGGAGTAACATTCACCTATACTCAAAGACGAGAGATGGAAGGATTTCAATGTTTTGTAAGTTCTTTATGATGATCAGATTTACTTCATAAGACTGTATTAATTTAAAACTTGGTTTTCTAAACAAATTATTACTGTAATTAAATTCGAAATTATGATGGTATTTCTAAATTAAGACTGACACTGGAATATTGATATTGACTTTTATAGATAAAAATATTAATGCTCACAGGATTGGATATAATATAAAAACCAACACCCTACTTACTACTCATAACTGTACTCCGAAATTATAGTTATAAGTAAAATGACGAGCAAAATGAAGACGATTCTTAAAATTTATAAGTTATTGAAATTCAGACAATTTGTAAATAATGATAGTTTTTTTTTTAACTACTAGCAAGAAAGATATTATGAAATGTTGAAATTTTAGAGAAAGCTCCGGTAATCGTAGCGGCAGTGATATATCGCCGTGTGCTTGTATTTCTTTGTCACAATCTATTCGGAAAACAAGTCTAGTCACAAAAGCCATCGTTTAGCTTTGCGTAAAATTTCGGTTAGAGTTTTCTGATCTGCCAATCATTCCACAAAAAAGATTTTATTTCAAGTCTTAAATTATTCAATTATATTTATGGACAACAAAACTTGTCTGCAGAACTTCCTATACTGTTTTTTGCAAGTTTTTCAAAATCCATGTTCCTGAGTAGTAACGGGGGTTGGACTACACCTTAAGACCTGGAGTGACATTATATATATATATATATATATATATATATATATATATATATCTATATATATATATATATATATATATATATATATATATATATATATATATATATATATATATATATATANCATATATATATATATATATATATATATATAGGAATAAATTTTTATAATTTCTAAATGTGCAGATGTTATTTTAAAATATTTGAAATCTAACACATTCCATAAAATTAGGTGAATTGAATCCCAAATTTTAGCTACAAACTAAACTTTCTAACTTTTCATTAAACGACAACAAATATTGACTACAGTAGTGGTCACCAAACTTATAAAGCTACCGCACCATTTTTAAACCTACTGTAGGCTACTTGCTCTGCTTTAAAAAAAGATCTTACACTTAGTTTATCAGCTTAGTGGTAGGGATGGAGGTTAGCCAACCGAAGCGATAAAGCAAGTTACTTGTGGCTCACGATCGATGGTTTGACTGAACTGGACTAAAGACCTATTCAGTCCGAATAGGATAAGTCAAAAGTTACCATTCCTTATCGTACCATGTCATGTGAAATTATGAGAGTTAACTTTTCATTTGTTCTTTAATTATACCTGCTATGAAAGTTTGGCACGTGTAAAATTGTGTCTTTTCCCGTTTTTAGTTGCTTAAGATTATCAATCGTGTCCATGCTCATGTTTAAATTAAAACTCCATATCGCCTAAAGTCTCATGTTTTCTTCATATTAAAAATTACTTTTGTTTCAGCAGTATTATATGCATATATTTTATTTTTATTTTATAACCGTCGTTGAACAGCCGACCCAATTTTGGGTTTAAGACTACTAATGTTCAACTATATGCATATATTGAACTGTCCATACAAATTAAGAACCCTGAGCCTGTGTTTTAAATACCCTTCCATAAATTAGTCTCTGATTGTATATTTAATGTACATATTTCTTTTGTGACATAAATCACTTATTTATAATTTTTTCTACAGTCTGGTAAAGTCTTGCAAAGTGGTAAAGAAGCATACATTAAAGAAGCAGGACTGAGTTGTATACGGGGAGAAGATCCACTTATATATGGAATGAAGATAACAAAACATGGTACGTTATTTAAGTAGTTATGTTAGAAACTATTAAATCGTGCAGCAAGTAAAAATAATTCATCTTCTTTTGAGATCCGCATTTCCTTAGTGTTTCTAAAATCATATTCATCATAGAAGGAGGGGGGAAAAAGTGGAGCTCAATAAAGTCTTTATGTCATTTCATTTTGTAAATAAGCAGGAATGTAAAAATATTTAATTAAAATTCCATTAACCATAAAATTGCCTTAATTATAACCATTTAATTAAAATTCAGAATTTTTTTTTTTTAAAAAAAGAGGGTTAACTGACTTTATATGCATGAAAATTGACATATTTTAAAAGTTTTCATTTTAAAATGAAAAATCACTCCCATATCACGTTTTCAAAAATTTGACTAGTTTTAAGATAGAGGGTCTGTTTTTTTTTGTATTTAAACTACAATAACCCGAGTAATATTTCGAATTCAATAGCATTGTATTCTACGATAATGACATTAAAAAAAACTTAAATCGGATAACATCTTCCAATCGCACATTTCTTTTTTGAAAATTGATGACTTCCAAGTTTTTCATTCCTATAATAAATCGAAAAATTACTGCAGCAATATTTTGTTTCTGAAACCATCTTTGTAAATTTACATGCATTGAATGAGTTGTGTTGTTCACTGATAAGTAAAATAAATGAGACCATACGGATCTAGAATATAATAATGATAATATGTGCATTTTTTTAACTTTAATAACATATTAATTTTTAGGAACATTTAAGGTCAAAAAATAATAATCCGATTTTAAAAACATTTTTCTTAAAACTTTTTTCATTTATTCATTTTTTAAGTGTCTATTTTCAAGTGATTGCATGTCAAAATATTGTTAGTGTCATTAGTTTTTTCTTAATTATAAACTTAAATACTTTTGGAGGTGATAAAATTTCGTAAACTTAAAATATACAGTGCACAAAATAAAAACGGACCACCCTGAATAACTTTTGATCTAATGATCAGATCTTCGTGTTCTCGGACTCAATCACAATGGTTTTAAGGGGTAGCCTCAAATTTTCTAATTAATTAGTGCCGACGATGTTTTAAGTTACAAAATTAGACACAAAAGCGTACTTTCTCTGAATAAACATACCGTTTTTTTTCCACGAAATCATATTTTTGACCGTCAAAATATGGAGACAGCTGCAGTTTGGGAAATATGGTACCCATAGTTCAGTCAGGACAGCTATCTAAAGTTTGGACCCTTTAATGTTAATTTTTCTTTTTGCGTATTTCACCATATCTCGAAAACTTTTTAAGCAAAAGCGAAATTTAAAATCTTTGAATACAATTAAAAATTTATTTATTTAAGATAATTCCAAGCAAAAGAGAACTTTTAGAAAATATTTATTATTATTTTTTTATTATTTTCTTTCATAATAGTTGTAAAACTTTTGAATTGCCAGGTATACAATTTTTTACTTGACGAAATGCAAAATTTGAGCGAAATCGATCAAAATGAGAAATCGAATTTTTAATATACAAATTTTTTAAAAGTTGATTTCTGAGTGCCTATTCTTCTATATTGTCCTGTAGAATAACATTCTTTAAAATGATTTGAAAAATTTCTATTTTTTAATCGAAGTGCATTAGCACTCACACCTCTTGCATATTATAGTAAACTAATAATGAATAAATTAATAATAGTGGGCATCTTACCTTAATATTCTCATGAATACTGAATTTCAAAGAACAATCAAGTAACTATTTTAGCTGTTTTTGTGCAAATAATTATGAAGTGTCACTTTCTATTGATATCTTATGTTTTACTAAGCATTAAGATTATCTGAGTATTTTATTTCAAACTGGCATGTCGTAGTAAAAATTCTTTTTTATTTTTAGCATCTTGTCCAGATGTTGGCCTTTCTGTTTCTCATGGTCCAAGATATCCAACCAGTCCTCCCGAAGACTTGGATGAGACTTTCTATAGTCCTGTACCAAATGATCCATACTGGTATCCGAACGAAAGAGATGCAGTCGACGGAAAAACAAGAAAATCCCCTACACGTTCTACAAAAGAAGAAGAACAACATATAAATGCCGCTGTCTTGCCAACTTATCATGCCTCGTGGATTTTTGTGTATACTTTTAGTACATACTGCTTCTTCTGGATTCATCAGTATGTATATTTTCCTTAGAAAATCAGGCAATAAGGATTATGTGTACAAATATCTCAATTCTAGTGAAGTCTTGCTCGATGAATCCAGTGATTTTGTAGATTCGAAGCAAAAACAGATTGCCTTTTAATGTATATAGTATCGGGAGATGCCGGAAATCACCTGATGGAGCTTAACTAAATTGGAAATCCGACTAATTGCAACTGTATGCTTTTGGGCTTTAATCATTGTCCAAAAACGGTGAATGTACTTTGAACTTGACTATTTAATGATGAATGATACTAGAGCCTATAGAGTTTTCAGGTGAAAATGGAGACTCCGTTGATCTTTGGGGTTTACCAGAGTTCCTGAAAGGGCGAAAAAGAATTCTTTGATAATTAAAATTTTATGTTTAAAATTATTAGTTCATCGATACTATTCAGCTGTTAAGATATCAATGAAACATCTAATGAACAACAAGGATGCTTTGTTAATTAGTATTGGACATTTTCGGTCTGATAAAGTTATGAGAGTACTATGAAAAGAGTAATTAATGAGATAAAGGAATGTTAAAGTGAAAATTTATTTGAATAGTGTAACTTGCTATTGCTATTTCACACCATTGGATAAACCCCCAAAAAACTGAAACTGGTGGTAAAAAAAATGAATAAGTCAGATAATCCTTTCCTTTCTTTATTATAATTGTGAACAGTTGTTGACAAAAGATCAATTGGCAAGTAAATTGATTTTTATCATAAACGGAAGTTTTTCCGCCATTTAAAATATTATATGGTATTTGTGACATGATTATCATATAGTATTATCCGAATTGTTAGTTTTAGTTTTATTCATTTAATGTCTCTTCCTAGTCTATAGTACATACTTCAGTTTATGGTCTAGGTTTATGATAAACGTGAAAAAATTAAGTTTTCCAGACACTGAAAGATTAATTTCAAAAAACTTTTATGTATGTAGAAAATTTTTTTTTTCAAAAATATTTGCTGACATATGTTTGGAAAGATTTGTTAGTCCCTGCAAAAAGCAGACCGTGAGTCGTATATCAAGGCATATATCAGGCGTATGTAAAGAGGGTAAACAGTGGAATCTTGCATGTTTCTATGCAATTGTATATTAAAAAAGTTAGAGTTTTTTGATGAGCTTTGTGATCTACTTATAAAAATATTTCTGGAATTCTTTTGATCGACTATGACTGACAGTAAAAAGGGGAAACATTTGCTCAGACTCTTTTTATTGTGCAGTTTACAACTTAGTATCAACTATGAACGTTGAATTAAATGTATATTTTTTTTTGTTTGTTTTTTACAACACATAAGGAATGGGAGTTCCTACATAATTAGTTTTCTATGTTAATAATAATTCTCAATGGACAACTAAAATGGAATTCCAAGCAAAGGGAGGTTCCTGGGAAATTCCATTTTACAGGTTGATTCAACAACCAATCAAAGATATACCAGTTCCTATGCAACTAGTGCTATGTATAAATTTTTTGTAATTATTTATAATATAGTTAAAATTTGTACAGAAAAAATGTTGGTTTTGTAATATTTTGTTGAAGATTATGCTTTCATATTGTATGTTTGAGTCAATAAATGATGTAATTCTATCGTTTATGAATGAGTTTTTTTAATTATGATTAACAATAAATTTTTTAATTAAACAATTAATCAAAGCTTAAAACTAAAAACTATATAATATACACCGCAGAGTCATTACAATATGACCACCCTCCATCTATAACAATGCGCTCGCCCAGGTTTTCATGGTTTCTCGCCCAGGAACAATGTTTTCATGGGGCACATTAGGACCCATAATCCTCATAGAACAATCCCTGACGTCTGTAAGCTACTTGAACATAGTTGCAGACCAGGTTCACACATTCATAGCAACAGTTTTTTCTGCGGGGGATGATGTTTACCAACAGGATAATGCGCTATGTCATAAGGGTCGAATCATCATGGATTGATTCGAGGAACATTCCAGTGACTTTCAAGTCATGTCTTGGCCCCTAAATTCACCTGACCTTAATCTAATAGAGCATTTGTGGTCCTACTTGGAAAATCAAATTCGTGCTGCCACGCTACCCCCTCGCAATATGAGGGAATTGCAGGACCAATTGGTGAGCGCTTGGTACCAGATACCTCAGACTACCTATCAGCACCTTGTGGAATCAGTGCCACGGCGGGTGCTAGCAGTTTTGAGGGTTAAAGGTGGTCCTACATGTTATTAGCAGGGTGGTCATAATGTAATGGCTCTTCGGTGTATATATCCATAGATAAGGGGAGTTCGGGGTAATACCGGGTAACTAAGATTCAAAGGCCTATAAAGTATTTCACCTATTGACTGTCTGATGCAATCCAGGTATTTATTGTTTAGTTATATACTATAATGTATCACTTTTCTAAAGTCATAGATATGCTACTTTTTTTTTATAAAGGATTTTTTTTCTAGACAAACAGCCGGCTTTACCCCACTACATGTTAGCTCTATCAGAAATATATAGGTAAACGAAATTCAATTTCCGTTTACCTACATAAATAATTAAAAAATAAAAGAAAGTGAGTTCAAATAAACCTGGAACTTCATGATTTATTCTAGGTTTGCCTGAACTCACTTTTCTTTTAATTTTAAATTATCAATTGACGTGAATACAATTTACCAAGAAAATTTTTTTCCGTGGTTTAGTGTCCTCCTAAGTCTGTATCACATTTATTCTTTAAAACCATAGGAGTGAGTGAAGTTTTAAATCGTAAACGGAAACGTTTAAAAAAATTTCTTTTTGAAAAACCGGAACTTGGAAAACACGTTTCAATGGTTGATGTAAGTACTAAAAATTATGGCCTATCTGCATGTACTAAGTACGACACTATTGCTATATAGATGATATGTGTCATGCGACAAATCATCCATATAACAGCATTAACACTTATTATAGTTTTATAGTAAAACTTAAGGAAAATTTCCTTAGAGATCCATAAATAAGTTTAAATTTTCGAAATTAAAACTTATTTACGAATCTGAAATATTAGTTTTGACGCATTAAAAACACATTAATTTTGACACATTAAATTTGCTATATTGAAGAATTTTTTATAAAGTTCAACTCTAAATTTGCTTTTTTTTGCTTAATTTAACTATTAAAAACATTAAAGAATAACAATGATTAACACAAATTAACTTTTTCAAAAAACAAAAAAAAACACGTTGTATTCTTTTAAATCAATTTTTAAATTTTTTTTTTATTTTTGGATACAGAGATGGAGGGATTCAGAACAATTCTAATTTGCAATTTTCATAATGAATTTTTGACTGTATTGCTTCAATTAGTGCGATAAATTAGCAGAAACGTAACATTTGTCCTTTTTTCATTTCATGAATAAGAACTGAAATGAACGTTAATTTCCTTTAAACTTTTTGCATTCATTTGTCTTACTAAAATTTGCCTTTATTTTAAGTATATATTAAGCTACAAAATTTGTATTTGTGCACTTACCAGAACAGGACTGGAAGATCTGAACTTACAAAGATCTCCAATTGCTCATTTTTAGTTTGTGGCAAAGGGGAGAATGGAAATATAGTTAATTTACATTTAACGTTTTATAGACTTTTTTTTAACAAAAATATCTCTATGAAATTGTTAAAGATAAATCATTGACTATTTCGAAAGTTAGGCGTCTTAGCAAAGGATTTGCCCACCTTATAAAAATTTTATTTAATATTTTATGACTTAACATGCATACCAATGTTAAATTTTTTATAATTTATTGAGTGCCGAGTGTGTTGCATATGAGAAAATTGCATCATTGCACTGCATTTTACAGAGTTATCTCTCGGAGTTTTCTACGAAAAGTTTGCTACAGACTGAATATATACTATGCATAAAATAATGTTCCTCTAATTTCAAAACACTTTCTCAATTTCAAACACTTAATTTAATTTCAAAATGGAAAAAAAAAACTGCATAAATATTTGGATTTTTTTCCTTCTTTGCATAAATATTTGGATTTTTCTTCATCAAAAGAAGAAAGAAATTGGACGGTACACATCTGTTCTTAATCATCGACCGTAAGTCGCTATGCATAAGTTGGTTATCTCAATTTCTACTAACGAGAATAATGAATCAACTTGCTTCATTTTTCACAATAAAACTTAACAATACAATTAAATATTTTGTTCTGTAAAAAATAACTTTTAATTATGCTTGAAAATATGACTTTTAATCATTGTTATTGAATTGAAATTTATTTCAAAAGTTAAAAATAAAAATTTAGTAATTTAAATTTTCTTATAAAAATATTTTTTGAAAAATTTAAATTTCATATTAAAAATTTTTAAACATTTACTTGTGCAATAAATTTATTATTCACCATTTAGGTAACTAGAATAATATTGAATAATTTAATGTTTTTTTTTTCCTTTCGATTTTGTTATTGCTGGTTCTTTGAGAGAGAAAACTAAATAGGAAGCTTTTCTCCTTCCTTTTTATTTTGTTTTAAAATCAAAATAAATAAATAAACAAATAACTGAAATTATTTACGAGCTCGCAATTTTTTTTAATTCATAATCAAAATTTTATTCCTTAATACTTAATGATAGAATGTGATTTTTTCTCTTGCAATCCATGAAACTTAAAAAAGTCTTTGAAAAGTTAAAAATAAAAATTAAGTAATTGAGATTTATTCATAAATAATTTTTGAAAAATTGAAATTTCATTATAAAATATATTAAACATTTACTTATATAATAATTTCAATTATTCACTATTTAGATAACAAAAATAGTGAATAATTTAACCCCCCCTTTCTTTTTCTTCAATTTTGTTAAATAGAAATCTTTTTTCTTTCCTTTTTATTCTTGTTTAAAACTAAAATAAATAAGTAAATAAAATTATTTAGGAGCGGATTATTTCTTTTATTTTTACTTTATTCAAAATTTTATTACTTTAATAGACTTAATAATTGCACAGTTGTTTTTTCTCTTAAAATCTATGAAACTTTAAAAAAAAAATTTAAAGAAAAATTTGAAAAACTTCTTTTTTTTTTCTATTTTTTTTTTTTTTTCTTTNTTTTTTTTTTTTTTTTTTTTTTTTTTTTTTTTTTTTTTTTTTTTTTTGAATTAGGTAGAAAAAAATACTCATATAATTTTTTTTTTTTTCCTGAGCAAACGTTTATCTTTTTTAACCTTGTTCTAATTTCAAAACAAACCTTCATAACTTACACTTTCCAGGCTCTATTCTCGTTGATTAAAAGTAACTACTTAATAATTGTAAGAAAAGAGAAAAACCAGTTTTAAAGAACTAAAAACTACTTATTGTACGAAAATTAAGAAGAAAAAATTTACTAAAAATACATAATAATGATCTACCAACGATACAATATATAATTACTGATCAGATAGTAAAAGAAGAATGATTAGTTTCCTTTATTTACTAGTATTGTTTTAAAGTTAAAAAAAATTACATATTCATTCATTCAATAAGAATTCAAGCTCCGGTTCGGCCTGTCTGGTTTTATTATCGCAATCGTGGGAAAAGTTTTTCAACTCTTTCTCAACTAAAACCTATAAATCAAAATTTAATAAGACAAAGGGAAAGTTAAAGTTTAACCAAATACTAAATTACTGTTAAAAATTAAACTCTGAACTGGTGTTTTTTCAAATCAGTAAGTGTACTCTTGTTAGTTTGGTTAATATAATTTGTTTCAAGCTCGTGTCGAAGATTAATGTCATCGATATGGAAAACTACTTTTTCATTTCCAAATGCTGAAACGTTCCGCAATTTTTGTAATGCCAAGTTCTGCTTTAAAAAACCTATTTAATGAAAATATTATTTTCACAATTTGTAAGACTTTGCAAGAATGTCTTACGTACGTTTGCTGGTGTTGCGTAACTACGACTATAAATATTAAATACCAATTCACTAGTATATAATAAGACTATCTTGAGGTACCTTTTAAAAGATGAAGGCTGACATAGTTGATAATAACACTTAATTGGCGACCTCCGGACGTGATAAAAATTCTCCATGATCGATGGATGGTCCACATTAAACAGTTCATTTGCTAATGAAATAGTTCTCAAAAATGCCGACCAGGTGGCCGAGTGGTTAGCGTGCCTGAATACGGAGTCGATGGTTGCGGGTTCGAATCCCGCTTAAAGCATGGATTTTTCTTTCTCTCTCTCTCTGTGTTCTAGGTCCTTTCTCCTTTGAGTGTGAATGTGACCCGCCCTATAAATGGGTTTGTGGTTGTGTTACGTGGGCGACGCTGCTCCACCACCGTGACTTCGCCACAGGTGCCCAATGGGTAACGAGAAGAGAGTAGCAGTTCTGGCATTCCTGTGGCCAATGGGTCAATGTCCCAAGTGCCCGCCATTAAAAAAATAAATAAATTAAAATTAAAATAAAAGTTCCAGAAATCCGGTGATGTAAATATAATCTTCCGGACAATCAATAAAGTAAAAGAAGAAGAAAAATGAGCTTAAAGTAAATAAAAAGTAAATAAGCAGCATAAATCAACAAGTGGTATTGTTTATCGAATTCTATCACAGATAAAATTCTGGAAGAGGAGTAATGTGCATAGATGTTTAATATGTTTATAATAATATAATATATATGTTTATAATAATATGTTTTTAATGTTTAATTTCGATTCATTTCTGTTTAATCAAACCTTCATATTAATTTTCTCTCTTATCTGTGTGTATATTTGAATAGTAGACTAAATTTATTTTAAGAAATATTATATATGTATATGCATCCTAATTTATGAGTCGTGCATTATATTGTACCGTAAAAGTAACTTTACTTATTCTTAAGTGTATCATATCTTACTGTATTATAAAATTTAGTGTTTCCGAATAACAAACAAGGTGGCGGCTACTTAACACCAAGGAGTGTGAAAGAACATTTTTTTGGTGTTTCACAACACCAAAAAACTATCCTTGACTCTTGGTGCAGTGAAACAACATTTAGGTGTAAAGTATAGGTGGTAGGTGCCACCATTTTGGTGTTCGAATACTCGAAAATATTTCTCAGTGTTGCTTATTAAATAAAAAAAAATCTTAAGCAAAATCAGTTATCGAAGTAGCGTGCTCTAAGGAGCAAAACAACTGTAGACGTAGTATGCTGTGTTGTGCGCAATTTTAGCGAGAAGAGTGATAAAAAAAAGCGATTTATCATAACTACTTTTAACGTTGATTAAGTAAAGAAACAAGGTTATATCGCTTACTAATTTTATTAATCTGATTGGTGCAAATCTTATGTGGATCCCTCGATGGATGCGACGAGAACGAATCTGTGGCCAATAATTATAGAGAATTATGTCTGATGTTTCAGAGCAGCAATTTTTTCATAAAGCTTGGCAGCAGTTGTTTAGTTTGCTTCATTATTTTCTGGAAATCTTGAAATCGAAATCACATGTGAAATTAAATTTTTCCACAATAATTGTTTCTGTTTTCTTAAATATGGAAGATGGCATCGACTTTAAAGGTTCAAGATATTAGTATTTTTAACTAATATTTTTAGAACCGTCGTTGAACAGCTCACCCAAGTTTGAGTTTACGGCTACCAATGTTCAACGCCGTAGCCTTGTAATTTTGAACCCAATTCAGAGGACAAGAGAACTCTAGGATCAAGTATTGAGAGAAATTTTGCCTTCGCGGAGAATTTTTTTATGGAACTAACCCTCATTTGAGATACACTACGAAGAAAACAACGAAAACCTACACGGTTTTCGTTGTTTAATCAGTTGTTGTAAGCGGTTAATCTGACAGCAAGGGGACTCTAAGCCATGATCCGTTTACCACTGAGGATATTTTGCGTCGGCAATGTGGTCGGTGCGAGCTGAGTGCGGAATTCGTATCGACCAGTCATCGCTGATGATAGTACTGAATTGCTTTGGTCAGCATGTATTACTTATTTTGCTTAGAGAAAATAAAAGAGGAATTAACATTTTTAAAAAAAATCGCAAATATTTAAGGAAATCGCAGGCATTTAATTTCTTAATTAAATTTTCGCTCTTCAGAAAAGCATAAAAAGTTGAATATTCGAAGAAAAAATGCGCAAAATTATATCGAATAACGAACTGGTTTATGTAAACAAGAATAAATATATCGTAATAAAATAATACAAATAAACCAATTTACTATTCAAAACCCTTTTGAACATGTTTGTCAATTTAATTCTCCTGCAAAGTTCGTCTCCTAAAAGCTGTGAAGAATTTTGATATAGTAGTATTTAATAACCATCGTTGAACAGCAGACCCAATTTACAGTTCATGACTACCAATGTTCAACTCCGTAGCCTTGTAATTCTAAGGCAAATCCAGAAGACAAAGGAGCTCCTGGATCAAGTATTAGGAGAAACTTGCCTTCGTTATGGACTTTTTGATGGAATTAAACCGCATTTACGTTACATGGAGAAGGAAACCGCGAAAATCTCCCCGATTAGCCTGACGACAAAGGGACTCTAACCCATGATCTGTCAACCACTGAAAATAGTTTGCCTCACCACTGTGATCGGTGCGAGCCGGGTGCGGAATTCGTTTCGACCAGCTATCGCTGGGATTCGAAACCGATTTGAAAGTAGTTTGTGGTTTCTACATTTAAGAAAGTCGCTACATTTTTTTCAGGCATTTAAAAAAGATTTTTGCAATAACTTATTTTAATTCCTATCACTACACAGAAGCATGAAAGTCTCTAAAAATTAAAATTTTAAAGAGAATATAAATTTAAACGTCCTTGTTGTTAGAGCAAATAGTTAAGATTACCCAGCAAAAAAATTACAGACCAAATTACGGTAAAAAGTATCGGCACTCAAGGTATCGGTACTTTTTACCGTAATATCCATTTTCACACAAACATCTTACGCAACGAAAAATCTTTTATACCGTAATTTCGACAATAATAATTACCGTAAAATTATTCTAATTAAATAAACATTGCTGTAAGAATTACGGTATAATATTTTACGGTAAAAACGGATTATGCGGATAATGCATCCATGGTGCCGGTACTTTACAACATAATTTGATCCATAATTTTTTTTACAGTGAAGTGTTATACTTCCATCTTTTGAAAACTGTCCATTTCTATACATTATTAGTCAGATATCATCATTTATTTTTAATTTCTGAAAAATAATTACTATATATGACGATCAAAAATTTCGACATCCATCCTAACATTGCAACAAATGATATTTTTACTTTTGCACCAGGTGTGTTATGAAAAAAAAAATTTTTTTTTTGTCCATGTGCAGTCCATCCCCGAAGCCCCGTAATCAGACACCTGTTACTCTCACCCACATTCCTATGGTTTTGACAGGGAGATTTCTTTTTAACTGACTTGTTCCCACACCTTTGTCTTTTCCTTTAAATTCCTACACCCACCGCAAAGCATTCCATTTCGTCGGCTTATTTATTAGTTTCTTTCTCTCTCTCTTTTTTTTTTCCATCTCTCTATTAATTTCAGAGCAGTGAAATGAACCATGTCTCCAGTGCAAACAAAAGCCGTTTCGAATTCCTTGTGGCAGGATGTTAGGATGATTGCGTTTTTCCTTATTGCCTCTTAGGGGGGTCAATTTCCAACTTCACTCATTTGTATAAAGACTATACAGTCAAAAAGACAGATTGTGTTTTGCCTCACAACTTTATTATTCTACTTATATGTTTTTTAATTATTTATTTATTTTTTTACGGACTCGTTATGGATTGCCTAGATCGATTATTTTTCTGGAGCCTGTAGTGTCAATATCAGTTCGGTTGCTAATTTCCTTAAAGGGGAAAAAAAGCTTTTTATTTCTGCATTATTAAAAATAAAGATGCAAATTGCGGTAAAATTTTAATGAGCAAAAATCTGATATCCATAATATTTACAGTGCTATTTATTGTAAAATCTCTAAATCACTATAGTTAAATAAATATTACTGTATAATATACTTCGTGAAATTTTGCGGTAAAATGTATTTAATTCCATAAAATTAATTTTACGGATGATGCACCCAGGGTGCTTGTAATTTTTACTATAACATGATCTGGATTTCTTACAGGTTAGTTTTTTAGTACAAATGTGCACATTTTATAATCCTGGTTATCAGAAATGTAAGTAAATTATTCACACCTTTGAAATCAATTTTATTTTTAAATAAATTTATAACTACACATACATAACTCATAAGTTAACTACCAAAATAATTAATTACGACCAAATAGTTATTTCGAAACTTATTTGAATTCAGTCTTCGAAAAGAATTATTCGAAACATATGACTAATATAAAATGAAGTTAATTTAGATAAATAAATTAAATGTAACAAACAAAAAGAGTAAATAAAGAATAAAAAGTAAAATTCATAATTGAGAATCGCCTCTACTCTGCAAAAAATTCAGATCAAATTACGGTATAAGATACGGCACTTTGGGAGCATTATTCGTAAAATCTATTTTTACCATAATATACTATTCCGTCATTTTTACAGTAATGTTTATTTAATTGAAATGATTCAGGGATTTAACGGTAATTATTACTATAAAAATTTACAGTATTTTAGAATTTTTTCTTTTTTTTGCAAAAGTACCGGCACCCTCCTCAAATAAGATAATATTCTATGAATACCAACATTATAATCTATATTACTTATTTTAAAAGAACCTTTCTTCTTTTCCAAATAAGCAGTAGTTTATTTTTAGCTGATGAAAGTGTCATTTATTTAGAAGTTTATATTTTTAAAAAAAAATATTGCTATTGATACGGTTAATTCTTCAATTCAAATTTTTTATTTCAAAAAATAAAAATGAATTCATTGAAATTATAATTACTTAAACCATAAATACTATTATTGAAACCATAAACATTAATTCATTGAAACCATAAATACTGTATTATCTTATAAGTTACATATATCATACTTTCTTATTTATTGGCCATTAGCAATTACCAATAGTATCGTGGAAGTTTCGCATCATTTAATTTACCAAAATAAGTTAAGACTTAATGTAACGTTTTACAATTCTTGTTTGTAATAAGTAATTCAATAAAACAATAATAAGATAAAATAACCAAAAATTATTATTTCTGAAGCAAAAATAATATATAAATATATATATATATAGCAAGATAAATAAATACAAAAAAAACACAAAGAAAATTAAGAAAAACAATAAGTTTTATTTATTGCGCATAAGCTGCAAGTAAATAGAATTCATAAAATAAGTTCAAAATGTCGAGAAGAGATGGGAGAAATTATAGAACAATGAGAAGAAAAAAAAAAGGGGCGGGGGAGAAAAATAATAATAAAAAAATAATAAAAAATAATAATAATAAAAAATAATAATAAAAAAGAAAAATAATAATAAGATATATATTTATAATGTAATAATATAATTTATAATACAATAAATATATATTTATATAAATAATTATTTTTCCCTCCCTTTTTTTATTGTTCTGTAATTTTTCCCATGTATTCTCGACATTTCGAACTGGCATATTATATAAATACATACCATGAATTTTAAAAAACCGGAATTATTTATATATCTCAGGTGACGAATAACATGTTCTTTTTCACATTCACTTAAATGACTAATTATTTTACGTCACTCTTGTGGTAAGATGAAGTTTAGAATTTTTAGAATGCGGAACAGTTAGATGGATGCGTGCTTAGGGAAGGGGATGGTTCTTCCAAGAAAAATTAGAATTGCTTAATTTGGTTAGCTCTCTTTGTACATTTTTTTACTGTCATTAAATAATCAATAGGTAAGTCAGCATTAATTTGTGTGGTTATAAACGCATTAAAATTAAATTGGTACACTAAATTGTTATTTTTATTGGCGGGTATTCTTTTACACGTTTAGTTAAGTTGACTTTATTTAATCTATTGTATATTTATACTCGCATTGCCGTGAGAAACTGAGAAAATACCATCTCATTTATATTTCAAAGTACTTGTGCTTTGGGTAGCGATCCGATCACATTAAATGGTGGGCACAGTATGTGTATATATATATATATATANTATATGTATTGAACATTGCGAACCACCCGATGCTATGTATTTATTTAAAGTCAAATGAGTCGGATGATACTTAGCCTCAATGTCACATTTTCTCATTATCGTTTGTAGGCAAAGGCATTTTTCTATAACCTACACAGTATAGATACTAAACTAAACTCAGTGGCACGACAGCTCATAGAGGGCCAAGGCCTACTGTGTCCATCTCAGTTTTCTTGTCCTTGGGCACTGGGGTGCAGGAGCAGATGTTCCGGTTAGGTGGTCAACCGAACGCGAAATCCCCAGTGTTTAGCTCCCAAGCATGCTTGGTACTCATTTATCGACCCACTGAAGGAATGAAAGGCTGAACACACTATAGATAGGGGAGAGAAAAATATTAAAATGTTCAAAACTTCTTTGTGACGCTGACACTTAATCGATATTAAAATAAATTGATTGAGCTTTTGTTTTCCATATTTTATCATTAGGAGACACCACCACAACTCACCAAAAAAATCATTTAGCTTTCGAAAATATTAAGAAGTAAAAACACCCAGAGTCCTTCGACTAAATAGTTGATGTTAATAACTCCAAATAAGGCAAGTCTTACGGATATAAGAAATATAAACGTTTGAAGATGTAATTAAAAATAAATGCAAGTAAGTTTATCGCAATTACCAAACCAGGGTTTTTATCGAAATTTCGAAACGAATTAATTGAGTTTTTATCTCAGAAATTGAGCATTACACCTTGAAATGCTTTGCTCTAAATTCTTCCAGTTCGTCATCTTTGTCTCATTACTTGATTATTGTATAACTTGAATGTGGTTGACGCCTCAGGCTTATAGCCTGTCACTTAATCTTCTCCTTTGTAATTACGTACACGGATTTTGATCGGTTTTTCTCATCCCTAACAGTCATTATTTTAAAAGGAAAAAATCTTAAATATTTTTTTTTTATCTTTGCAAAGGTCAAGGATGTTTGAGTTAGTATATAAGATGAAAAATTAATAAAAGGCTCGGTTCTGGTCTGTGGAAAATTTTATATTTGTTTGTCAGCCTCGATGTCATGTCTATTTTCTTATATAATAATTTTTAATATGAAAAGCACGAAGCTGTCACCACTAAGCATCTCAACTATTTTATGTGCTCAAAACAAATATTTTTGAGAATTGTCCCAAACCACTGCCAGGTCAAATCACACGAAACAAACATTTTTAAGAAAAGTTTACCAAATGAATTCAAAAATTGTAAATTTTGAACCTAAATGTTTATGTAAACGAGATCGTAATCCAACAGCACTTGAAAAAGGATATTAGGTGTTGTAACATTGAAATCTGGCCACAATTATGCCAAACCGTGGTTAGCAACTTTCATTAACAGAATGTGAAACTATGTGTAAAGGCGAAATATTATTAAAATATTCAGCTGATGCGGTGCTCTATTTATAATTGAAACATACTTACCTCATAAGAAATTTCGAAAAAAAATAGGTATGAAAAATGGGAAAAAATATTATTTCTCCTAAAGTAAAAATTTTATGTTATGATATACTGCATAAAACAATTCCGCAGCAGAATTTCTAATTTATAATATTACTTTACGAAAAAAGAAAAATTAAATAAATAAAATTGATGAAAACACGCGACTTTTAATAAAACAATATCTATTCTTTAAATCAAATATACACATTGATTATCGTACTGGGAGCTATTAAACTGAAGAAAATTCGTACCCTTGATTAAATTTAATCCAAGATAAGATTTTTTCCCCAGATGAACGATCTTAATGTAAGATAAAGCTGGAAGAATCTACCCTCATGTTCTATATGTTATTTTTTTTTTGATAGACTATTATTTAATAAGACTAAGCTAATGAAGACATTAATTTTGTTACTGGTTAAATGGAACAATAAGCGTAATTGTTTTATTCAAAATTCCATACTACATATGTTTTATCATTATAAACATTTTTTAAACTGTATTTCGTGTAAAGTGAGAACCAATCCTTAAATATGATGCGGATATAACTTTTATATTTTATATCGATTCAATAGTACTTTTTAGGAGACAGAATTGTAAAAATATGACTGTTTTGCATAATTTTTGTTAAGTTTTTACATTGGTAATTCAAATAAAATAATTTAGTAACTATACAAACTTAACTAAACTTACCAATCTGCAATTGTTTCATTAAAAATAAATAATTTTGAGCTGATCAAGGGAGATCTGAAAAACATGCCTATTTTGGAGCAGTTGGAGTACATTTGGCAAACATTTCCTGAAAAACGGTAATTATAGAGCAAATCTGATTTAAAGTACAACCAGTATAATTTAGAGAAAGATTATAACACGTTTGGAAAAATTTTGTACAAAAATGCTTGCCTTCGAGCAGAATTGAGTAGTTAAAGTGAATCGCTGCAACCCAAGCACAGAAATCACTGCAATAAACTTACCTTCTTTGAACAGCCGACCCAATTTCGGCTTACGACAACTAACGTTCAAATCCGAAGCCTTGTAATTTTGATCCCAATCCAGGAAACAAGGGAACTCCTGGATCAGTACACCCAGAGGTATTGATATGTTATGGGAACTTGGATCACTTAGTGACCCCGACACATTTAACGTGCAACAGTCACTATTTAATACACGGGGATTCTTCTGTCTGCTGGATTCGAACTCCCATTCTCACGAACATGAGTATAATACCCTACCAACCAGGCTAACCCGGCATAAATATAAATTTTGTAATATGTACTTGTATGATATATTCATATTCAAGACGGCGGACAATACAAGTTTGAATACCAACAGGCTGATTACCGCTACTGATCTTCATGGATCAAACAGTTAAAACGTAAAGTAACTGCAGTATTGGATATTTATTATGAATTAAGGTCCTATTGTTCATCGTGGAAGATTTTTCAGAAAAAAAAATTTTTTTTTCTCTGCGTGTAACGTAAGTGTTGTTTTTTTTTTCACCCAAAAAATATCTCATGAATGCAAGTTTACTTAGATACTTAAAACAGGAGTTCTTTTTTTCTTCCTGACTACAATTCAAAATTTTAAGGTGGATGTTATTGCACGTCCACACAAGTGGATATACAATATCTCAATCTACACAGTTACTGAAATCCACAAAAGGAGACCACTGCTCATTGTTCGACGATAATTTATTAAAATATAATTAAGATAATATAATAGCTAGTAAATGAATAGGCATTAATTGGTGCTTCATAAATCCCATTATAAAATGTATATTAAGGATTAACCCTTTCAGTAACAAGTAGACATACAAAAACTATTACTAATCACGACTGGTAGGAATGTGTATGCGGCCCAATTTAAACTCTGTCTATTAAATATCTTGCTAGAAATCAGTCTTAGATTTCTTACAAAAGTGGTACGAATTTTTTTTTTTTTTTTTTTTTTTTTTACCTTCCTGAATTTCTTTCCTTATTCTAAAATATTAATGAATTATTGCTCTAAAAATTTTCAAAGTTGAATTTTTATTCTTTAGTGCATCAATAAATTAAACACCGTTTTGTACGGACATTATCTTTCAAGAATACGCTATTACCTAGAAGAACTACAGCATTGACTTGTATTAACCACAGCACTAAGTCATTTACAACTTGCCATTAAACGGATACAAAAACTAGGACATTTTCTCTTCTGTTTTTACGAAAAATATTTTTATGCAAATGTCATTGAAAATTTGAAGAAAAAAATCATATATAATATCTTCTCAAATTGAATGGTAATTCTCCACCCGAGCAAGATCATTCGTGTTTCGAATGTAACTGAACCCCGGGCGAAATACCTCACCTGTTCCTTTGAGTAGGGCCGCCCCTGCGTATTCGATCTCTGCGTCGGCACCGTTTATACGCGAAAAAATGACGCAGACGAGAATCCGGAACCTCAGAAGGACGCGAAAATTCGACTCCACCCTTATTCCTTACTAAAGAAATCACCTGCATTCTTTGTTTCATCGTTGCCAACGAGAGTAAAGAAAAAGGTAATAATAAATAGAGAAGAAAATGAAGGTCAAAGTTGACTTTCAGTTTCTTTCCTCATTGGGTGGACCGAATGAAAACAAAAATTAAAAAAAGGCGACTCTCTTCGTCGCTTCATTTTTACTACCACCCACACTAACTATCGACATGTGCTTGCAAATTGACTTATAGTTAGCGAGGTAATTAAGGATGGTAATTTGTTTTTCTATAATTAGAAGCTTTTCTGCGCAAAATAGGTTCCCTTAATTTATGAGAAATCTGTGTGCGTGCTTTATAAGTATAAAAGGAAAATTCCTAGCGTGGGAAAATTGGAAAAGCTTTTGGTATAAATTATATAAATACATTATTATTTTTATTATATAAAAAAGAAGTCCAAATGTAAAGGGTTTAATAAAACAGCAAGTTCAAGACATTTTCCTTATGGGCCTTATTTAGATTGACTTCTATCTATTCTATATATTAATGTTAAGATTTTAATAAATTACAAATTCATTAAATCTACCAATTATGAAAAAATGCAGAAATTAAAAGTTATTGATATTAATGAAATTCAGTATCATTATTACTTTAGAGATTCATGACAATTGTCTTTTAAATTCGCAGAAGCAAGCGTGGATATATGATATTACTATCAATTCACTATATTCACTGTATGATATCACCATCACTATGTAAGGCTATAAAAAAATCTCATTTATTCACACAAAAAAGAAGTTCAAGAAAACTCATTGAACGCAACACGTGGTTGCATTCGTAAGCGCAGTCGGAAAGAAATTTATAGGGAANTACATATACCGATTTTTAAAACCATCTATAGAAACTACTTTTATGTGCTCGAATGGCAGGTTAGACAGGTTTAAAAAGCGGAATAAAAGAAATTCAGGAAAAATTATCTGAGAGTCGGGAAGTGTTTCCATATCTGATATTGATGATTGCTCATCAGCTAAAGATTACAAATTTTTATTCGTACGCAAGACTAAGAGTGATGAAAAATAACACATTTTTTGCTACTACATAATATTTTTCAGTCTTTTATATGAATATAATGTAATGAAAGGGAAGAGTTTGGGAACCATTAGTGAAATTGCTTGCGTAACGGATATAGTGAACTCCCGGTTATAGAGAACCGAATTTTCGGTTCCTTGAAGGCTCACTATAGCCGGGTTTGACTGTATATATATATATATTAGTAAATTTAATAATCTGTCTTATTTTTAATATTTTATCTATTTGGCAAAATCAAGTTTTCCAATCGTTAATAACTTTTCAAAACTTATTTGACAATCAATTTAAATAGTTTGAAACACATTCCAATGAAACAAGTCAAGAAAATAGTAAGCAGCATTTAAATTAAATATCAATAAAAATGATACTTCGTATGAAATGGATTTATTGCTTAATTATAAGAATTATTGTAGAGGAAAATAAGCTCTGCACACCACTTTTAGATCTCTCTTACTAGCGTGTGACATGTTATGGGATAAGCGCTTTACCCTTCTTTGGATAGATGACCTCTCGTCTATAGGATGAGCGCTACATCCCACTTCCTCGGTATGGCTGAGAGTTCAACCGAACTGATAAGATCATAGTAGAGATAACGTAGCATGGCTCTATATTATCATGGCTAGAACACAATAAATGCTTCTTAAAAAGTTTAGGTATTTATTTCTTCACAACTATGGGTACATTTGAAACGCTAACTTTTTAATCTGAAATAGATTTAAAATGAATTCCTCATTGCGAATAATTATAAAAAATTCGGGCAATGTCCTGCATTATGTTAATCATATGTATATACCCTTAACATCACATGGTTTAGACCAAAAAAATTATTCTTAAAAAATTTGTAGTATTTATATTTTCTTATCTATTAGCGTTTTTGAAACATTTGACGCTTTTTTTTAATCTGAAACACGTTTCAAATGAATTCCTCATTACTAATAATTATAAAAAATTCGCAAAATGTCCTGCATTTCGCTTACTATATTAATGCTCTTAACGTAGCACGGTTTGGACTAAACAATTGTTTCTTAGAAATTTTGAGTTTTCATTTCTCCACAACTATAGGTATAATTGAAGAATTTGACGCTAACCTTTTAATCTGAAACAAGTTTCAAATAAATTTCTCATTGCAAAAAAGTCTAAAAAATTCGCAAAATGTCCTCCTTCATTTTGAAAATTATGCTCATAACGTATCATTGTTTGGATTGAAAATTGCTTCTTAAAAATATTATGCACCTTTTTTTTGTTGACCCATATGGATATTTTTTAAGAAAAAAGTTGACGCTCCCTTTATGATCTGAAAAAAGTTCAGAATTATTTCCTCATTGCGAAAAATAAAAAAATATTCTACGTTAATTATACATATATACTCTTAGGGTCAGTAAACAAATCCTTCTTAAAAATTTTGAGTACTTATTTCTTGAAACATATTGGTAATGTTTGAAAAAATGACTCTCACTTGTAATTTGAAATAAGTTTGAAATGAATTCCTCATCCCGAAAAATTATAAGAAATTCACAAAGTGTCCTCTATTATGTTAACTATTTATATATACTCTTAACGTTGCATGTTTTGTACTAAACAAGTCCTTAAAATTTTGGCTATTTATTTCTTCTCAACTATGTGCATTTTTGAAAAATTTTATGTTTACTTTGTAATCTGAATTTAGAATTGCCCGTAACTGCAGAGTCAAAATTTGATGTGTTGAAAGGTTTATTTTTACTTTTAAATTTAATGCGATTTTTTTCTTTGAAATTCCAATTAGTTTGCTTAGTTCCGTTTCATTTTTAAATGAAGTGCTTGTTTTTCGTTTTTTTTCTCCCGTTTACGCACTTTTGAGGGGGAAAAATTATTTATTTCTCACGAAATCTTCATTTTATAAGCTCGCTCTTGACTTTATGCCAAAAGCATCAAGAAAAATGAATAAATAAAATAAATAATTAAGAGAGAAAGAAAGACAATAGATGCTGCCAGATTCCATTCTTAAAATTTGTTTCGAAATTTTTAAAAATCAAAATCGTTACTCAAAATCCTTAAAAAAATAAAAATCGTTTCCAATTGTCGTTATATATATTTAATAAGTAAAATTATTTCTTGTGTATTATTTCTTGTGTATTACTTCTTATTGTGTCACACATTTTATGTAATAGTATTCATGATTGAACTATTCATAAAATATGGCAACTACTTTATATGAGCCTTAGAAATCTAGGTGCTCATTAAAAGTTAGATATTATAACACTCATTTTAAAATCCGAAGAATTAAATGATTTGATGTTCAAATTCGAAATAAAAAAATATATAATATCACAAATCATAAAAAATCATAAGCATATTAATTAAAATTAATTTTGCTAGACATGAGAATATTCATCCTAGAAGCGGGCCAGATAAAGACTTAGATCAAAAACTGGAGAATTGTTGTCGTATCATCGAAATATCAGTCAGGAAGAAACTCTCAGAAAATCAGGGATTATTTAAGAAGGATGACTCCCTTATGATGATGAAATAATGAATGTTATGAATTAATTTAAAAAAAGCTGTTTTATTTCACAGTTTTTCATAATGTAGTAATGTACAATTACAGCATCTCTTAAAATTTTATATTTTCAGTCTTAACTTATTGGAAATTCTCTTCTGAAGCAGAAAATTTGATTGTTTTTTCCCACAAATGTTTATTTATAGAGTTATTAAACATTTAAATTGTCCTAAAAAGCTTCCGTAAGAAATGCAATGGAAATCGATCCCTGATTGATTATGACACGACATGTACTGAATTAGAAACGCACATTACGTCTGCTAAAGCTATTGCAATGCTCTTTTAGTTTTACCATCATATAAATCGTATGATCGTTCCTTATTATGTAATTAATTAAAAATTTTGTGAATTAAATTTATGCTTTTGAGATGCGAGCAAAATGGAAGAAACATTTTTAAAACTTCAGACTGTTTATTTATCCCTAAAATAGTCAAAGAAATGATTATGCTGCTCTTGCGGTGAATCAACTTTCCTTTTCAGAGGTTTGAAAATCAAAAGCAAAGAATATTTTATTTCACTCAACTTTAAGTTAAAATATTTTTCAATTAAAGCTTAATTATTCAATTAAAAACAGTAAGAGAATGGACAAAAGCAGTACACATTTGGTTAGAGGTTTGACTATTTAAAAATACGGTATCGCATTAAAACGAATCAACGCTTTCATAACTCTAATCCATTAAAAACTACATAAATCCATCCTCGCTACAATCTATGCACTAATGTTCAAAAATTCAATTTGATTGTAATTTCATTATTCATATAATTTCAGCGAATTATTAAGCTAACAGTTTTTCTTTAATAAGGATTTTCTTTCTACTAATGCAGTTTCTTTTATTTTTTTACTATATTAAATATTTAAATACATTATAAAACGCGTATCTATTCACAATATTTTTCTTTAAGTAAATAGGAATTTCGCTATGGTTAGAAATTAGTTTTATTTACATAGTTTAATATATCACCTTATTTTTTATGCATGGAAACTGTTAGAACTTGCGAAGTTGAATTCTAAAATAGTAAAATTAATGCATTAAGCATTTTTAATGAAGAAAAATTTATTGAAATAATTGTAAAAATCACAGGTTTAGCATTTAGTATTGCCAAAAACCAAATGATCGTTTTCAAGAATCTAGTCCATTGAAAAATATCATTCCATAATCATCATCGCCATAATCTAAGTGTTTATGCTTAAAATTTCATTTTATGCAATATAATTCTGATCTATAATTTCAGCGAATCATTAAGTTAAACATTTTTGTTTGACTAAAGCTGAAGAATGAGAATCAGAAACTCTCATGTAGAACGAAAATAATTTTAATGCACTTTTTTAAAATTTAATCTATAATTAAATTGGCAGTAATGTTGATATCCATTCTCAACATTTTTATTCTTTAAGTAAATAACAATTTTGCTGCGACTAAAAATTTTTTTTATATGTTTTTATAAAATTCAAATCCTGTTTCTGTAATGCAGAATTAAATAAATGCATATTCTTGATTTATGACTCTTGATTATATAGATTAATGGAATTAATATAAGGTTAATAAATTTTACTGAAATATATTAATGTAATATTTTCTTAATTTAAAACAATAAATTAATAACAATAAAATATTTTGTTGCATTCTTGGAAATTAGAGCTGGAATAAATAACTAAAAAAATAACTTTATTTTTTACTTTTTTAAAATCTAAAACTATTTTATATAAAAAATTAATTCATTATATCCCTTCAATAAAAATGGGAATATTAAGACATAAAACAAAATCTTCGAAAACAATCTAAAATATTCTTTAAAATTAGAATTAACATTTAAAAAAATGAGAGAATAAAATTATTTTGCATTTATGAAGCATCATATGAATAGATCATATGAGGTATAACTCAATCACCTTTTTTTATTGAACTATAATTATTCATAGCTCTAAAATTTCCTCAGCTATTAATAATATTTCCGTATTGAAATTTTACAAAAATTCATTATAATTATCCCCCATTTTTATTAAACTGCATTGGGTTATAACTAAATTATGGTATAATTAAATCTTCGAGCTGGCATGTTTGTTAACAATCTAAAACAGTTAGCTTTTTGCACGAAAATTCAAACGAAAGCTAGAACATAATGTCTTTAAACCAACACTGATTGTTAACAGGCACAAGTGACGTCAGTTCATGAATAATCACGTGACTTTTCGTTTCAGATGAAAACAAAAGTAAGCTTTCTTTGATTAGAAAATAGTTAAATAATCAGCACTCTTAGGAAAGTAATAAAATATTTTTTTTGTTTGGGGGGNAAATGATCGTTTTCAAGAATCTAGTCCATTGAAAAATATCATTCCATAATCATCATCGCCCTAAACTAAGTGTTTATGCTTACAATTTCCCTTTATGCAATACAATTCTGATCGATAATTTTATCGAATCATTAAGTTAGACATTTTTGTTTGACTAAAGCTGAAGAATGAGAATCAGAAACCCTCCTGTAAAACGAAAATAATTTTTAATGCACTTTTTTATAATTTAATCTATAATTAAATTGGCAGTAATGTTGCTATCCATTCTCAACATTTTTATTTTTTAAGTAAATAGCAATTTTGCTATGACTAAAAATTATTTTTATGTGTTTTTATAAACTTCAATTCCTGTTTCTGTAATGCAGAATTACATAAATGCATATTCTTGATTTTATTACTCTTATTATATAGATTAATGCAATTAATTTAAAGTTTATACATTTTACTGAAACATATTAATGTAATATTTTTTTAATTTAAAACATTAAATTAATAACAATGAAATATTTTGTTGTTATTCTTCATAATGTGGATTGCAATTTTGGGCCTTACAATGTTGAATCTAATTCGACATTATCAGCAAAATCAGTATTTGCTTTTCTGATATTTTCTTTTTTTCTTTAAAGAATAAAATAAAATTTTGCTGAGATTACAACTTTTTTAAAAGGTATATTATTACGATGCTTGAAATTCCTTGCATTAAATTAGAGCTGGAATAAATAAATAAAAAAATAAGTTTATTTTTTACTTTTTCTAAATCTAAAATTATTTTATATAAAAAATTAATTCATTATATCCTTTCAATAAAAATGGGAATATTAAGACATAAAACAAAATCTTCGAAAAAAATCTAAAATATTCTTTAAAATTAGAATTAGCATGGTTAAAAAAATGAAAGACTAAAATTATTTTGTATTTATGAAGTATCATATGAAAAGGTAATATGAGGTATAACTCAATCACCTTTTTTTTATTGAAATATATTCATAACTCTAAAATTTCCTCAGCTATTAATAATATTTCCGTACTGAAATTTTATTAAAATTCTTTATAATTAGCCCCTATTTTTATTAAACTACATTGGGTTATAACTAAATTATGGTATAATTAAATTTTCGAGCTGGCATGTAAGGTAACAATCTAAAACAGTTTGCTTTTTGCACGAAAATTCAAACGAAAGTTAGAGCATAATGGCTTTAAAACAACACTGATTGTTAACAGGCACAGGTGACGTCAGTTCATGAATAATCACGTGACTTTCCTTTTCAGATGAAAACAAACGAAAGCTTTTTTTGATTAGAAAATAATTAAATAATTATCACTCTTAGGAAAGTAATAAAATATTTTTTTTTTGTTGGGGGGGGGGGTAATTTTGAGTGCCTTCATATATATTAAATTGGCTATAATTGTCCCTTTTGCAGTAAAAAATGGAAGTGAATTCATTTGAAAGACTAAAATGTTCGACGCGACGTATCTTCGATTACAAAAAAGCAGCGTGCTTACAACTTCCTTCTGTTAGAACTGCTCTGAGCTTTCTATACAAGGACTTTTCATACGAGCTGTAAGCTAGGGTAACTGTAAAACTACTAAAGTGGGTAACCACTGCATTCGTTAAACAAATAAACGCATCTTTTAAAATTTAACCATTTGCACTTAAAGGATTTCTCACAGGTGTCACTTTTAAATTACCCACTACTCAAATGTTAAAATTTTTTACATCTGGTGACCACTTTATTTAGTAGTTTTCAGGTAATATATGGTAAAAGTGCAAGCAGTAAGACTTGTCTTGTAAACTTTTAGTGGTTACGTCCATTTTTTATGTCGTTGAAAAAGTTGATTCCTTTTATAGTGTTGCTAAGGGTAAAATTCAGTAACAGGTAATGTTATGTAGCTTTTAAAATTTTTTTTAAATCGAATACTGCTATAAAGAAGTGGTGTAGAGTTGACATTCAAATGATGGAATAATTTTTTATAGTATTTTGCGCAATCAGTGGGAAAGCAAAATTGTAAATTCGGTACAGATACCAACTTTCATCTTTATATAATAGTGGATACTAAGCGAGTTTCCTGATATGGAGCAAGTGGAGCATGCTCCAGTTTGGTTTCAACTTTAAGAAAGCAAACAATCGTTTGGTTGACAGCTTTTCGATGCAATACTTCGCTATTGCCATAAAAATGTAGATAAGTAAGTATGTAAATTACTTTGCAGTTTTATCTTTACACTTTTTATCCATAAAAACTTTAAAGACTTTTAAACAATTAGTTTTATCAACTTCGTATTGCTTTCATTCGATTTAGCCTAAAATACTGCACAGGAAATAATACCTCATTTGTCTATTTAGATATTATTTCAGATGAGTAAAAAAATCTAATCAACCATTGGACTTTTTTATACTTCCTGCTTACTAAATCCTTAATAACTTCTAAACTAATAGTCCTATTGTCTTAATTTTATTTTTATTCGATTCAATAAAAAAAAAAAAAGTTCGTGAAAACGTTAAAATTTATGTCGTGAAGCTTAAGTTTTCCCATCTTTTGACCCCTATCTCTTTTAGTAAATATAATACGCACTTCTTTGTGATTTATAGTTTAAAGTTGTGTTTCTTATAATTTTATTTCAATAAAATACCTTAAACAAATATTGGATTGTGCGAATTTCTACTAGTGTAATACTGTGCCTTTACTGTGCTAGTTAATACTGTGCCTTTGTGTACAAATGTAAAACATTCTAATAAATTCCGAATCTTTTATCATAGAATTTAGTTCCATTATTCTTAAAAACTTTTTGCCATATTTCTGTGATATGATAAATTCAACTATAAAACATCAATACGAAAAATTCTACGTTAATAATTTTTCGAAAAGCATTTATGTAGTAAATATAAGCAAAAACGCTTTTCCGTTTTTATTCTTCTATCAATTTAAATTATAGATGGAGATGTCACCACTTTAAATACATATTTTATTTAACATAAATAAATACATATTTTATTTAACTTAAATAAATAAAAGAACAAGAAAGATAGTGATAAATTAAAGAATTTATTTTTTATCGTTACTTACTTCTGTCTTTATTAACACACGACAGTTTTAAAGAATTAACACCCAAGCATTTTATGGAATTAAAATACGGCAAATAGCCAAACAGTAAAATAAAAATAAATTCAACCGAAACTAATTAAAAGAAAACGATAAACTAATCGTTTAAAAGTCTTTTTTAATCACAACGAGGTGCTAAACAGGGTGCTAAACCCATTTTAACAGAGAGTGTTGCCATTATGTCGTTCCATGAAAAAAGAAAATAGAAAAAAAAGGGAAAAAAAAAGGAATCGTGTCGTTTCTTGGCATGCTTTAGAATTCGAGAAAGTCTACATACCTTTGGAACCGATATTTTTTTAAAGTTACAGATAAAAGTCGAATGTGAATATAAAAAATCGTTTGATTTTATTTTGTTTTTTGAATCTAAATAAAGCTAATTCAATTCTTGATATTATGCAAATAAGTTTTCAAAATTTAAGTACGAGCAGAGTTTTTTATTTATCAAAAATTATATTTTAATTCATTTCAATTGAATAATTCATGATTATCAAAATAAAGTTATTTGAGATGCTTGTAATTTTTGAAAAATCGAAAGTATCAATAAATAGAACCTTTTCAATAAGATAAAACATGGATAAAAATCGTTTGCAAATAAATCTATTACCACGTAAAAGAACTCCAACTGGCATCCTAAATTAAACGTACTATTCTTGTAATAACTTTATTTTCCTGTTTGTTTTATTCTCTTTTGTTATTTCATGTTACACTCAAAACAATGAAAAATTCGAAAGTTTATATTACTTTTTTTATTGTGAGAAAGGTAAACAATATTTTTATTCTCATTGAGCAATGCATTCCAACTTGAAATTCTCACAATAAACCTGGCAACATAATTCATCCAAAATGCTCGCATAAACTGAGAGATTTGGACGTAACTGCCATTACAACTGTTCAAAACGTGCACCATTTTTGCATCCTTTTAAGAAAAGTAAAATCTTTAACAACGTAGGAGGAGCAGAATGAAGGTATTATTATCCATTGAAACTGTTTTATTTATTTAAACCGTTTATCCTCGTCTTAAAGCTTAAGTAAAGATTATTTTTCTTTTAGATGAGTGACTACTTTTAGGACTGTGATCGTGACTGACCGTTTTATTCCCCCTCTCCGTTCAATAATAATGGAGAGATATGTTACCCATTGTCATCAGTTTACTTACCTCTGCCAAAACGTGACGGGATTGAAGGATACCTTTGCCGGAAATGGGTTTTTGAGATGCATCTCAGCTGATACAGCATAATCTAATATTGTACATAGACCGGAAACACTGTGTGATAAATACCAAATTGGAAATTATTTTGCATTAAATAGAATTTTTTGATGTCAATAAACTTTAATAAATGATCTGAAATCTTGAATTCGTTGAAAGGTGATTTTTAAAATACCAAAACAATATGTTATTATATAGGTTGGAATTATGATTAGATTTATATTTAAAGAAGAAAACTCGCTAAATGACGTGTTAAATTATCTATCATATCTTGTATCTAGGATTTAAATTTAATTTGTGGTTGCTAGTAGATTGAAAAAGTGATCACAATTCATAGGAAGTATCAAAATTTGATTGTTTTTCTATGGATGAGTTACGTGCAATGATTTCAATTTCTCGCCTTGAAATCATTAAAATTTAGTTTTGTTGATTAAAGTTATAATAATTTAGAATTTATTAGTTTTTCGAATGGGTCGTTTTAAAATTCGTTATTTTTAAAATTAAGTAGAGGATCACTAGTTAGAGTTAAGTTTGTATAAATAATTTTATTTTAAAATACATTTAGATCTAGGAAAGATAATTTGCGAATTTCACGACACGGTGCCAAAGAAGTGCGCTCCGAATTTTTTCAACTTTGAAAAATTTACTTACAAGTAGAAGTGTAAGATACAATTGAATTATTCTCGACCTTTCAATGTGGCGTTGCCATTCTTTATTTAATAAAAAAAAAAAAAAAAAATCAATATTTTAAGTCTTTCCACCAGAAAAATAAACTACAACAGAAAAGATTTAAACTTTAAAGCATGGTTGTCTAAACTATGATCGTTTGAGGGCCACATTGCAAAGAAAAAAATTGCTGGGCCACACATACGATATTTTTTCAACAAATTGAAATAAAAATTAACTCTATTATTAAAATAAATGAACTTCTTTTCATTATTAATTTTTTTAATTTGAATTAGATATGTATAGGTACAGATTTACTTTTAATTTGTAAAAGTTTCGTCTCATTTAGTTTGGATTTCATAAAGAAGGAAAAAATTCAAATTATTGAGATGGATGAATTTGCTTTTACAAATACAAATATAGATACAAATATAGATACTGCCAAAAGCTGAAGACATTAATAAAGCCATGATTGTGAAAATTAGGATATTTATAGCGGGGTAGGTAATCTTTATAAAACTCCATAAAGAACCATTCTCAAATTTTTCTTTCAGTTGAATGTCACTTTGCAGTTCAATGCATTCCTTTTGAAGATTTAGAGGTAATTTATTTATTTCTAGAGAAAATGGGATAGAAAATATGTTGAAATACTTTTCATTTTTTCGAGAATCTGGAAATTTACTTTCAAGCTCTTCAATTAAATCAGAAATTAATGCTGCATATTTTTTGCTGCTCACAGGTTTATGTGCAGCCAAAGTACTGAAATGTGTCAAATCGTTTACCTTATTTGATTGTGCCAAAATTTTAACTTTCTTTCAAACGCTGTTATTGTTTGGAACATATTATTGATAAATTGATTTTTTCCTTGAAGTCTCAAATTTAAATCATTCAAATGCTCTGCTAAGTCTACTAAAAATGCTAAATCTAAAACCCAATCTACGTCTTGAAATTCAGTCACAGGTTTCCCTTTTGATAGCTTAAAAATTTTTCATAGATAAGGAAAACCATTTCATCTTCATTTTTGATGCATGGAATAAATCTACAGATTTGGTTGCATCCTTTAACGATACTAAAACAACCATTTTAATATTTTTATTTTAAAATATTAAAATTCAAATATTAATATTCAAATATTAATATTCATTTAAAATATCAAATTTAACTTTTCGTAACTTGCAGTTGGGCCGCACTTTAGACAAGCATACTTTAAAGGATAATAACATTCACTGTAAGATTTTTAAAACGTGGAGAATGTTCTTAGTGGAGCTGCTCAATCATTTTGCCTCGAATACATCAATCCATTTTTCAGTTTCCTGTTGCAAATTTAATATATACTTTCATTTTAGTGAAATAATTAACATAAAAAAATACATCGGAAAAGATTTAGAAAACTTTTAATTTAATTAAAATTAAGTTTTTTTGATTAAAGTTCAAATGATTTAATATTTATTATATTTTAAAAGTGACTTCAAATTTACTATTTGTTTAAAGAAAAAAATTAAGTTGAGGCTCACTGATAAGAGTTAAGTTCGTATTAATAAGTTTCTCAATTTTGAAATTTTTATATTCATTTAGATCTACAAAAGACGTGGGAAAGTTTCACAACATGGTGCCAAAGGTAAATGCGTTCCAAGTCTCTTCAACTTTTGACAAGTTTACTTTCAAAAGTTATAGAAGTAAAGGTTAAAATCGTTTGACTGTCAATATTTCAAACAATCTAGTTTATAATTCTAATGTGACTTTGCAATTTTTTTTTATTTAATAAAAATTCTTTCATCAATAATTTAAATAATTTTACGATAAAAAAAAGCTACAACAGAAAATATTTAAATTTTGAAAGATAATAGTATTGAAGTCAAGAGTTTTAGAAATTTAGAGAACGTTCTTACTGAATCTGATTCAATCATTCTGCTTAAAATACAACTATAAATTTCTAAGCTTCCTACTGCAAATTTATTACATATCTTCATTTTGATGAAAAAATTACAACAGCAAATACAGTCAGAAAAGTTTTGAAATTTTTTTAATTAAATGAAAATTAAGTTTTATTGTCTAAAGTTCAAATGATTTAGTATTTGTTGTTTATAAACGTGTTGGGTTTAAAATTTATTAGTATTATTTTTTTTAAATTATAAGTCGATGCCCTTGTAAGACTTAAGTTTGTATTGATAAGTTTATTAATTTCAAAAATTTGAAATTCATTTAGATCTAGAAAAGATAATGAGCGAGTTTTACGATACGGTGACAAAGAAGTGAACTCCAAATTTATTCAATTTTCGAAAAGTCTACGTTCAAAAGTTGATGAAATAAAAGTTACAATCGTAATTCTAATGTGGCGTTATAATTCTTTATTTAATAAAAATTCTTTCATCGATATCTTAAATAATTCCATCACAAAAATTAACTAGAACAGAAAAGATACAAACTTCAAAAAATAATAATACTCAATGCAAGATTTCGAGAGCGTTCTTACTGAATATGGTTCAATCATTCCGCATAAAAAACATTATTTATCAGTTTCTTACGACAAATCGAATATATATTTTCATTTTGATGAGAAAGTTGCAACAAAAAATGCAGTCAGAACAGTTTTAAGAGAAATTTTAAATTTTTCATAATTTTATTTTACACAAAATAATTTGTTTGCATTGATTTTTTTTTTAAATAGGGAGAGAGCGAGAGAGAAAGGGGAAAGAAAGAGAGAAAAAGAGAAATATGGGATATCTCGCCACCACTCTTTTCTCTAAGATTTAAATTAATCCAACTTTTTAAAATTATTAAGAATAGTAATTGTTGTAACCTCTTTAACGATTTTGGAGCGATCTACCACTTCCACAAGCTTCAAGTATGGAAACTCGCCCATTAATTTCTGAATATTTTGAATATTAAGGCATTTGATGAGAGTAAGGATGGCATGTAACACATTTTCAGCAATTTTGTATCATTAGCAAGACTATTCGTAAGAAAGACAACAAGAAAAAAAAAGCCAATTTTTGACACGTAAGTTGCGATGAAATTCTAGTATATACAAAGCAAGATACAAGTGTGGTTAGCGAAATTCATAACAAAATATTTCAAAAAAAATATTTTCTTTCATTTAACTTGAAAATTTGAATTAAATCATACTATCATTCATATTCATATTATCACTTAGTTGCTATTTATTTTTGCAAAGATAAATAAATCAATACATTATTTTTTAAATAATATTGTTATTTTTTTAATATTAAATATTTAGTTATGAAAATTAAATGAGATTTATTTTTGAAATAGTACAACTTAAACTGTCTGCTTGGTTTAAAATTCATGGGTCTATATATATTGACTTTAAATCTTAGCTTTTAATCTAATCTTAATTTTAAATTCCGGGACAAAAGTATTCCATTCTTTTCTAGAATTCGATTTTCTAGGATTCTTTAGGGAAATTGAACTTAGTAAAATATAAATAATTTGAAATAATTCTTAAAATTTCCATCGGAAGTATTTTTTCACCCTCCTATTTGTATAAACTTGAATGAATTGTAAAGAAATCATATAAATTATATAATTTTTAGGATCAAAAGAATCATATTTAATTTTAAATAATAATAATTTTAGCATAATTTATTAATTGATAAATTAAACATATATAACATTGAAAAAAAAATTTTCTTTCTTTTTTTAATTTTTTCAAATCGAACATGTTGAAACAAAGAAGTAAAATTCTTCCTCTAAAACAGGGTTTCTTAACCTGTGGTTCATGAACCCCTAAGGGGTCCATGAGTTATATTTTGGAGGTCCGCTGACTACTCCTAATTTTTAAAACGTTTGGAAGCCTACCCATTGCTTGTAAAGCGAGTTATGGCTGCTATAATTCCGTTTGCTACAGTGTATCTTTGCGACGCGGGATTTTCCACTATTGTGATAATAAAAACATAACATCGAAATCGATTGAATGTTGAACAAGATATGCCCGTTTGCTTAGTTGGAAACCATCCCCCAATTCAATTTGTTAAGTAAGGAAAAGCAGCAGCAACCTTCACATTAAACATTTTAATTTTAAAAATTTTGTATACTATTAAAATAATAAAATTAAATGTTTTCTAATAATTGACGTTCTTTGCAATTATTTTTTTCACAGGGGGATGGTCCGTGACTTCTTAAATAATTTTAAAAGGGGTCCATTATATCAAAAAGGTTAAGGAACACTGCTCTAAAAGGATTTTTTTTTTTTAATTATAAAAAGAAAAAAGAAAAAAACTATGCTCAAAAGCTTTAGTGCTGCCATCTAGTAATTTTAGTATAAAATGTAACCTACTATCTACTAATGTTTTAATCAATATTTTTTTTATTATTAAAACTCCTGAATTGATTTTATAATAGATAAATTAGGCAATACCAATAAGTTAAGTATTTATGATTCAGATATGACAGTGCCTTTGTGCTTATATACATATTTTTTTTCCCTGTCAAATATGGAAGGAGTGGTTAGATATGGAGAAAAAACAAATTAGAAACTTCTTCTAATAATACTAGAAAGAGTAGTGTCAACTCGTTCTAAATCACTAGTTTGTTAGCACACTTGCATTTATTTCACAAAACTAATTATAACAGCATAAAAGATGAATTTTTATGACGTATGATGATGATGTCACGTTTTTATAAGATTGTCCCTAAGAACTTTTTAGCAAATTAAATTATTCAATTTAATTTGTTAATTGAATGATTCAATTTAATTTATTAATCAAATTAAATTATTTAATTTAATTTGATATGAAATTATCAATAACAATTAATGAATTATAATTAATTAATAATTACGTTTTACTATCAAATCAAATTATTTGTTAAATTCAACTTTTTGTCTCCTGCCCCATGCTCCAGTCTCAACTCACTTAATTACATCTTATTTCATGCTCTTTGCAAGCATAAATTTATTCTGAAAATTATTAATTTCTAAATTATAATTCAATTTTTAATATTTTATTCTTATAAACACATTTCAACGAATCTATATAACCGGATAAAAAAGACAAATCAAAGGTTCTTTCTTCTAAGTCCGTATATGATGCTGCCATCTAACATTAAAACCATCTACTATCTAACTTGTTTTGCATAATATTGAATATTATCTTATATATATTGAACATAATAGTAAATATATTAGATTAAGTACTTCATTGCTGGTCAAATAATTTTAATTTCATATCAACAGCTTTAATTAATAGCATTATTTCATTCTATTAGTAGGTACTTATGTAGTATTTTATAAATCACAAGGGAAATTTCAAATCTTGACTCAGCTCGAAATGCGTGTTCACGAAAATGAACCAAGCTCAAAATGCGTGTTTACAAAAATGGACTAAGTCCAAAGTTACGCGTTTATGAAAATAGACGAAGTTCAAAATTCGTGTTTACGAAAATAGGTATAGCAATTGATTCCGTCTTTCAGACTTCTTGTGTGAATATTTTTCTTCCTTTCCTTAAATGAATAAGCTAATGAATCTAAATAAATATACAATAGTGTCCATTTACATTTCATTTACACTTGGTACATTTTATTAAATCAGCTTTTTTTTTTTTTTTCAAAACGCTTTAAAAATCGACGATTGTTCTTCCAAAGTTGCCACGGCGGAATTTATGAACATATAACAGTAATTGTAAATTTACGTTGAATGAATTTTGAGTTATGAAACTCACTTTATCGTTTGGAATTCTGAAGTGTCAGTTTGGCGAATTACGAACTCTTGATCACGCCCGGAATTAAATTTCAAGCGAAATGATTTCGAATTCCATTCCGGTGAGTTCAGGAGGAGACGAAGTCTCTGTTCCGTAATGGAACGGTAGGTGGCATCCCGAAATAAGTTGAATGACAGCAGTGAAGATTCTGGAATGAGCAGAACTTCATCCCCTCCCATTGCTTATGCTAATTTTTTTTAATTTCAATTTAGCCCTTTTACTTGTATAGTGCGCAAAAAAGTAGATAAACAAACGAAATTCCCTGAATAAATTTCAATCTAATGATCTGATTTTTATGTACTCAATCTTAATGGTCCAACGGAATGATCTCAGATATGTTTAGTACAGACGATATTTTGAAATACAAAATCAAACACAAAAACGTACTTCCTCTGAGTAAATAATTTTTTTTTTTTTTTTACTGATTATGATTTCTGATTCCCAAAATAAAGAGGGTAGCCGTAATTTGGGAAATATANAAGTTGAATGACAGCTGTGAAGATTCTGGAATGAGCAGAACTTCTTCCCTTACCATTACTTATGCTAATTTTTTCTAATATTAATTTAGCCCTTTTACTTGTATAGTGCGCAAAAAAAAGTTGATAAACAAACGAAATTCCCTGAATAAATTTCAAATTTCAATCTAATGATCTCGGATATGTTTAGTGCAGACGATTTTTTAAAATACAAAATCAAACACCAAAACCTACTTCCTCTGAATAAATATCATTTTGTTTTCTTCCTTTGACTGATTATGATTTCTGATTCCCAAAATAAAGAGGGTAGCCGTAATTTGGGAAATATAACCCCAATAGCTTGGTCAGGAAAACGGTTCTAAGTTAGGAACCCTTAACGCTAATTATACTTTTTGAGTATTTCGCAATATCTCGAGAATTTTTTTACCGGATTGAATTTTTTTTCTGCATACAATTATAAAAGTTGACTACGCACAAATAATTCCGTGAAAAAAAAAACTTTTAGCGAATGTTTATTATTTTTTTATTATTTCCTTTAATAATAGACGGGAAAATTTTGAATTGTAAGGGATAAAAATGTTTTCCACCATTTTAAAGAACGTAATTTTATGCTGCAAAATCCAAACATTTTAACGAAATCGGTCAAATAGTTCCGGAAAAATTTAATTTTCAAAAAGTTGAATATTTAAAATTCAATTTCTCAGAAACTATTCGATCGTTTCTGTTCAAATGTTGCATTTTTTTCATAAATAATTACATTCAGTAAACTGATGTAAAAATGTCTATATCTTACAATTCAAAATTTCTCGACTGTCATTAAATTGAATAATAAAAAGTTAGAAATAAGCATTAGTTTTTTTGGCGTAATAATAAAATAATAAATAGAATAAAAAAATTTCGTAACTGTGTAAAAAATTTTCTGTTCGCTTAAAAATTTCTTTATATATGGCGAAATACGCAAAACGTAAAATTTAAACAAAGGGGCCAAACTTTCAACCGTTCTCTTGACCAAACTATTGCGACGATATTTTCTGAATTTTGGCTATCCTCTATTTTTTGAGGGACAGAAATCAAAATCCGTAGGGAAAAAAATAATTTTTATTATGAGAAAGTGCGCTTATGTGTCTGATTTCGTAACTCAAAATATCATCGGCACTATTTAGCTAGTATTAGTTAGTATTTATATTGTTAGCTTATATATAGCACAATATTAGCATATTTCTCACGAACCATTAAGATTGAGTCTCAATAAATGAAAATCCGTTCATTATATCAGAAGTTATGCGGGATGTTTCGGTTTCGTTTATTTTTCGGGCTCTGTACTTTCGTTAGTTTTCATGAAAAAAGTACTCGTATTTGTAATGAAAATGACAAAATCGTTACGTTTTAATTATATCGTTCCCATGTAAGCTTTTTCTAAACCAATAGGAAACAGTCGTTAAAAGATTGGGACTTTCATACATTTTTCAAAATGAACTAAGTCCTTTTGCAATAAATATTGATTTCAAAATGTAAATAAATAAATGTCAACTCGTTTTCAAACACTTATATTTAGAAAATAAATAATGTTTTTATTAATAATTGGTCATTGAGCCATGCACAATCAATCATTTCGTTGTGAAGCTTGCATTACATGTAATTTTTAATCTAATCCTCTCAAATATTAATCCATAGCTGCAGAGGGAGTTGTAACATTGGAAATCGTGGTTAGAGGTTTCTCTTCTTCGGTGTCTGGAATATCCGCCTGCCGTATAAGTCCGATTTCGTTCGCCATCCATTTCACTTTCGTTGTTATCTGTTCTTGCATCAGATTTATGCACATACTGACGAGCGCCATCCCCAACATCATGTAAAAGCAAGTTCCCATCAGAGTCAGCGTCTTTGCTAAAATAAAATGACAATTACACTCTAAAATAATTTAAACATGAACAATAAGGTACATAAATACACGAAGAAAGAAACAATCCAGTCTACACGGAATTAAAAATTTTGGTAAAATTATCGTTCTGTACGGTAATGACGTTTGTAGTAAAATATACATAATTCTGGTGATAAAAACAAAAATATACTATACTTAAACCTGTCATTTAGTGATTTTTTAGGTCCGTATGATAACGATTAAGAAGAAAATCTGGTTTTCTTAATTATTGCTCTCTAAGGAGAATAATAAAGTTAATACTTTACATTTAGTAAAAAATACAAAACTGAAAAGTACATTTAACCAAATCGAAGTTTTTATGCCGCACTCTAAGGTATTACCAATGTTTACCCCATTTACCAAATTTCATGACATATTATAAAATTACGTACTATCACCAATTTGACCAAAATTAGTACCAAAGAGCTTCGGTAAAAATTACCTTTTTACCACTTTTGGTGTTCTCGTAGAGCCAGAAACACGATTAATTTTATCAAATTTTGGTAGTTTTGACCAAACTCTCTTTTTCTAAGCGTGTAGTTAATTAACATATTTGAAACATTATTGCGATTAGACACAGCCTTTGACTTACACGCGTAAACAAAATAAAAATTTGAAAGTAAAACTTCTCTTACTGTTTTCCTACTATGGCACACAAATAATTTTTTTTTCAAAAACCGAAGAAAGATATTAAAGCGATGATGTTTTGAGTAATAGCAACTATAGTTTTCTGAAGATTAAGTGGAAACATTAAATTATGAAGATTTACCAAAACATTGAAATAGCATAATTAAAGTGACTGGTGTTTGACTTATTATGGCGTTTTCAAAATGGAACAGAGAGCCTGTTTGGGCAATTAGATTTATGCAAGTAATTGCATGAAAAAAAAATCTTATAAAATTACCGTCCTGCATGGTAATGACATTTCTGATATAAAAACCCACTATTCTGGTTAATAAAACAGAATGTACTATGTTAAAACTATTCATTTGGCAATTTTTTCGTTCACATGTTAACATTTAACGGAAAGTCTGGTTTTCAAAAATTATAGATCGTATTACTACACATTTAGTAAATAATACAAAGCTTAAAAAGTACACTTAACAGCATAAATGGTTTTTTGCCATTCTCTAAGGTATCATGATAAAATTACCAAATTTTACCACATATTAATAAACCATCTCATATTGTTAATTTTACTGAAGTCACTACCGAATCACTTCCATAAAAATTACCGAGCTTTTTGGTGTTCTCATAGAGCAAGAAACACGATAAATTTTACCGTATTCTGGTAGTATTGACCATAATTTTTTTTCTCGGTGTACGATCTGCGAAAATAATAATTAAAATAAATCTCGTTTTGTAACGAAGTTGAATTTAGCTTATTGCGATTAGCATAAGCCAGAGTTCAACGATTTACTTTTGAGAAGAATTTAAACAGCGAAAAAAGGAGAACGGCTGATTTTAAATAATGGCAATATTTCACTGGTTCTTACTTAGCTTACCAGAGGTTTACAACAAAAATATATTTTCAAGAAAAGTTGAACGGCAACTATGAAATGATTATATTTTTATTCATGTATTTTATCATGTAGCGAATTAGTGTCTCGAAAATGCATTGAAAACAAATGTATTCAAATTTGTTGATACACATATCTACCCGAAATCTTAAGTTTCTAATACAAATACAATTTAACAAAATCAAATTCTTAGGGATACCACTATCAATTTAAGTTGTAACCGCTGGCTCAAAACTTACTTTGAAAATATTGTTAAGCAAAAACGCATTTTTAAAACGTGTCACATTCAAATCCCAACAAAGTCGAAAGTATTTCAAGTCAAAAAGTTTTCTTACGTACAAATACTTCCTTTGTATCCTTGAAAAGCGCTTCCCGGATAGTAATCCCCAAAGCCAATGGTTGTCAAGGTGATGAAAGTGAAATATCCGGAACTCAGCATATCCCAATCTTCCAGAATCGCAAAAATCCCAGCTCCCAAGAGGATGAAGAGGGATATTAGTAAAAGGTTCAATATAATAGGTATCTGAATCTGTATCAGACAGAAAAAGAAATAGTTACTTTCACGAAAGATAAAAGTTTTGAAGAACAAATGCTTTATTTCAAAACGTGATACAGTGTAATCTTTTTGCATTAAGATCCAATCACAGAAATGGAATTTTTTTTTAAAATTCATTGATTAATATATGGAAAAAGTATACTTGAAATCTTGAGATATAAGAAAATAATTTATCTAAAATAATTTAAAAAAAAAAAGAAAAAAAAATATACATAT
>NC_092204.1:64884120-65134322 GCF_043381705.1 Parasteatoda tepidariorum | reverse complement strand
TATATTTTATTTAATTTTTTTTTAAACTTTGCAAGGATTTAAACCATTATCAATTTAAACATTTTCACCAAAATCAATTTTCATTTTTTTTATAAAATTATACTAAAATGCTATATTGCAGAATGAAATTGAGTAAGTTTTCTAAAGAAATCCCTATTTAAATAGAATTTTTCTCAATTTATTGCATGCTCGAATATTCAAATAAGCATTACTGAAATATAATGAAGCAAGCCCCATTTATAGTAATTTTTTTTTTGATTTAATAAGGATTTAAACCATTATCAATTTAAACATTTTCACCAAAATCAATTTTCATTTTTTTTATAAAATTATACTAAAATGCTATATTGCAGAATGAAATTGAGTAAGTTTTCTAAAGAAATCCCTATTTAAATAGAATTTTTCTCAATTTATTGCATGCTCGAATATTCAAATAAGCATTACTGAAATATAATGAAGCAAGCCCCATTTATAGTAATTTTTTTTTTGATTTAATAAGGATTTAAACCATTATCAATTTAAACATTTTCACCAAAATCAATTTTCATTTTTTTTTATAAAATTCATAACTAAAATGCTATATTGCAGAATGAAATTGAGTAAGTTTTCTAAAAAAATCCCTATTTAAATACTATGCTCACTCAATTTATTGCATGCTTGAATATTCAAATAAGTATTGCTAAAATGTAATAAAACAAGCCCCATTTATAGTAATAAGTTTAAAGCTTTTCTTTTTCTTTTGTCCTAAAATTTTCAGTTTATTTTAATTCAGAACTCCCTTTTTAAATTAATTAAAAAATCGTTTAACTATAAATAATACATTTTTTTGTCAATTACTATGTAAAATTATGAGTTGACGTAGCAAAAAAATATTTTAAGTTCATTTAATGTTTATCATAAACGGACAATATTGCAGACTTTGTATTTTGATTACAAAAAAAAATTCCTAATATTTAATATATTGTGCAACAGTTATCATGAAATCTACAATATTTCGTAAAATCTACTGGATTTTTTCCTATTCAGGTTGGCAGCTATGGGTTAAAATGAGTGAAATTTCATTAAAAGACAGAATCAAAATAAAGCTTTTCGGTTGGACAATTTTAGCAAAAAAAAAAAAAAAAAAAAAAAAAAANAAAAAAAAAAAAAAAAAAAAAAAAAAAAAAAAAAAAAAAAAAAAAAACATAGTAGCGATTCTGATTTACAATAAAAACTTAGCACTGTTCAATAAAAGTTTTCAAAAAATGAAGCAATAACCATTCCTTACATTGAAATAAAAATAACTGCTCTATCAAGCTTCAAAACTACAATCATAAACTTTAAAGCTATTAAAAATTCTATAAAAAATTACATAATTTGATGTAAATTAATATTTAATGAAGAATAAAAATACTGATGTAATTAAATTAAAATATTTTTTATTCTAGTGTAGGAACTGGAATAAAATATATTGAAGAAATAAAAATTTTGGAGAAATAAAAATAATGTTATAAAATGATGAAATCTAAAAGTATTTTTAACGATAATGTTATCTATAGTTATGTGAGAGGTTTTAATAAGACATGAGGTTTGTAATATTAAATTTTTCCTTTTTCTTTGGCAAATTTGCGTTTTTATTTCAAATCACTTACGCTTCTTCTCGTCTGGCTAGTCTTGAAAATGGGCGCCTTTTTTTGAACGCTCGAAACATATCGACTATTATTTCCAATTTGTATGTTTTTTAAGAGAATGAAGTTTTTAATCAGTAATATGAGGTTTAAAATTTCTTTCTTTTATCTTATCTTTAGTTCCTAAAACACAATAAGTGCACCAGGAAGAAAAATTTTCAGAAGAAAAAATACGAATTGCTTTTTCGCATGACTAATCCAAAGTTATTTAAACTTAGTTTGCTCTTCCAATAAAGAAACATTTAGAGAATTTTTTATTCTCTTTCTTGAAACAGTCTTTTTATGGGGTTAGAAAATGTGTTTAAAAATTGCAAAATATCTTAAGCAATTCCAAAATAATTTTTTTTTTAAAAATTGAATTTTTTTTAAAGCAAAACTGATTTTTTAGCAAATAAATACCACTCTGGGATACATTTTATTGTATCTAAGGTAAAATTACAGGGGATTAATTTTATTTACTTGATTGTTGGGTATTCAAAAGTATTCATAAACAAAACTATTTTTTTCCGCAAATAAATATCACCAGCTTGGAACATGTTTTATAGTACTGAAGGAAAATTGCAGGTGATTTATTTTATTTACTTGATTGTTGGATATTTAAAATTTCTCACGAACAAAACTATTTTTTTTCCCGCAAATAAATATCATGCCTTATTGTACCGAAGGAAAATTGCAGGGGATTTATTTTATTTACTTGATTGTTGAATATTTAAAATTTCTCATAAACAAAACTGATTTTTTCCACAGATAAATACCACTTTGGAATATGTTTTATCGTATCTAAGGAAAAAAAAACAGGAGATTAATTTTATTTACTTCATTGTTGGATATATCGCCCGCCTACTCAATTCACACTCCATTTACTTCCTGCCTACTCAGATCACATAATAAGAATATGATCAATATGGATCAATAAAATACAGTGAGCTAATAGAAAATGAATGTAAGTGAATCAGCAACAAGAAGAGGGAACAGAGAGAAAATATACCGAACATCGTTACACAGCAGCTCTCAAAATGAAAGAAATAGGGATGCTGTAAAATTTCCCGTTCTCAGCGGGAATAATTTCTTAAAATGCGCATTGTAGATTGATTAAATTTGCTTTTAAGTCTAATATTAAACTATATTAAAACAATATAAGTATATTTTATCTTTCAAATTATTAGAAAATGAAATGTGGAATTAGCGGGAATAAAAAAAAAGAACCTACAATAAAAAAAATTCAACAATTTTGTCTGTATAAAACTGTTACCTTAATGGTTTAAAGAGGCACATTATAGGTGCTACTAGGAGATTCACAAAAAAAAAACGTTATGTGTTGTAGAACTGACTTAATAAAGTTACAAAAGCTCCTTTTCGGATGGATCTCTGAGTCATGGAGACAGTTGCTGTCGTTTCTCAAATAAATATCATTTCTCAAATAGATTAAACGGGAAAATGTGCAAAATCAATTTATCGTTGTTTTTATTTGCTTGTGCTTTCCATCATATTTCAAGAACTGAAGAATCAAAAACTTTTTGGATCCAAAATAATAAATTCGTTTGACCAAGAAAAATATTTTTAGTAAAATTAATAAAATAATTATTTATTAGTAATAAATAAAAAAATTTAAATTGCAGATATAAAAAGTATTGCACTTTTTAACACTATAAGAATGATAAAAACGAAAATTTGAAACACACCAGGTCAATAGTCATCGCAAAATTTCGTTCACTAATAAATCAGAAAAGAAATTTCTTTCTTTTTTCACTTAGTGCGCCTTAATTCCCTTTTAAAGACAATGGGGGGGGATGCTGTGTATTTTTCGATTATTAAATCATGGTAAATTTCAAAACTGACTTACGACATTTTTCTCCGCTAGTTTTTCAGTTGCACCACTTTCAAATGATTCACTTTGAGTTATAGAAAATTACTTTTATTACATAAAATCCGATCAACTTTAATTGACAGTTTATATTTGATGCAAATTTAAAATAAATAAAGACTTCTCAATGTGAATTTTGTAATTTAGAGTCAATTTCAAAAAAATATTATTTTCTCATTCACCCGTCAGAGAGGACATTTTAGTCAAAAAAATAAAATTTTCATAACTTGAAGAAAATGTCTTAAAATATTCTACAGATAGCACAGTGAAAATGGAATCTATATCCATTAATCAGAAGATAATGGGTAATACAAATTACAAAAACAGCACTATGAGCTTCTTACGCGGTACTCTTTCAGTTTCTAAATCGCCAATATCATGTCTATAAGTTACAAACTTTAGTTTACATCTATATTCTGAAAATGAAAATGCAATTTAAGTTAGTTCACAAGACTTTTTTCAGTATACTTTCCTGAATAATAACAAAAGTCGTAATTATTTTTATTTTTTAAAAACAAAATATAAATGCTTAGGTATTCATTATAGATTTACTTTCTGATTGAACATTATATTTTAAAGATTTACTATTTGCAATTACTGTGTGTTTGAAATGTGTCTATAGAGCTTTTAATCTATGAATTATTTAAATCTTTTTTATGTTCCTTACTTTTTCTGTGGGCATGTAAGATTCTTGGCCAACTTCATCTGAGGACAGCGACGGTAGTCTTCCGTCCATCTTTACAGTAGACTCTCTAGAATACTCATTTCGACGACGTGATCCCCTGCACCATCGACAGCATAGTCTGCTGTATGTGTAACGAAACACAGAAGCCATCAATTCACCAATATTAGCCAGGAAGATCAGTGTAAGAGGAATGCCAATCAAAGAATACAAAATCGTCACCAGTTTTCCCACTTGTGTATATGGAGTCACATGGCCATAGCCTAGAAAGATAATGTTTTCAATCACGTCTTCGAGATATATTTTTGAAATTTAATTTCTGGCTCGATGACTTAAATTTAACTGATGATTTATTGAGAGATAAAAAGAAAAACATTGTGCCCCTCAGCAGCTTAGCAAAAAATTTAAGCTCTTACACGGACAGCTTCGTGAAAGGTTTGTAAAAATACTTAATTTATTGTCCCAACAAGTTCCTCTACCAAATAGATTGAAGACACAACTGTTTCGTTCGGGAGAATTAAGGGGGAACAAAAATTACGTTTTAAAAGTTTTTCAAAACTGTTCTACAGTTTTTTTTAAAGAAAAATTAAAAATATCCTGGTTTACAGAAAAATGTGGATAATGTATAAACAAGTTTCACTTGAGAGATCTGTCAAGTATAAGGTCTTAAATGCTATAAAAAATCGCAACGGTAACAAGATTACCCTGATTTAAATATTGGAGATATCTTTTGTTAGAGAGTTTGCCCGAGTGCCAAATACCGTATTTGAAAAATTTTGCAGAACTGTTCCGGGTAGCAAAGTTGCATTGATTTACAGAAGGATGTGGGTTGTCAGTGTTTTTTCCTCGCGAGCTTGTTTGAATCTCAAATATCATTGTTTAAAATTTTGGCAAATTTGTCCCTGAGAGGTAAAGTTGCCTTGGTTTACAGAAGGTTGAAATAATATGTACGGATGTTTCCTTCAGAAGCTTATCCGGGTATCAAAAATAATACTTTTATAAACAATTTTCTGATAAGCAATCGATGAAAAGTAAGAAAAACATACCAATAGTAGTGAGAATGGTCACAGCATAGAGTAATCCATTACCGAATGTCCATTTTCTTGGCCATTCATCAATGTCCATTGTACTATCATAAGAAAAGTTCTTTGTAACTCCAACTATGAATTTGTCTAGGAACTTGAGCTGCTCGTACACTTTGGCATCCCATTCTTCCCAAGTAAAATTTTTATTCCTCCAATACCAGAAAAGGCTAGTGAGGTAAGCGATGGAATCGTTCACGTCGATCGATCTGTACAATCTTTCTGTCCTCACCAGGGATTCATTATCGTATTCAATACAGACGAATATGTAAGCACCGAACCCGGCGTAAAGACAAACCAACAAGAAAAGACCCACGTGAGAAAAGAGTAATCGGAGAACGATTTTGCCACATGATCTTTGTGACTGAGGCAAAGAATCATCTTCTTCAGTGGGCGGCATTAGTCTGTGGGAAGAAAACAAGAAATAATTAAGTTATGATGTTAAAGTAAATTTTCAGATATACTTTGAATAAAAATCCATACATTTACAAGATTCCGGTATTTCATGAAGTAATTTTGTGTTTTAAATTGTCGAACATTATATATTTTAGCTAAAATTTGCATGGAATAAATTTTTTATCCGTCAGTAATTCTGTTAGCTTCGGTCAAGACCATTTCACTGAAAAAAATTTCAGATCAAATTACGGTATAAAAGTGAATGCACTTTGAATGCATCATCCGTAAAATCCATTTAATCGTAAAATTTTTTCCGTAAAATATTACACCGTAATTTTTACAATAATATTTATTGCATAAGAGTGATTCAGTAAATTTACAGTAATTATTACTGTAAAAATTACGGTATATCAGATTTTTTGTTCCGTAACATGTTAATGAAAAATGAATTTTGGGATAAAAAGTTCCGGCTCCCTGAGTGCCGTAATTCACTGTAATTTAATCCGGAATTATTTGCTGTGTATGAAGAAAATGCAGTTATTTTTAATTCCATATCTCAATTACTATGTCATTTATGTAAGCAAATATTTTTTCTTTCTAAAAGATATTTCTTTTAGACGATAATCAACACATAGTTCGTTCCATTCATCCATTAAAATTTTAATTTTTACAATAATATTTATTGCATTAGAAAGATTCAGTGATTTTACTGTTATTATTATTATTATAAAAATTACGGTACATCAGATTTTCTGTTCCGTAACATGTTCCGGTAGAAATGGATTTTACAGTAAAAAGTACTGGAACCTTGAGTGCCTTTACTTTTGGCAGTCATTTATCCGGAATTCTTTACAGTGTTGACTGTTTTCCGACAATTGCATTCGATTCTAACATGGAAAATAATCACTAAGCAGCACAAATAAATCGTGTCACAACAATAACATTTGCCAAATTTGGAAGCAGAAAACGAAAACAAATGAAACTCAAAGAATGCAAAATGTATAATACTAAATAAAAATCACATATGTGTAAATGTGTGTTACGGAGTTGTAATCACATATGTGTAAATGTGTGTCGAAAAAGAACACATGCACACAATTTGCAAACAATGATAATGAAATAATATATTTTTACTTCAGTTTTATATTTCAAAAAATATTAAGTTTACAATTAATACCTAAATATTGCGCGTGGAAAAATAATTGAGCATGCTGAAAAATTTGTTGGAAAAATTTAAAAAATCAATGGATTTAAATGAAAAATATATATTGCATAAAATATTTATTTACCTCATTATATAGCAATAGAAATAAAGGAGGTAAAAGAAAAATTGAAATTATAATTACCTGTTAGAATTGTTGTTAAGTAGATGTGGGTATGAAATAAATTTTTGTCACGCCTCTAACATTAATGTTTACAACGTTTAATAGGCAAAATAGTTAGCTATTATTGTTTAATTTATTTAAATAACTTTTATTAACTACTCTTCAATACTAAAAATTAATATCAAAATTCATATTTTTCAATCTCGGTGCAGCGCAATAAATTAAGATTTCTAAAATTTGCTAACATTTTTAAGATAGTTTAGGAACGTTTCTCTATGGTTAAAAACTCACTATAAGGACTGTTAGATTATACAGTTCGAAACTTGTAGGATTATTTGTACAGTTGTTTGATACCATGTGATTTAATGATTTTAGACTCAGTTAATTTCTAACAGACACATAGTAACTTTAGTAGTTAAATATCTTAATAAAAATATGATTTTCGTTTACTGAATATATAGTAGTACGTATTTAAGTGTTATTCTTCAAAAATAGAATCATATGTACATTTCAAAATTTCAGTTTTATGTCCACTTTTATTTTGATTGCCTAAGACGTTTAAATTTTTGCAGCTTGCGTTGTTTTTGAAATGTATTCATTCATTTAAATTGTCTTTTGCGCTTTAATTTTTCATTAAAACACCAGATATTATAGTGCCATAAATACATTATATGTATCTATTTTAAATCATATGAGTATTTAATTCAAGTAAGGACAAAAAAAAATGGAACAGTTAATATAAATCAAGCTAAAACTTAAGCAATAATACAAATTCTAAATTCCAAAAATAATTCCATCAAAATACGCAGAAAGTAAAATTAACGTTAAGGGGTCTTAACTTTGAACCGCTCTACTGAGCAAATCATTAGGACCATATTTCCCAGATTGTGGTTATGCTCTACATTTTGACAGTCAAAAATTCAAATCTGCAGAAAAAAGGCATGTATGTTCGGAGAAAGTGCGTTTTGTGTCTTATTTAGCATCTTAATATCGTCTGTACTATTTAATTAGTATCTTCAAACCACTAAGAATTTGTGCTAGTACGTGAAAATCCGATCATTAGATCAAAAGTTATTCTGGATGATTCGTATTATTTTCGCGCAATGTCCATATTAGTTAAAAATAATACGTAATACTAAATTATCATTCGTTTATCTAGTTTCAAATGCAATCATGTTTATTTACGGTTTTAAAATCTTGTTAATATGTTTCTTTTTCTGTTATTTTGTTTCTATTTAATTATTTTGATATTTGAAAGTTACTTGGGTCCATATGAACATTTGAAAAAAAAACTTGAATAATTGTTTTGCAAATTACTGATCCAAGATTTTTTTAGAAAACTGTTTTTCTGAACCTTTGAAATTAAATAGGTTAGGTACCAAAAAAAAGTAAATAAAACATTATAATGCTGCATATTATTGTCTTTGTTTTAGAAATTGGAATGTACTTACCCCATTGGCGGAAAATAGCATTGTAAAGAAAATGCTAGTTATTCAAAATACTAAAATTATATAAGATACTTACTGCGTAAAATATAAGAGCCAAATAAAAAACAACACAACAAAGAAAGTTTAAGCTTAGATTCAAAAATAAATTTTCTTCTACTTTGACAGTTGATGTTTAAAACGAAATATGTGTATTTAAATGCTACAGATGTATTGTATTTTCATGCAATTTCCAATAGAAGTAATTTCTTTTTAAATACATTATGTAACTTTTAATAGAAGTTACTCTCTTTTTAAGGATTTCAAATCAAACTCGAGTCACTCCGTTATAAAAATACAAATTATGCCTTAGTTTTTTTTGAAATACAATCTTGGAGCAACAAATATCCTTTAAAAAATATAAGGAAACAAGATTACCAGCTTTAGTTTTAAAAATGATTTTATAAGAAAGATTTAATCTTTATTTTTTTTTTCTTTGCTAATAAAATTTTATTTCTTAAAAGTTTATTCCAAAAAGTAAAATAAAAAGTTTTTAAAAAAGTATTAGTTATAATAATGAAAAAGGCAACAAAAAAATTAAATTTAGCAATTATATCTATTTGTAGTTTCTTTTCTCCGTTTAACTTTAAGAATAGCTTTTAGCTAGAATTTGGGAATTCAGAACAGTTATTATGTTTCTTTAATCTCGTTATTTCGTGAAAGTCTATGGTATTAATATTCTTAAGCTAATAAACCAAAATTTTAATTGTGCTACAATAAAGTTTCAAAATTCAATTAAATAAATGTAGGCATAAGAGTTTTATCATTAAGTTTTCCTTCATTTAATAATTTCAATATTTGCTAACAGAATATTTCCTAGTAAGAAAGCAAATTTACGAAAACATAAATTCTTAACATAATTAATACAATCTGAATATAATTATTGAAAACTGAAATATATGGCTACATGAAATATTGCTTTTCAAAAAAATAGGTTTTTGGAAGAAAGTTTTAATACTTATTTCAAAAAAGTAAATAGCAGATGTTTTAGAGGGTTGGAAAGAATATTTTTTTTTTAAAAAATGACTATGGAAAATATGTTGTTGAAAAAGTGATTTCCCGCTTCGAAATTCAATTATCAATTCGATTTTCATATTTATCATTTCATAGAATGAAAATAGGTTTTTGGTATTTAAATTGAAAATAACTTCATGTTTTAAGTGAAACTGAAAGTGTTCTTTGAAACTATAGCTATTCATTATTAAAGAAATAAGAAAGTTATTTAAAAAAGAACATAATATAATAGAACATTATTAATGTTGTTTGTTTAAAAGCAAATTTTTTACTTAATTCGCAACTTTTAGTTGCATGTATTTATAATAAGATGAACCTACTTTTTTCTAAATATATTTATATATAAAAGAGCCGTAGTCTGATTATGTTAATAAAAATATCTAATTATAAATACAATTGAAAGGCATTATACTGAATTAAATAAAAATGTTATAAAATGTAATTTTTAATTTAAAAAATAACAAACAAAATCTTGCAAAATAGTTTAAATTCAAAAGCAAGTTTCTAATTTTAAGGTTATTGCCTTCTGGTATTGTTGAAAAGATCATATCTCTTTTAATTTGCTTTCAATTTTCTTGCAAATTATTGACATAAAAAATTTAATAAATCAAATATATTTTTGTACCGATATTATTCAAAAATCACAGTTAACGACACTTTTAAAACTATATTATTTAAGAAAGTAATTATTTCTTACTTTATTAGATTTTCTCTTTATTTTGATTTAGATTAGAAAAATTTTTTAAAAACTTTTAAAAAAGTTTCTTTTAACGCTTAAAACGTAGAAATGTCGGCTTTTCTGCATTCCTTATTGAAATACTTTTGAGTTGTTTCGCTTGTATTTGAAAAGTTTCTTAAATGGTTCTGATACATTAGAAATATTTCTGAAACATACCAAAACTAATATATAGATAACATCACATAAATGATTTAAAATTAACATTACAAAAACATTTCCTTATCAACCATAAGGGAAACTTCTATGAGATTACACTTTGGAAATATATTTTTTGGGCTATTTGACATTTTTGATCATTTTTTTCCGACTAATTTGAATTTTAATAGTAAAATTTTGTTTTTTATTTTAAGTTTATTGATTTCTAGTGTTAAAGAGTAGTTCTCTTTCAATTTGCTTAAAATTTTCTTAGAAATTATTGCAATACAACAATTTAATAAATAAAATGCAAAGTGGTACCAAAATTATTCAAAAATCTTAATATACGACATTTTTAAAATTGTTATTTAAGGAAATATTTCTTTTCTTCATTGAATTTTCTAAATTCTTTTGATTTTAATTAATAAAGAACTTATAAAAAATTTCAAAAAGGTTTTTTTTACCCCTTAAAACGTAGAAATGTCTGCTCTTCTGCATTTCTAATTGAAAATTTTTTGAAGTGTTTCGCACGCATTTGAAAAGTTTCTGAAATGTTTCTGATATGTTTGAAACATTTCTAAATTATACCAGAAATAATTTTTTCAAATAACATTCCAGAAATTTTTTAAAACTGACATTAGAAAAACATTTCATTGTCAACTAGTGAAACTTTCATAAGATTACATTTCAGAAGTATATGTATTTGGAGCTATTTAAAATTTTCTGCCGTTTTTTTTTTAAAAAACTTATTTGAAAGTTAATTGTAAAATTTTGTGTTGAACGGATTTTGTTGCAATTTTAATTTTCTCAGTTTAAAAACTTTGAAATTTAGTTTGTTCAATTTATACATTTTTATTACACAACAAGTAATGTAAGAAGTTAATAAAAAAGCAAGAATATTTTATAAATACACTAAAATTATTATTCTAATGAATATAATAGAGTTTCTTATTAGCAGAGTTACGATAAAATACTGGTTTTTTCCATTCCTATCTTTAAACGGTGATAAATCTTACTTCAATTAATTTAATTACACTGTTATTAATTTTATAAAAGCAGCAACCCTTTCGGTGTTATGGGTAGAGCTTTTGTTTATCACGGCTTCGTCCGGAGTTCAATTTTACGTGCTAAAAGTTGCTAGCCTGGTCAATTTGCTTTTTTATTTGCTTAGTGATTCAGATAAAACTCATAACAGGTAAAGATACCGGTAAAGACGCAACCCATTGAGGCAGAATTTTTATTATCATATTTTTCATACATTTTTTCATGATTTTGCACTAATTTAGGTAAAAAAGTAAAAATATTATAATTATCATTTTAGTAATTTATTATTATGAAATACAGCATGAAGCATTTGTGTATTTTTTTGCTTTGCTTTGATGAAACAATAATTTTCAAATTTGCGCTTATTTGCTGCTATTTAGATCTTTGAGAAACAGTTATTCATCACTGAAATTTCTTTAATTCTCAAAATCAATTATAATTTTTGAATATATTTGAAAAAAAAGATTTTCAATATACTATTTTTGGATTATATATTTTAATACAAATATAATTCCGATAATCTAACAAATCTTTTTAGTAACTATTAGACTGTCCCTTATAATTAAAATATACCAAAATATATTTTCATTTGAAATTAAAGGGTCTAAAAGTATATAAAAGGAACACTGGTGTCCCATCTGCCTCAAAGAGTAAATGTCTTGAGTCAGGAATTAATTTATAGACTTTTAATTATGTTCAACACTATTAAAAGTTGTATTGAACATTATATTGAACATTAAAAGTAAATATCAGGAAAAAATTAACTTGTTACGTTATTTATAATGCAAGATATAGTAAAACTAACTAAAAAAAACTTATTATATGATATTCTTTTACCCATATATAAAGTTTTGATATTATATGATTTTTTGATTTTGTATGCATATATTTTTAGTTGCATTAATTCATTTATTTTATTTTCTATAATTTGTTTTAAAATTAAATCAATTTATTTTTTAACACTATTCTTAAAAAGTTAATTTATATTTTAAGTAAAATGTATTTTAAAGTCAGCTTTGAAATTTTAAACATAACGTCATGTGTTTTTGTATAATAATTTATAATCAAACATTTTCTTTGATGCACCAGGAAAGATGAAAATCAGAAAGTGATTCGGGACACTTATTATATGCGAAATCATTAACTTGAACTTTATTCTTACCCTAAAATAATATCTTTTAATTAAATGAATCATATTAATCACTGTTTTTGGTTTTGGATGATAATTTTTTTCAAGAAAAGCTAGTATGCTTTAAAATTTTTGAATATAATTTCAAAGCATTTCTGTTTTGTTTCCTAGAAAATGATTTAGAAATTATTTGTGTTATGGAAATAAAATGCTGCAATTGATGATTGCAGCATTAGAGGAATTATAAACTCATAATGATAGATGAATTATAAACTCATAGGAACTATTACCCTTTTTGCAAGTTTGTTAAAAAAAATATTTTAACACACTAACTGTTTAGTGGTAAAAAAAGCGTTTTTTTGCTAGAGAAGCAGCCTTGTGAAATTGCAAAAAACTCCGAATAAAATTATTTGTTAATTTCCAAAATGAAACTTAAAATATGTAAAATGTTAAAATATTTTGATGATAACTACAACTGAAAGTATGTGATATAAAAATTCTGAAAGACTCAATTAAATAAGCAAATTTAATAATATAAATCCTGAAGAATCCTCAAAATCCTGAGTACCGAAATCCAATTACACTTTAAGAAATTCCGGATCAAATTACGGTATAAAGTACAGGTACTATGGGTGCATCATCTGTTAAAATCCATTTTACCGTAAAATCCATTTTATCCATAGAATATTATACCGTGATTTTTAAAGTAATATTTATTTAATTAGAGTGATTCAGTGATTTTACAGTAATTATTACTTTAATAATTGCTGTAACATGTTCCGTAACATGTTCTGGTAAAAATAAATTTTACGATAAAAAGCTCCGGTGCCCCGAGTGCCGTGATTCACTGTAATTTAATCCGGAATTATTTACTACCGGAATTAATAAAGAAAATGCAGTTATTTTTAATACCATATCTCAATTACTATGTCATTTATGCAAGCAAATATTTTTTATTTCTAAAACATACCTCTTTTAGACAATAATCAACATAGTTCGTTCCATTCATCCAGATCAGTGCTTGAAGAAATTACTTCAAAGAAGATTATTCACTGCCAAAATTCGTAGCTATAAGGTTGCTAAGTGGGGAAGATGTAAACATTTTGACACTTTTCGTGACCGATGTCACTCAGTGTCTCTCAGTAACCAACAACAGCAGTCATTTTAGAGGTAAGTTACACATTGATTGAGTTATTATTACTGTTTTTGTAAGTTTATGAACCCTTCCTAAAGGCACAAGGGTAAAGTTTATGATGCTGAAGTTACTAAGACAACTGAACCATACGTTGAATGAAAAAATGCTTTTGAATTAATAAAGTCTTCTTTTCTACTAATAAAAAACATTTGCAAATGCGTGACAATGTTTGTGCGTGTTGGCTTTGAAAACATTTAATTTAATTCGTATATGTTTTGATTTAAAAGCATGGTAATACTAGAAGATATGTTTTGTTTTCATTTCACTATTTGAAAATAAAGATGTATTTTAAAAAAAGAATTTTTAAAATATGATTTAAAAAATTTACTTTTATCTGTGGGAGGATTAGTTTAAGTAAGTACTAGTTACTAAAATGCTTATTTGAAATTATTTTTTAAAAAATGAACCAAATATGAATGCATGCTTTTTTTTATTTTTTCAAAATATTTTACATTAGTTCTTGAAAAGTATTCTGCTTTTCACTGAACTTTTTCCTTAACTGTGGGTCACAAAGTCCTCCATGTTTCCATAACAACCTCTGGGGTACTGAATTGGAGATTGATCGTTCTCTGGTTCAGGTCAAAATTACCATCTGTGGATGAATGAATGGATGTATAAATGGGTGTGCCATATAAACGATGCGACGTATGCGTGAGGTAGAAGTAAAATTCTATACCATAGATGGCGCCACTAGAAAACAAGGGCAGTCTCACCCTCTCTGCCTTAATGGCGACAACAACAAAAATATTAAAATTAGTGCTAATAATTAATAAAATAATAATTGTTTAAATTAATTAAATTTAATTTTATTTTTAAAGATAAGGCTTGGAATTAGTGTGTTAAATTAGTATTATTTTTGCTACCACTAAAAATAATAACTCCAGAAATAACAACTAATTATCCAATAAGCTGGCACATTTCAAGAGTAAAACCGGTGTATCATTCAACCAAAGACAATATACAGATTTTTTCTTTTATCCAAATCTAAATAACGATGTAAATAAAATAATTCCTACTGTAACACAACATTTTATTTTTTCGTAATCGTTGAAAAGACTATTTATACCATATTTACAGATGTATCAAAGTTTAATTCCTAAGCTTTGTAATTTTGAACCTAATATGAAAGCAGTTGATAAGAGAACTCCTGGATCAAGTATTTCGGTGAAGGATTTCTGGAGGATTTCTTAAGCAAGCATTCAAGATACAAGGGGGAAAAATATCACTGTTAACTCGATGGTAAGTGTTAAGAGGACGCGAATTCTCGGGACAAATCTTTCATGGCAAATTTTCTTTCACTTCCGTAAGTAATTTAAATTATCGAAAAAGATAATTCAGGTAAACGTAGAGATAGCCATGAAGTTTCTAATGCTGTAAAAATTAGAGGATTACTTAGAATTATGCGGTGGACATGCCTTCCCACAATAATTTTTTTGCATTTTGATGTTTTGAAAATATTTTTTCAGTATTTGAAACTTCATGGTTTACTGCATGATCAGCTCCAGATTTATCTGAACTTACTTCTTTTCGTTAAACTTTAAATTCTATCATAGCAAAGGAGATGTAAAGCTCAATTCATCCTAATATATGCATACCTGTATAGGGAAAAGGAATGGGTTTTCAAGACTCACAATTAACATTTAAGGGGAAATGGTTCTAAAAGACTTACACTTGCTAACTGTATAAAGAAAAGGATAGGGTTTTAGAGACTCACACTCGGCATTTAAGGGGAAATGGGTCTAAAAGACCTGAACTTGATACCTGTATAAGGAAAAGAATATGGTTTTAGAGACTCACACTCGGCATTTAAGGGGAAATGGATCTAAAAGACCTACACTTGATACCTGTATAAGGAAAAGGATATGATTTTAGAGACTCACACTCGGCATTTAAGGGGAAATGGCTCTAAAAGACCTACACTTGATACCTGTATAAGGAAAAGGATATGATTTTAGAGACTCACACTCGGCATTTNGAAATTTCTGATGCTGAAAAAATTAGAGAATTACTTAGAATTACGCGGTGGACATGCCTTCCCGCCATAATTTGTTTGCATTTTTATGCTTTGAAAATATTTTTTCAGTATTTGAAATTTCATGGTTTACTGCATGGTCAGATCATTTACCTGAATTCACTTCTTTTCGTTAAACTGTAAATTTTATTATAGTAAGGGATATGATAAGCTCAATTCATCCTAGTATATGCATACCTGTATAGGGAAAAGGAAAGGGTTTTAAAGACTCATTCTTAACATTTAAGGGGAAATAGGTCTAAAGACCTACACTTGATTTGATACCTGTATTAATAATATTTCTCAACGTAAATAATAATAATTTCTAAAACTAAACAGATGGCACTCTGCACAGTAATGCGAAATCATATCATTTATTGTAATCAGTTTCCTCCATCTGCTGTTTTTAGACAAGCAGCACTTGAGAGAATCTACATTTTCCCAACGGAGGCTGTTCAATTATGTACGGATGGAAGCAAGAACGAAGACAATCACACCGGGAGTGGGATCTTCATCAAAACTCAGATGAGCGAAATTAAGATCCAGAAAAGGAATCCCGACTACTGTTCCGTTTTTAGGAGCGAGCTTATCGCCATTGATGATGGACTTGCCTGAATACTGTCTCTTTCAATTCCGAAAGAGATTTGGATCTTTACCAACAGTAGAAGCGCTGTTCAGCTCTTGGTTAGCTCGCACAGAGTGAGGGACAATACTAGCACGAACACCCTTTATATACTTCTACACCTCTCCAAATATTGTCGAATTCACGTACAATGGATACCCTCACACGTAGATATATAAGGCAATGAAATGGCAGATAGTTTAGCCAAGGCAGGTGCAGCTGAGGCCACTGGGCCTCCGGTGTCTCTTACCTCCTCAGAGCTCTTCTCCATTGCTAAAGCCAAAAATAAATCAGCATGGCTCACTCCACCTAGTCACAATTGGTACCAGGGTACCAGACCGGGCAGCTGTTTGACAGCTGACAAAGACCGACAGTCTCAAACCGCCATCACACGTCTCCACTGTTGACACCTGAAATCATTGAGGTACTCTGGAGGAGAAAAGTGTTTTGCCCTCTGTACCAAGATCTCTTCGGCCCAGGAATCCCCTGAGCATCTACTGGATTGCCTCGGTCTTTTAAAACAACTCAACTTATAGAAGGACCCTTACTTGTTTTAGACTTTTTGAAGGTGAACAAACTCATGGACCTTGTCTAGCTAGGCTGGAAATGGGGATTTGAAAGAAAAAGACGAAAAAGAGTTTCCTCCATGCCACTGTATCATGAACATCATCCGTGTTTTGTTATTAAATATATTTTGTTAAAGGCGTTTTGTTTTTCTTTTATTCTTCAAATCATCGTATGAATCCATTATTTAAATCAAATGTACTCAACTTTATCAAATTCTTAGTCCCAGGTTGGTGAGTCAATGTTAAATATGATGAGATGATTTCGGGGTTTAATTATTACAAAACACCTTTAACAAAATATATTTAATAAGAAAACACGGATGATGTTCACGATACAGTGGCATGGAGGAAACTAATTACAATTAATTATATGATTTCACATTACTGCTCAGTGGGCCATCTGCATTGAGAAATATTATTAACAACCAGTATAGGGAAAAAGAATGGGGTTTAAAGACGCACACTTGCCATTTAAAGGGAAATGGGTCTAAAAGACCTACACTTGATACCTGTATAGGGAAAAGAAATGCTTTTTAAAGACTCACACTTGACATTTAAGGGGGAAATGGGTCTAGAAGAAATTAGTCTTTTGCAAATTTCTCCTCATACATATAAAAAATTCAAAACTATTCAGGTAATAAGAAAAAAAATTCTTTGGATTCCCAATTCAACGCCCTTTTAAACTGAATTATTTCGAAAAGATAGTTGAAAGATTTTGATATACAGCTAATTCGAAATGAGAATTAATTTTAAAATAGTTCTTAAAATACAATATTTAACATCAAATTTATGTGAATTCAAAATTTCGACAATAACGAATGTTTAGAAAACGATATGAAAAAGAGATTGGCAAACAAACAAATCACAATCAGAAAATTTACTTCAATACTATTTATATACTTATAAAGTTTATTTATTTGTCTGAAATAAAATAGGCAGGTTTTTAATATCATTCATTATTATTTACTGTAGATTAACTGGGTGAATTGTCATGTATGTCATTTTTAATAAGTTCTTTCTTACATTTTAATATGCTAAGCATGTTAATATGTTTTACTCTTTAAAATGTGACATTATATAATGTTATGTTATGAAAAAGTATATTTTTTAATACTTCGGAATTGATCTTTGCAGAAATTTGAAAATTATGAGCATTATTTGTAAGCGAGGTTTGGCCTAACTTGTAAAGATTTTTTTTTGTCGCATTATTATTTCTATACAGTTTATGATTTTTTAAAATATGGATATGGAACTATAAAATATCCAGTTGTTTTGACATTGTGGCAATCAAAACAAATGATTATATGTTTTATGTATCTAATCTAAACTAAGATAATTTTTTGTGGCATTGTAGCAGTACAATAACGATACACAAAGAGAAACAACTTTTATAAAAAAAATAATTTGTTGTTACCTTGTTAAATGAAATATTCCATTAATAACTCTGAAACGAAAATAATTTCTTAGTTAACAAAACCCCTTCAGTCGGATCATTTATGAAAATATTGTTTCAGAATTAATGTAAAGATATTTCGATCATTCTCTTATTAATATTGTGTTGGTGTGCAGTTTAATGTTTCATCTTATAATAATGTTAAGAATAATGTTTACTCTTTTAAAGAATAATGTTTCAAAGAGAAGTTTTTTTTATACATAATTTTTTCATTTACTGAAATATTTTTCCAAATTATCTTGCTACATTTATTTGTGAAAGAAACACTGTTTGTCAGATTCAAAAAAATTTAGTTTGAAAACTTTTGATAAAATAAATTTTATTGAATGTTCCGTGAACATCGTCTTTAAAACATATTGTTTTGAAAGTAAAAACATGTTTTCAAAATCTGTTAAGTTATTTTGGGGATAAATAATCGCATATAAATGTCCCATAACTAATTTAATTTTAAGATGAAACTGAAAAAGTAGTTATTAGAGCAATTCCTTAGATTTATTTCGACATGCTTTTAATCCCATTTTCACATTGACTCATCTCGATATTGATTCATCAGAATTTGATAAAAAAAATATAACGTGTGTGTGTAATTTTTTTACCACACTTTCGGTAAGTATTCGGACAAATATGCATAAAATAAGTGATTATGGAGCGCCTGGCCATTTGAACTCTGCTCATGTTAAAAATGTTAACTATTTCCAATTTGCGAGCATGTTTATCAATGCTGAGCATTGCTAATATTAATTTATTTATTTCTCATGTCTATCCTTAATATGAAACTACTCTAAAAACAAAAATGCGTTGAATTTTTTATTTTAACACATCTATAAAACTTTCTCGTGGTTCAAATGTATTTAAGCATTCCCAGTGACAAAATTGAAAATTTTGGAAGTTTTCTTTTAATAAGCGAATACATAAATTTTACCAATGATAAAATATAAGTTTCGTGAAAAAAAATCGGTGCAATTAAATGAGAAATAAATTTTGTCGTATCTCGTTATAATCATAATTGATTCGTATCAATTCCTAAAAAACGTATTTTAACTGTAACATATTATAATTCTAAACGTATTATAATAAATATTACGTTTTTCAATCTATTTATTAAAACTAACATTACGAAATTAAATTTTTTTAATAATCTTTGTTTCGGTTGTTTCTCTATAGTGTAAATAATGCAAATAATGTCAACATGCATAATAAAAAATTGAAAACACGTGAAACTTTATTTAAAAAATTTTTATTTTTGCAAATATTTAATATTCATCAAATTAAATAAACATTTAGGCACATTGACATCTAAAATATATTTGGGAACAAATTGTTTTATTCAAAAGTAATTCCAAATATGGCAACTACATTAAATAACTTTCTCTTAATTACTCAGCAATTGTTAGGTTTGTTAACAAGTCTCTTTCAAAATTTGTTATGTTTTTAGCAATGAAAACAAAATGAACAGAAGTTTCTTTTGGTATGAAAACTTTTTGTATAAAGTACAATAATTATAATTAACACTATTTTCAATGTTTTTTCAACACAGTATTCGATTATCTGTTTTAATTCGTTTGGTATTGAATTTACGGGACATTTTTTGAAATACCTATTTCATTTGAGGAAATATTTTTGACTTCAATTTTGATTTCTTTATAGGCAGAAAAAATTGACAAACTTTTTAAATTATAAATCTTTAAAAATGATTTTAAATAACTATTATAGTAAGGAAATAGCGCAAATTTCCATCTAAATATCTTTTAAATATTATGTTTTACGTAATAAGCCTACGAAAAGAAATTAAATTAATTTGTTCAAGTTATCAAGTTTCTTCTTAAGCTCGCAATAGCTGTGCAATTATTTGGGAATAATAAGAAATGAGTTAATTCAATAAATTATTTGAAAAATAACAACAAAACTTACTTAAGGTACATATAAAATTGGAGAAGTTTTTTCAATTAATATAATAACATTCAATTTAAAATTAGAGAAGTTAATTTTTGCTACTCAAAAACCAATTATAAATTTAGGGCGTTTTTACGGATTGAAATAAAATTATTATCTGTATAATCAAGCAAATGTAAATTTCTTTTGTAACAAGTACAGTGATTTATGGTTATCAGTAAATTATTTTGATACTACATTAATTTTAAACCAACTTGGTAAACATAATATAAAGATAAACGTGTTCAAAATATTTTTTAAAAAAAATACGAAAATAATTGCGAAATCAAATTGCATAGTTTGCTTATTTTAATTGCTTATTTTAACAGTATTTATATTTTGAAGTCTAGTTATTTTAAAAATGAAAAGTTTTAAACCTTATTAAAAACTCAACCTTTAAGTATTACTTAAAACAAATTTTAAATATCGGTGAGAAGTTAATTTTACAATGAATGTTTACAATTTGATTCCTAAAGAAAATAATTGTAAAGGAAGTTGAGTAAAAAATATAACAACGGAAAGAGGTTTTAATTTATTTAAAGGATTTGGTTAATATATATAAACTATAAAAGTAGTTTTCAACTGTCAAAAATTCACAACTTTGACTATAATGTTATGGAGTATTTAATTGCTAAGAAAATCATAAAATAACAGTTAGATATTGCATAAATGGTTTTCAAACGAACTGTTAATCAAAAAAGATGTATATAAATTATATATAAAAGCTATGTTTCATTCAAAAATTATTTTATAAATACATTGCAATATTTTTAATGGTCCCAAAGTCATTCATTTAACATTTCTATATTACAGCATGCATAATAAATATAATACAATATACATGAATAGTGGTAAATATGGTTAGCTTGTTTTAAAATGATACATTTTGAAAACTACCACAGATTTCAATTAACAACTTCAAATAGACAATTACATGTGGATACATCTAAGGAGATACATTTGGACGTTCATTAAATAAGAATAAAATTTTTCCATTGCAATAAATTTGCCGGAATTGAAATCTATTTCATTTCAAAATAATACAAAACATCACTGTCATTTCAAAATTATACAAAATTTGTTACACAGAATTGTTATTTTGAAATTATACAAAGTTTATTACACATAATTTTTATTTTAAAATGATGCAAAAATAATAATTGCTGACCCTTCCGAAAATATATTAAGCGAAAAGGATACATCTCACGTTCATTGCACTTTTTGGTAAATAAACGTGTTCAAAATATTTTCAAAAATAGTACAAAAATAATTGCGAAATCAAATTGCATAGTTTACTTATTTTAATTGCTTATTTTAACAATATTTATGTTTTGAAGTCCAGTTATTTTAAAAATCAAAAGTTTTAAACCTTAAAAAGAATAATTAATAATTATGTAATATAATAAAATTTAATAATTATGCTATAAAATAAAAAAATAATAATGAATTCATTTTTTTTTAAAAATCAAATATTTGATAAATTATTAATTATTTGTTAAATTAATAATTATTAAGTTTCGTTTTAAAAAATGTCTTAAAGAAGCAAAATTGTTAATCGACTTGAACATGAAAATATTTAAATTTTTGCTTGTCATCATACACAAATTTACAAAATTACAACAGAAAAAAAGTATGCAGAAAATACTACACTGTAAAAAATATTACAGATCAAGTTACAGTAAAAAGTACTGGCACCTTGAGTGCAGCATTCGTAAAATCCATTTTTCTAAAATATCCAGTAAAATTTTATCCTGTAAATTACAGTAAAATTTTATATCGTAATTTTTACAGTAAAATTTATTTAATCATAGTGATTTTTCAGTAAAGATTACAATATGTCAGATTTTTTCTGTCATGAAATTTTACAGTAAAGAAGGATTTCACGGTAAAAAAATTACTAGCACCCTGAGTGCCAATGCTTTTTATCATAATTTGACAGTGTACTGCTCAATTATTAGTGTCAAAATCTACGATACATGAAAAAGTTTTTTTCTTCCGGAAATTTGCGTTCTGTTTGAATGATTTTCTTAACTTCACAGATCTTAATATACCGCTTAAATAAGCAGAAAAAAACTTTCAGTTACTTTTAAAAATTAATGTATTTAATTATAATAAATTATTGATTTTCAAAAATTTATTTTTAAGACTGGATTGTTTAAAAAAGCATTGTAAGTGAAATATCTTTAATCTTAATAACTTTTTAACTAATGAATGGATTATTATGTATTTATATTCAATTTTAAGCATTCCATGGGATAACTTTAAATATGCAAATTAATAAGAACAGACTACATTTTATGTTACGAAATAGTTTGTAAGAATTAACATTCTCTGAGTAACATACTTTTTTCCGATTGATCCGTTTTCTTGACCTACAAAGTCTGGAAAGGGGTAGTCGCAATCTGGATGAGATGGTTACAATTATTTAGACAGGACAGTGGTCGAAAGTTTGGTTTTCTTAATGTTAATTTAAATTTTTTGTGTATTTCACCAAATGTAATAAATTACTTAAGAGGAGAAAAAAAATTTGCTTAAACTTATGAAACTCGTTCATTTGAATGTGATGTTATGCCAAATAAGTTTTTTTTAAATATTTTTATTTTTGTCTTATTTATTTTAATAATAAGCTAAGATATTTCAAATGATTTTTTTAATTATTCAAAATATCTTTCAATCTATCTTTAAATGCCAAAATTCAAAATTTGAGCAGAATCAATCAAACAGTTCTTTATAAATGGAAATTTCAAAATATGAATTTTTGGATCCGTTTCCTATTTCGCGTCCTGTGTTGATTATTTGAAAGCAGTGCTATGATTAAAGCTTGTGATTTAGCTTCGTAAAAAAATAAATTAGTACGTGAACAACCTGAAACCTAAATCAAATTTGATGAGAATTTTCAGTAATCAGGGCCGTGCTAAGAACTTCAAATTATTAGTCTTTAAATTATTAAACATGAAAAGTATTCGCTAATTTTCGAAAGTCTTCGCCAAATGCAAATCTTAGCAATTTTTTTATATATTTTTCTTTCCGGTGGAAAAAATTATTCGCCAATACTTTCACCAAAAAACAATCTTATTCACCAAATTTACGATTTTATCGCATTTAGTGAGGTGGCAAATGCTTAGAGCGGGCCCTGGATAATGATATAGCAATTTAAGATGTAACAAATTTCAAATTCAAATGATAAACTTTTAACTCAACGTAAGTAACGTGATTTGGTTAATTTTTTTCAGTATCTTCGAAATCAGGCAGGAAAAAAAACGTTTCCACCTACCTAGTAGCATTTTTTTATTGACAATACGCATTTATGCACGTTCGAATGTAATATTTTTAACATTAACTAGATATAACTAGAGTTAAATATTCATTCTGTTTTGTAATTAGTAAAATAGTTGAAATTATATTCTATTTTAGACCACAACTATCAGTTACAACTATAATTATGAAACAAATAAGTAATTCAAATAATTTTTGCAATTTGCGTTATTTAGGAAAAAAAGTTTTAATGAGCATTTTTGATCTTTCCGATGTTTGGAAACATTAAATGAATTTTGCAATAAACCTTTTAGAGTTTTAGAAATATTGGAGAACCAATAATTGTTGTAATAAAGATATGATAATTTTTTCAAAGTTAGTAATCTAGGAAAAATAAATAACAGATTTTTATTTCCACCTAACTTTGCCGTTTTCGAAGAATGAATTTATCACATTATTCTTTTTCACATTATACGTAACATTGCGTATTTTTTTTAGAAACTTGTTCGAAAGAAAATTTATACTCTGTTTATTTAGTTTTGAGCAATCGTAGAGAAATGCTTCAACACTGTTATTATATAAACTAATAAAACAAATTACAAGCTATGTATCTATGAAAAATTATAATCATTTAAAACAATATATTGGCTTGCACAAAAAGTAACATACAATGTATTTAGAGAATTATTATAGAACCTAAGTAATTAAACTTTTAACTGCACTTATTTATTTTATTCCTGATTGAAAAACTTATTCTTAAGAGCTTAAGAATTTCTTTAAAATAGTATTTCATTTTTAAAAATATCTTAATCTATTAGTTAATAATGCCAACAGTTTTATGTCTTTAGAATATCTGGTTTTTGAAAAGTAATAGTATAATTGTAAGAAAAGTTTTAAAATACATCACCTTCCTTAAGAATTACTCATCATTTTTGTTTTAATCAAAATATCGAAAATTTAAAATTAAATTAATTAAATACATTAATGGTAATACTTCCAATTAGATTTTACAAATAACTTTATATCTGATCTAACAAAGGCAAAACTATAGCATAAATTTTACAAAACTTTTAGTTAAGCAACAAAGCAAATAATTTTCACTTTAATATAATTTTAAAAAAATAGGAATGATACTAGCTAGGAATTTGAAGCCTTAATGTAATCTACTTCTAAACTTAATGCATACAATGTCTTTTAAAGCCTTCAATTTAACAAAAAATACTTTTTTAACTAAGCAAAGCATTATTATTTTTTACAAGATTCATTTAAATCTGCTTTCTTCTCAAAAATAAAACTGATAAATAATTTGATGTATAATCCCTAATCTGGTTTATAAAAACTCTTCAGCTATTATAATAATTATGGTTGCTGTACAATTTCAAATTTGCATAGTAGAAGTATTCAATGAGTTAGGAAAAATAGTTTCTATGTCATTTTTATTTCAATAGGGTCAAGATGCAAATTTCAACAACTAACTTGCGAAGATCTTCGCATCATTGGTCACCATTACAAAAATTGATTATCATCTTTGGTTCTAATCAAGCTGATCTTCCTCTTTTAGAGAGATATTCCTCCACTATTTTTGAACGGTTCAGTTAGATAAACTGAGAGGGCACGATTAACACACACACACGACAACAAACTTGAACAACATCACCATTTTTTGCTCCGACGTTTTATTCCATGATGAACACTGAACTACAGAAAAGAGACACCAATGCATTCAATGGACCATGGAGTTTCAGGAAACACTAAATGAATTTAAGAGCCACATTTTTTTTTTAAATTTACTTTGTTGCGAATATTGGCTCGAAGGTATCACGGGCGAACACATTTAGAAATCATTGAGAATATTCTGTGATTTTTTAAAACAAAATTCAGGAATCATTCCGACGTGGTGTGCAGAAACATGCCGTTCTCAGGACTCGAACAAAAGCCTCTCGTACACGGATGTACCAAGGTCCATTCGTTTTCATGAGGTCTACGTCTTCTGTAATAGAGTTTATAAAATAATTAAAATATAATGCATGTTTTATATACACTTATACTACATAGAATTGCAACTTCAAATACATTCAATATAAATTTTTCTACATAGTTTTTTACATTAATCAAGATTTCGTTCAGATCAACAGCTAATCTTCTTTTATTAAAAATAATATTTCATAGCAATTTAAGTAAGATGGGGGTAACAAAGCTACTGTGTTAGGCTTAAAGAAAAAGGCTCTTTTATTTTATAGTCATTTAAGCATTTTCTTGAAATAAGATGTTATCTTCTCATTAATTTATATTCGTTAAATGTTACATTTAAGCATTTTCTTCAAATAAGATGTTATCTTCTCATTAATTTATATTCGTAAAATGTTACATTTAAGCATTTTCTTCAAATAAGATGTTATCCTCTCATTAATTTATATTCGTTAAATATTATATTCAAAAATGTGTACTTTTTAGCAAACAGAATTCATTAAAGTTGAACAGAAATGTAACCAACCGCTTGGAATCACTTTTAAACGTCCTTTACTTTATGTTCATGTTATTATTAACTCATGTTATTCTTCCATTCACTTTTTCCACACAACTTTAAAACAATTTAAGTAAAAAAGTGTGTTTCCAAAGCAAATTCCAGTTAAAATGCTGATTAAAAATTGAATAAAAACATAATTTTGTTTGAAAATGAAACAAAACATTAACAGACTAAAAATCATTCGAGGAAAAAAATTCTTTTTACACCTATTTATTCTTTAAATTTGAGTTGAAATATGTATCCGCAATTTTGGAAGAGCCAGAACTTATCTTGAAAAGTATATTTTATAGCTAATTGTAAGTTTAAGAAAAGGCACAATTAAAAATGATTTTAGATAATTGATACGAACTAACTTAGAAAAAATTATATTGGTGATGGGTAGAGTTAATGATAAAAATAGTGATACTTCAATTCTAATAAATATTAAAGGAGATAATAAGGAGTAAATGAGTTTTTTTTAATTCTTTCATTTTTGAAAACTATATTTTATTATTTATTTGAATTCCAAAGCTACAGTTTTCTTGATTTCTTTCTTTCTTTCTTGTTTTCCCCTCCTTTTTAACTTACTTAAATAAAGTTAGACCAAAAAAAATAACACTCAAATTACCAATTATGTTTTAGAATTCCTAACTTTCAATTTCTTGATGAATAAAAAGTCTGACGTCTTATGACGTTTTATTTTTTAATTCCCTTATTCATTCAGTAAAGGAACATTTTATTAGTGTCAATAATACTCTAGGGAGAAAAAAAAATTTAAAATTTAACTATAGAGTGTACAGTTACTAGATATACAAAAACTTTTTATTATATTTCAGTGAATTAAGAGAATTAGCTATAGGTTTGTTGAGCACAATTCTCAACACAATTTAAATTCTCGCCTTAAATTGCAATAGGCCTTTTTTAGGGACGTGTCAAAATAAAGTAATTCTATGCTTATAGCAGACCATAAGACAATGTATTAACTTCTACAAAATCAACAGATATTTAATTGAGCTGACTAGAACGTACCATAAGTAAATTGCTTGATACGGACAGCAATAGCTAAAAATATAACAACTTCTAATTTTATTAATAATTATAATATCTGATTATGTTAAAGTAAAATTCTGTGTGTTTACTTAGATACGAATTTTTTAACTTTTCAATGATGAGTTTATTGAATTATTTATAATGCTTTTTAAAGCAAAAAATTATATTCTTAAAAAAATTTCAAAAATAAAAATAAGAAATTTTTTAATTTAAAGTTTACAATAATACTTTTACAGACAAATAAACAATCGAAGAAAAAGAAAGAAAGAAGTTTAAGAGTTGCAACTATATATTTGTTCAAAATAAAGAAAAAATAGGACTTTTTTTAGGAGAAAAACAGCGAAACATGACATTATCTTAAAAAAAAAAAAGCTTTTTTTTATAGGAAGCTTCTTTTGAAGTTCTGGGTATTTACTGGGACAATAAAACCGTAATTTTTAGTAAAAAGAAAATACTGTATTCGCTAATATTCTCTCAAAATTCTTATAGAGAATTCAACAGAGAGATATTTATTAAGTTACATGATATAAATCGTATATGTTTAAATCGACTTCAATAGCAAGATTATCGTTTTTCTTTGATTTTCTAATCATTTACCTATATCAAAGTAGTCATTACGTGTTTAAAATTTCGTTTCACTTTGACGATTCCTCCTTGGTGCGCTAATTTTTTTGTCCATGAGTGTATATATATATATATATATATATATATATATCAGACTCAATATGAGAAATGAAGGCAAAAAGTATGCATATTCAGGGTCGCAATTAGTATTTAAGCTGGAAAAAAAACGATATCGAAGTCTAACGAATCACTATTAATAGATGAGTATAAAATATGGTGATATTATATTTTTTAACCATCGTTGAATAGCCGGCACAATTTAAAGTTTGCGTCTATCAATGTCAAGCATTATAATTTTGAGCCTAATCCAGAAGACAATGAGAACTCCTGTATCAAGTAATAGGAGAAATTTTTCCTTTGTAGAGGAATTTTTGGAGGAACTAATCCTCATTAGTGTTATATGGAGAGGAAAACCACGAAAACCTCCTGCGGTTAGTCTGACAGTAAGGAGACTCTAGTCCATTGTCCATGTAAAGACATTTTACGTCAGCGCTGTGGTTGGTGTGATCCGGGTGCGGAATTCGTATCGATCAGCCAACGCTGGGTTTCGAACCCGGATCACCTTATTCGGCATTCTATCTCCTGAGCCAATACGGTTTTGAAATATGGTTATAAGAAAGTTTGAACTTTCAATCAAATAGGTATTGATGTTCTATAAGAACTCGTTCTGATGTTCAATAAACTGTGTTTCGTCAGATGCCTTGAACATTTTCCCCGTTTAAGTACTAATGGGATACCTCTAAGTGACGTAGTGTGGGTATTGATGCTATTGCGCATGCTCGATGAGCTCAAATGTAAACAGAATTTCTCCTAAATCAGTTTGTGACATCATAAAATTCCCTACTTCCTATGATTGTAAACGAATCATCTCCCCTACAAGTAGGGAATTTTATAATATCACAAACTGATCTGAACTGATTTACACTTTTATCAGTTAACATGCGCAAAGCATCCGAGAAGTCACGTGTCTGGGTATCAATGGTCTTCTTTTTCTTGAAGTGAATGTACCTAATTTCCGACTCCCCAATCTGTATGCTTTTTCGTCCATCTCTTTCATAAAATTTCAAAGATACATATTACGAGCAGTTTTTATGGAACACTTTATAGATTTGCTATGTAATTTTTAAGCATGGTTGTTAAAATAAAGTATTCAAATTGTTAAAATAAAGTATTAAAATAAAGCATAGTTTGTTAAAATAATGTATTTCAACCGTAAATATTTAACCAGTTTCATTATCATTTGCTTCATAATTAATCTAATTTATAAATATAATTTCATGATACTGCATTTTAATTTCAAGTAAAAAGAATCAGTATAAAAAAACGAGACGGATAAACTTAAGTTTTATTAGACATACAGAAGTCTTATAATTGATACTCAAACAAAAAGCAGGACTACGAAGACAATAATCATGTAAATAGAAAAAATTACTTCATTATAGAATCACGGTTAAAGTAGTTATTGTAGCCGCGGGGGAAATCTTTTTCTCAGCAAGGTAGAGAGAGAGCAAGATAGCTAATTATCTTTTTTTAATCGTATTTTGTTATTTTTTAAAAGTTATAATGCATTACAATTGTTTACCATTCATAGTAATCAACTATGATTATGATGCTTATAAAAGAGGACAATTTGTTAAAGTAAGAAAATGTCTAATGATTTGAAAGTTTAAAATCATTAGTTTTCTAATTATTTATGAATTGACATGTGAATGTTAAAAACTATCAATAAGTAAAAACTAACTATTGACTTTTACTAAATGCCTAAGGAAATGCCCAATTGTAACTTTTTACTGAGATTTAATAATTAAGTCCCTATTTAACGACGATCCTTATTTAAAGACGTCATTTTCTGATCCTAGCTCTTCCTTCCCACGAAAATTTTAATCTGTGCGCAAACATATCTGTGTGAAACGGCAACAGTTTTACTGCCCAAATTTTTTATTTACTTCGAATTTTATTTTAAAAAAGACATTGACTAATGTTCGAAAATTATTAAGTAATTGCTCAATAAATAAGAAAATAGTGTCCCTATAATTCTCCATAGATTAACACAGAAGAAATTGAATCACTGTTCTGCCTGAAGGAAGATTTTCATTATGTAAGTCACAAGAACATCCAAATCATATGTTGTAAATTTTGCGTCAGTAATTTGTTTACTTTCAATATGAATTCAAATTTTTCGTTATTCAAACAACCTTATCATCACATTTGACACTGGCATGGACCAAATTTATGTTTTTTTTTAAAGTATCTAAAATTATATTTCTAAATACACTAATTTAGGGGTGTGCTAAAAGTAACAAACCAGAAAAAAACATCGTCACATATTTTAAAGCCTATCTAGATAGTAATACAGAATTAATTTTAATTTTCGATAAATTCATTAACCAGAGTCGTAGTGCCGCAGGGGTTAGAGCGTTCGCCTCCCAGTAAGGTGAAGCAGGTTCGAATCTTAGCGATGGCTAGTCGATACAAACTCCGCACACGGTTCGTACCGACCACAGTGCTGACGGTAAAATGTCCTCAGTGGTAGACGGATCATGGAGTCCCCTTGTCTTCGGGTAAACCATGGGAGGTTTTCACAGTTTTCCTTTCCGTGTAACGCAAATGCGGGTGAATTTCTACAAAAAGTCCTCCACGAAGGAAAAATTTCTCCTAATTCTTTATCCAACAGTTCCCTTGTCTTCTGGATTGGGTATAAAATCGCAAGGCTATAGAGTTAGTTAAACATTAATGATCGTAAACCCAAAATTGGGTTGGCCGTTCAACAACGGTTATTAAACAAAAAAAAATTAAACAAAATCATTACCCTAGGAAAAACTTTCTGAATATTTTTAATAAAGCATAGCATCTTCTGTACGCGAATTACAGCGTCTTATAACAGCAATAAAAGCGTCCCATATTTTGAAATTACCCTTGATAGCAGAAACGCTAAATATAATCATTAAAGTTCAATTTAATAAAGAGAAAAGTCTTTCTTTTAATTTTTAATGTAATCAATCTATTAGCACGGCGTAGCCAAGTTCTGATAAAAAAATTAGGCGTAAAGACTGAGGAAAAATTACTTTACTTTTAGATTTATTTCAGTACTTAATTGGAAGTAGCTAACTCAATATATAAAGTAAATTGCAAGTTTCTAAAAATATTTTATGCGAACCTTTTCCATTAAAGTAATGAATGCTTTAGACAGTATAATTTTATCGATGTCCGAAAGAAGGTATGAGCTACGTTTTATAACTCTACAAATTAAATTGAATTATGAAATAATCAATTAATAGTAAGATAATATTCCATATGTTAATAATATCTTTGATAAATGCAGAATGTGAAAAATATTATATGAGAAATAAATCATGTGATTCCACTTTTTTTTCTTCATTTAATGCTTCAATAAATTTCTTTTCAAAATTAATTAATTAATATAATTTCTAATCTCTAATTAGAAACTCATAAAAGTCAAACGCCACAGCAAAAGATAATATTTAAAATTTAGGAATGATTAATTAGTAATTAGAATTTAATGGTCCTAGATAATTTTCATGGCGGAAATGGGTTAATCAATAAAAAGTTTGCAACTTTTACTTAACGAGTTACGAAATCACAAACTCAAGGAAAATCACACACACACACACATAAGAACTTTTATCCTCAATTACTACTTTATATTTTTGAAGCAAGTAGCGACCTCAAATATTTTTCCACTATCCGCAAGTAAAATGACATTTGAATTTTCTTCTCGCGTCATTTGTTACATTTAGTGTTTTATTGTGCATTTTTCTTGAATTTTCATTTTCCATTTTTTCAATTTTTTAGTGCTTCTCACACTATTGTATTGATATATTTTACTTTGGCTATACACAAGTAATAATATAAATTTACTCAAAAAAATATATAAATATAATTAAAAGAAAATTAAATAAAGTTGTGTGTTTACAGAGCAGCACTTCATCAGGGGACACACTGTCTGTAAACACAGTGTGTCCCCTAATGAAGTGCTGCTCTGTAAATTTATATTATTACTTGTTTATAAGATTTGAATTTGGTTTTAGCTGCCTTGTGCGCTGTTCCAATTTGAATTTGAATTAATGTAGTTATGTTTATTTTGGTTACCTCCTGTTTTATTTATTTCAATTAAGATTTGAATTTATGTTTGGATATACTTTGGCTATATTAATACAATGTTAGAAAGCACTCTTTTTTTGCGTTTATAATCGTGTGAGCTGACAATGAGATCATATCTTTACGTTATTTTGTTTTTTGTCTTTTTTAATTTTTTTAAATTTTTAAAAATATTTTTAAAGACATTTTATTTATTAATAATTTTTTTCTCTCTCCTTAAAATTGCATTTTTTTCTTCTTTTCTTTGTATTAACTTATTTTATGGGTTTAAGGTACTTGCAGATAATACGCTATATACATATGTATTTAAAGAAATTCTGCATTATGATTTCTACAAGTATACAATAATCAATAGATTCGCCATGCAAGCAGCATTAGTATGAATAGTGAATATACAAATCAAGTTCCCGCAATGCCTGCCATGTGCGGAGAGCAAAAGAAGGATAAATAAATAAACGGACCAACCTGAATAACTTTTGATCTAATGATCAGATATTCACTCATTAGGACTCAATTTTATTGTTTTAGATCATATACTAATTAGTTTTCGCTGACGTTATTGTAAGTTACGAAATCAGACATAAAAACGTACTTTCACCGAATAAACATACCTTCTTTTCGACGGATTCGGATTTCTGACCCCCAAAATATAGGAGGTAACCGCAATCTGGGAAATATGGTCCCGATAGTTCAATCAGAAGAACGGTCTGAAGTTTGGAGCCCTTAATGTTAATTTTACTTTTTGCATATTTTGCAGTTATTCAAGAACTTTTTAAGTGAATTAAAAAATGTTTGCACAAAATTATAACATTTGTTTATCCAAAGATAATTCCACTCAAAAAATAACGTTTAGTAAATATTTATTATTTTTTTATTAAATAATAATCCACAAATTTTAATTTGAAAGGTATGCAATTTTTTAAATCATTTTGAAGAATTCTTTTGTAAGATCCATAATACTGATCGGATATATATTCAAAAATTTAAAAATAAGTAATGCAATAGTAATTTTTTTAAAAAAGTATTGATTTATTTCAGTTACCTTAAAATCATTACAAATCATTTGATATAATAAATGAAATAATGTTGTCATAATAATTTTTTTTATTGTATAAGATGTATTCTTTTTTAAATATTTCCGGCTATTGGTAATTATTTCCTAAGGAATTACGCGTTATTAGTTTTTAAATTAAACAACAGCTCGAATCAACATTATATATTCTAGTTCTCAAATTTAAATTTGTTTTGAATATTCTGGCAAAACAAAAATATAGATTCAAAAATAATATTCTGAAAACAATACAAAGCTTACAAAACCGACTTGTAAACACATTTTTAACGAAATGAATTTTTTACAGCATTAATCAATATAAATATTTAAGAAAAAAAAATGTTTCACTTTTTTTCAATATTAAAAATCATTGAATTTTTTAAAATGTTTTAAAGTAGTCGATTGAAATTTGCAAAAAAATTTTTTTAAGTATTTTTTTTTATCTGAATAAATAAAAAAGTGCATAAAATCAAGTCAAAAATATATATATTATCAAATGCATTCAGCAAAGTTAATTTTTTGCAATGTTTTGATGAACATATCATAGATAAGTTACAAATATAAGATTATAAATCAATTATAAAATACCTTGTTGTTTTGAATTGTTACAAAATAAAATTCTGAAAATTTTAACTTACTTGCAAATTTATGTATTGCACTGACAGCTGTTAAAATAAATGTTATAATTTTAAACGATACTATCGCTTAGAAATGTGCGAACACAGAGATTTCAATAAAAATCAAATCGATACTTTAACAATAAGAAGGGAGGTGCACAAAATTTTGAATAGACACAGTGCAAGAATGCATTTCTTTGATTATTAAAAAGAGTCATTTCGGGGAATTTTGGGATCATTTCTGATGAACACTTCACAAAAATATATATCGCTAAAATGGACCCTTCACAAAATATTTGACCTTTAAAAAAATGCTTTTCACAATATTTTCCATTTAAAAAATAGAATCTTCATAAAATTCTTTTGAAAAACAGATTCGATGATGTCCTTAAATTCTAATTTTAAAACTACAATATCCAGAAAGACATTTTTTTTTTACAAATACAAGACCTTTTTTCAACATATTTACATAAACAGGATCCGGCAAAGAAGGATCCGAATGTAAGGTGTTCTTATATTCATAAAATTTCGAATATAGTTCTCACAAATTCACAAAGGCAGTGCCTTTAACAAAAAGTCTGAACAGCTCACTGACTTTTGTAATTTTCCACAATTTCACAAGAAATCGGGATAGCCCCTGATTAGAGCAGTTATAAAATCAATAAATATGAGCAGCTTCCTTTCATTCATAATATAAATTCTTACAAAAAGTTTTGTATTTTTTTTAGTTTATTTTTTCAACAATGGGTATAAGAAGTTTTCTTTTATTTGGAAGTAAAATAATAAAATATTTCGTGCTTTCCCCTTATATTTAGTCAATCAATCTGATTAAAGAATACGAACCATCCAAGATTTGCCTTGAAGTTCGTAAATGTCAAGGGTTATTCATAACTGCAAATATTTTTTTTTATCAACGGAATGCGATATTAAGAAGGCTTTAATACGGTTATAGGCTGTGCTCGATTTGTGAAGAGGAAATTGGAATATTGTTCATATATTCCACATGAAAATGCATTATTAAAGGCATATTTTATGTAATAAACTAAGTAGTTCACACAGGTAATTTTTGTTTTTAGAATTGAACTGAACATAAATTTTAATAATGTTAAATTTTTATAATATTAAATTCCTGTTAAGTTTAATGGGGATGTTCTGCACCACATTCAAGTGAATAATGAAAGTGAAAGTAATGAATCAAATGATACTACAAACTAGGGGTGACACAAAAACATAAAGAGAAGAAATCAAAAATACAGAAAGATCACTATGATGCTTTTTTTTTGGGGGGGGGGTAAGACCCATAATTATTTACACAAAGTAAGCTGACAAAGAGGAAAATCTTAAATATATATCTAAATTTAACTAGATAAACTACTTATAGAAAACTGTTATCGACATTTTTTTTTAAGTTAGCATTTCAAATTTGATTATTACTTTCAGTAAAATTAGACATTATGTATATTTTATATATTTTGCATGTTTGTTTTGCTATATTCAAATTAATTTATGAAGCTAAATCTCTCTCTTCTATTTATAAAGAATGAATAAGAATAAAATTTTGAATTATTTGGCGTGAGAGACAGTATTATACATAAAGAAAATATTAGAATTTTTTAATATATAAACAAAACACCAATTATGTAAAATAAAATCATTTAGAATATCACATTTTTGCAAAGAATGGATTAAAAAAAATAAAGAACAAAAGTTTGAACTACCTAAGCACAAAATTAAATCTAAAATGAATGAGTGTTAACTGGATACAAAACTTACCAAATGTAAAGGGTGCAGTAGTTGGAGCAGACTTCTGCAATGAAAAAAAATGGACAATATTAATGAACGCAAATAAGTAGGATATTCAATAATAAAACCAAGACTTACAAAATTATGACCTGACTAATTGTCATAATATCAATCAAACATTTAACAACGTGTTTTCATTAAGAAATTCGAACAATAAGTAATCAACTAAATCACTCAAAAGTCAAGAGCATCATTTTATTGCCAACACAAAACAATAATTTTCTGTCATTCTGTGCTATTTCTAAACTTTAATGTAATTTTAAAAAAGAGTTATTAAATAATTGTTAATGGTGCGTATCATAAATTGTGGATGCTTATACTATTGTATATTTATGGAATTTTCAAAACATCTAATTTACAATATGAAAAACTTTATTTTAGAAGGGCATGTATGAAGATTTTACTTTAAACACTTTTAAATAAGTTCAGTTTATAGTGCTATTGTTTGTAGTAGGAAAACGACTTTGTCATTAAAAAGTACCCGATTAATGTTTACACTGTGTAAAAACGCACTCGTTGGATTTGAATTTATTTGATGATTAATAAAAAAATTATTATTTCGAAGAATTGCATAGAATAAAATTATAGCAAAGATATATTTATAAATTGGAGAGAGTTCAAAAACGCAATTAAAGTTTATTTTACAAAATCTATACTTTTCCCGCAATTTAGAATGTAATGGAAAAAAAATGATTACTTTTTGTTAGAAAGTATCTATCTTTGCATGCAAAATCTCTACCTTTAATATATTTCTTAAAATTCTTTTTAAAAATGAAATAAAAAAATAATGCTCGTTAGGAACCGCAAATAATTAATTAAGGGAGATAGAAATAAAAACGCTATCAAATTACACCAAATCGTCACTAGTGAGTAAGGCGAGAGGAAAATCATCAAATTAGCTTAAATAGATAAACCCAAGAAACTGAAGTGGTAAGTTATTACTTGCCAAACATCTTGCTATTCTTGAAAATGGGCGCTTATTTTTGAGAGCTTGAAACACGTCGACTGAATTTTCCAGTTTTTATATTTGTTGCAAATGAATTTTTTTAATCAAATAATTAAAGTAGCTCATTCGCCTAGTGGAACTTGGTCGTGCTTACAATAATCGTCCTTCTATTCCGATAATTAAACAGGTTTTTATGATTTTCATTTCGCCTTTCTCACTAATAATTCGTCAGATTTTGATAACAGTTTTTAGCGTTTCTTCGCATAAATATTAATTTGCTTTACGTAATGTGCATATTTTTAATGATTTTATTTTAATGTAAAGGATTCTGAAAATAAATAGTAAGAGTTGTGGATACTGAACACCAAAATTATTGGTTTTTCTACGTAAATGTTACAACTGAATGAGTTTCATAAGTTTTTCCATCGAAGGTTTTCTAAAGCTTTTGAAAGTTTATTTTATCCTTAAATAACTAATAATTTTGCAGTCTAATTACAACATCTTAGCATGTTTAAAGTATATGCATTACAATATGAGATATTTTTAAAAAAACATAGTCGTATAACCTAAAATAATATTTCATATGAGCATTTAAACTTTACCTCTTCTGCTTGAGCAACAGCTTTTCCAACAATGTCTTTCACGAAATTTGAAGCTACATCTTTAACACACTCTGGTGCTTCCTCAAAGGTAATCTATATTAAATTGCGAATAAAATATTAATATTTTTCAGCATAATATCAAGTAGTTTTGAAATTTATGAACGAAAAACAAAAAATTCTACTTTGCAATAAATGACTATGAAAACTAAGAATTAATATATTTGGTTTACAATAACATTTTACGAATTTTTCATTTTAATTTCTGCTTTAAAATAGTTTGATAAGTTAAATTGAGTTCTTTTGCTCTTTTGGTTGTCATGAAAATATATCGTCTGACAATTATTGTCGTTGATCTGATTCAATTCTTCTTTCATAGCTGCTTTGGAATTTTTTAAACTCTGTNTAAATAGTAAATGTTTGTGCAATTGTATAACTAACATCCAATTCTAAATATGAAAACCTTTATTTTAAAAGGGCATGTATGAAGATTTTACTTCAAACATTTTTAAATATGTTCTGTTTATAGTGTTATTGTTTGTAGTAGGAAAAGGACTTTGTCATTAAAAAGCACCCAATTAATGTTTACTCTGTGTAAATGCGCACTCGTTGGATTTAAATTTATTTCACGATTAATAAAAAAAAATTATTTCATAGAATTGCATAGAATAAAATTGTAACAAAGATATCTTTAGTAAATTGGAGAGAGTTCAAAAGCGCATTTAAAGTATATTTTAAAAAATATGCATTTTTCCGCAATCAGAATGTAATACAAAAAAAAAATATGAATACTTTTTGCTAGAAAGTATCTATTTTTGCATGCAAAATCACTACCTTTAATATGTGTCTTAAAATTCTTTTTTAAAAAATGAAATAAAAAAATAATGCTCATTAGGAACCTCAAATTATTATTTAAGGGAGAAAGAAATAAAAACGCTATCAAATTGCATCGAATCATCACTAGTGAGGAAGGCGAGAGGAAAATCAGTAAACTAGCTTTAAAGAAACGGAAGTAGTTAGATATTTCTTGCCAAACATCAGGCAATTCTTCAAAATAGGCACTTATTTTTAAGAACTTGAAACACGTCAACTGAAATTTCCAATCTATATTTAGTTCAAGCTAATGAATTTTTGTATTCAAATCATTAAATTAGCTTATTTGCCTAATGGATTTTGGAGGTCTTTCTGATAATCGTCCTTCTACTCCCATAATTAAACAGGTTTTTATCATTTCTATTCAGCCTTTCTCACTAATAATTCAGCAGATTTCGATAAAAGGTTTTAGCGTTTCTTTGCTGTGCATATTTTTAATGATTATACTTCTGCAAAGGATTCTTAAACTTAATATTAAGAGCTGTGATTACTGAACACCAGAACCATTGGTTTTTCTACGTTAATGTAACAACTGAATTAGTTTTATAAGTTTTTCTATAGAAGAATTTCTAAAACTTTTGAAAGTTTATTTTATCCCTAAATCAACAATTATTTTGCTGTCATAATTTGACATATTTAAAAAAAAACATAGTCGTATAACCTAAAATAATATTCCATATGAACATTTGAACTTTACCTCTTCTGCTTGAGCAACAGCTTTTCCAACAATGTCTTTCACGAAATTTGAAGCTACATCTTTAACACACTCTGGTGCTTCCTCAAAGGTTATCTATATTAAATTGCGAATAAAATATTAATATTTTTCAGCATAATATCAAGTAGTTTTAAAATTTATGAACGAAAAACAAGAAATTCTATTTTGCAATAAATGACTATGAAAACTGAGAATTAAATATTTGATTTACAACAACATTTTACGTATTTTTCATTTTAATTTCTGCTTTAAAATAGTTTGATAAGTTGAATTGAGTTCTTTTGCTTTTTTGGTTGTCGTGCAAATATATCGTCTGGCAATTATTGTTCTTGATATGATTCAATTTTTCTTTCATAGCTGCTTTGGAATTTCTTAAACTCTGTTATCTCAGAACCTATTGTATGCTGCTTCACAAATTTCTCACGTTTCTTCTGCATTTTTACCCAGTTGATACTCAATTAATGAAATTGCGATGTAAATTAATTCTATCGACAAAGTAGTTTAAATAACAATATTTTTCCTCCACTACTGTGATTAAACTATTCTTTCAGAAAATATATCTACCAGTGTATCAAAATAAAGTAATAATGAAGTCTATAAGAATAAGTCTCAAAATAATTTATTCGAGATAAAACATGACACCAGATTCCCAGGTAAGACTTTTCAATAAATTTAACATAAATCACAGCTAGTTCAGGATAAATAAAATAGTTCACCCACTTAATGCTTTTACTCCAAATTTTTATTACATATATTTTTCATGCTTTATATTATTTTGTATTAATTCTGGTCAAAATATGTGATAAATATTATATTTAGCATTTTAATAATTCATGGTTATGAAATACAGCATGAAACGCTGGAGCTTTTTTCTGCAATCAGGGTCAAAATCTTCCACATACGTCTCGCTTCCAAACAATAATTGTTCAAATTTGTACTTATTTGGAATTATTTAGATTTAAGAGAAACATTTATTCATCATCGAATTTCGTTAATTTACTAAATCAATTATTGATAAATTATTGAATACGAATGAAAAGAAAATTCAAAAAACTTTTTTTTTTAGATTTTATATTTCAATACAAATGTAGTTAATAGCAAATATAGTTTAAAGATAATCTAACAGATTTTTTTAGTAACTATTAGACTGTTATTTATAATTAAAAAATATTAAATTTTGCTTGCTATTAGAGCATCAGAAAAAATATATAAAAAGATCACCGGTGCCGCATCTGCATCACTATTTAAACAATGTTTAAAGCTATTGCACAATTGCAATGAGTATTTTCCTGCTTTTGATGTGAAATCAATTTTCCGCACGCTTCGCTAAAATTTGGCTGTTTTCACGCTAACTCTATAGAAAACTGAGTTTGTTCTGTCGTTAGAGCGATCCGTTGAACTAGCATATATGACATTGGGAGGCTACGTAACAGGCAAAAATTTCCTAGTTGATTAAAGCAGTCCTGGCAGAGTCAAATTCTATTTCCTCCAACTCCTATATTTACCCATGATAATATAGGAGTTGGATTATCTTTGATATGGACACAAATATCCTATTTATTAAATTATTTAGCAAAATAGATAAAAGAAAATTTTTATTTAATTTTATTAATTAAATTTAATTGTTGAAACTTGTTATCAAAATATAATTTTTAAAGCTTTCAGTATTTTTTAATTTCTTTCGAAATCACTAGAATTTTTAGTAAAATTTGCAACGAAAAAAAAAAACTTAAAACCATGAAAAATGAAATTTGGTTGCTAATATTTATAAATTATATTTTAATGAATAAGCTGAAATAAAAATGTGCCCAAAATATTAATTAGTGGCTTAATGAATAGAAAATTGATTTTCATATTAATTCTCGTAAGTCAGAATAGGAGACGAGGGAGTAGAAATTGACGGATTAGTTTTTATTAACTTAGTTACCAATAACTAATTCAAGGTTTGCAGTATTTTTTCAATATTTATAAAAACGCCGGAGTTTTATGGTGTTTCTCCTAGTCAAATTTTACTACAAATATGTGGTAAAGTTAAAAATATTTCAAACCTTCAAAAATTTGCTGGTTAAGGTTTGTAATATATACTAGAATCTATAAAATGCATTTTAATCTATAAAAATTTTTAAAAAAAGTTCCCGCAAGTAGATTTTGGCTAGCTGATAACATTTAAGTTTAACTCTAATCACGTTTTTTTTCTTCAGATTTTGTGATTAGCTTCCTTTTCATGAACCCTTACGTTTCGAAATTATTGTATCTGGCATTTATAGATAACTGATAGATAAAAGTATAGATAAATAACAGAACTAGATTTCAATGGATAACAGAGCTTGCTAGACAAATGTCTCGATAAATTAAGATTTAATTAGACTTTTTTTTATCGTGTTTAAAGATGTCTTCTTTTTAATGAAGAACGAAATCTTTCCTGTAAGAGTCTTAATAGGTAGGATTAGGATCTACGTATCTCAACAAATTACTATACACCACATTTCATGCAACTATGATATTTGGATTATCTTAAGAATAATTTTGTCTATTCATACTATTATTTAACTTAGAAAAAAATGACTATCTAAACATGTAGAAAGGTTAAAAACATTTACTACAAACTAAAACTGATTGGTATAATTTAAGAATTAAAAATTTTCAAAGAACATTTATTCAAAATTTCTACAAGGGACATTTTGCATTTCATTAAATAAAGGACACAAAATACTAAGTCTACAATAACCCTCCTTACGCTTAGAAAAAATATATAAAATCTAGAAATTAAATGTTTACTTAAGATACTTACAATAGTAATATTTCATTATTTATATAGCTCATTATTTTAGCAGGAATGGGAGATAACATTCGTTTTTAAACAATGTTTCCAACTTGTTGCAACTAAGTTAACATCAACATAATGACAAAATATCATATTGTCACGAAAAACTTTTTAAAATTAATTAAACAAAAATATCATATAGAATTCTGATTTTTTTTTTATTCTTAAGTCTCAAAAAAAGCAAAAATCAAAATGAATTCCACTTTTTGCCGTGAAAAACTCAGTGATGACAAATATATGTTTCATATGAAATATATGAAAAATATATTTTTTTCAATGGTGACAGGCTTGGTAATTAAGAAGAACAAGTATTTCACTTTGAAAATATAATCAGGAGAAATATATAATCAATACTGCAGAACTGCTAGTTAATGGGAAGATTTAATTGCCGATGTGTTTTTCTTTAAACAAAAGCATAGATTCAACTTCTGTATCAAGAAATCAAAGGGGATGAGTTATACCAAAGTTAATTTTTCACGGGCTTCTGTCACTGAATTTGGTGGTCCCGAATCTTCGTTCATCTTGAAAACGAATTTCTTTGGTTTACGGAGAGGTTCTTCCTCTATTTCAGGGCTAGGAGGTGCTGAAATCACTGTATCGATCTGTATACTAGGTAGATCCTAAAAGCACATCGTAAGTTCGATTTTCAAGAAAACAACACAGGTTCCAATCTAGACAAAGTATCAGGGATGCAAAACTAATCTCAGCAAAATAAAATGCAACGAAACGAGAAACGAAAATGATCAAGCATCAGAAGACGAACATGTTTGTGCTGTTCAATAATGCTATCTTTTGAGAGTAAAAGAACATTCGATTTTCAAGCAATACATTCTGGAACACATATATCGGCATGCAACTACTCATTCCCTATATTGTTAAAATAACATCCATGCTTCTCTACACTTCGTATTATAAACTCATGCATGTTTAAATCCAGTTCAAACAAAAAGAAGCGAATACAAAGATTTGAATATTTTCGTATTTCAACACTTTTAATTTTGAATTATATTATACTCAATATAAAATAAAAAATGTTTAACGAAATATTATTTTAACTCCATAATTATATTTCAGAAACCGAAGAATGTTTTATTTAACTTTTAAATATAATTTTATTAAATCTAACTGCAATTATTTAAAACTACTTTAATTTTTAATGCTTGTATGGCATTTTTGTCCCGTTGTGAGGGGAATTATCAAAAGTTAATTGCAAATAAATATTGTGTGCAATATTATAAATAATAATCTAAAAAAATATATGATGTCAAAATTTTAATAGATTTTATTTAATATTGCTATTATTATTAAAATTATTAATATTATATTTATTATCTTTAAAAATATTATTTAAATTATTATGATTGTAATTATTACTGTTGTAATTATTATACTTATTATTTTAAAATTGGTACTATTATATTTGTTATTATTTATACTATTATGAGTTATATTATTACTATTATATTTATTATGAGCTATTGTATTTATATTAATATTATCTCGTTTATTATTATAATTATTACACTATTATTGTAATTCTTATTGTATTAGGTATGATTAATACTTATTTTATTAACTCTGATTTACAAAACATAGGGAAGTTGTTTTCGCGGACAAAAAATCTTAAAAAATGTTAGTCACTGATACAATGTAACAAATCAAAAATTATTACTATTATAGTTACACTATATTACTATCATAACTATATTAGTAATATTGATTAAATTATTACTATTATATTTATTATNGACAAAAGATCTTAAAAAATGTTAGTCACTGATACAATGTAACAAATCAAAAATTATTACTATTATAGTTACACTATATTACTATCATAACTATATTACTATTATTGATTAAATTATTACTATTATATTTATTATTATTTTTATTTAAAATATTACTACTATATTTATTATTGATATTGTATTTGTATTAATATTATCATATTTATTATTATAACTATTATATTGTTATTGTAATTCTTATTGTAATTATTATTATTTATATTAATTTTCAACCCTGATTGACAAAATAGGATGATGTTACTTTGACGAAACAAAATCTTAAAATATGTAAGCAAATTGTATAATATAACAAATGCAATAGTTTTTTTATTTACTAAAAATTGGATGAAAGTTGTGATGTGTTGAAATAAATTATAGATTGCAATGATAAAAAATATGAAATCTGCACTGTGCATATTTTAATATAATTTTTTCCTGTTAAAAATATTCCAAAACAAGTGAAAAACGTTGTTGATTTTAGAGTGAAAACAAACTACAGCTGCAGCACGTATACAAAAACTTTTATGGAATTCATGCAAAATGAAATGTTTTCACATTTAATAAAACTGAACGAAAAAGCATACAAGTGAAAATAAAATTATACTGTAAAGAATGCGTTTACTGATAAATTTTTTAAGAAATTTAATAGTTTATAATAAAAATAAACAAAGTCACGAATTCAAGAGAATTCATAATGGTAAGATAATCTGTAAGCATATAGTCTTGTATTTTAATAAAACAACAAAATATACAAAAATAACACAGAAAAATTAAATATTACCAACACTAAATAGAATAAGTATTAAGCCTCTTTATTGTTATTACTTTTGTAAAAAGTCCTTTAAATGTTTGTATAAAATAATTAAATACTAATTTGACAAAACAATCATTTAAGTACATTACGTTACCAAGTAAAAGTCTTATTTTTAATCAAATTTCGTTAACTAAGAAAGAAACATACCAGATAAAACTATATATTTTGAGTATTTCATATTGGCAAATGCCGTAATTAAATCTTACTTACTGTTAAGTTTAGAAAAGTTAATAATAATTGAGAACTAACTTTATTAATTTACATATCGTCATTAGATTTACATAAAATCTTTATGAAACACTGAATATGTATTAGATGTTACATGATATATAAACGAACATAGATTGAGTGCATGATGCAAAAAATTATGAAATTACAGAAACAGTGAAAACAATAAAATATGATTAAATTAAGAATTTTTTTTCAAAAAATGTCTTTTTGTAAAATATTATGAAAAAATGCTTTCAAAGGAATAGAAGGAAGGTGGTATACGAAAAATATATCAATAACAAATATTACATTAATAATGAATAACAAATTTTTATTTTAAGAATGTATAAATTTTCTAACAGTTGTCATACAATCTTAGAATGATATAATATCATCTATATTAAATATGAGTCATACATGCTAAATAATTTTATTTATTCATACGTTATAGAGAAATGAATTTTATAACAACTTACACTTGGGCCAACAAGCTTCGATTCGCCTTTAACTTCTAAAGAAATCTGATTATGTGCCATAATTATATTAAAGTTAAATCATTAAATTTATTAATTTATCATTTTCGTTGTTAAATAAAAGATCGCAATTTCATGAAATTAATATATTTGTTCAAAGTGGAAAAAGCAATCTTTTTGAAAAGCACAACTTCCAAATTTTCATTCATTATGATAATCATTGTATAAAACAAAGGTAAAATATAACGTTTTTTTCTTTAAATAAAAATGGAGAGAAAATTTTTCCAGAATGTTATATACAAAACAAAGAGTAATTTCGGTATACATTTTAATATTTTTTTCTTTAAGAAATAGTTTTTTTTCGCTATTAAATTTATTATGATAAGAATACCCATCAAGAATAATTTACTTTTTTTTTCAGTAAAAATTTTAGACCATTCTTTTTTTAAAAGTATAAGCTTGTCGGAAGTCATATGCACTAATAAGTTTTTACTTATTGAATGATTTTTAACTCATTAATAGGGAAAACTAACCTATTTTAGGCAGTTAGTACTAAAGAATTGAGCAATTCATTTTAACGTAAAGTAATTATTTTATTCAATATTTTTGCATAAAAATTTTAATTACTTTATATATTTGAATTTCGTTGTGACATTCAAAACGAAACAAATGTAAGCACTTATCAATTTTATAAAAGCATTTATCATTTTTGTATTAAGTTATCACAAATGATAACTTAATACAAAAAAGGCGTAACTTAATTTTTTTCTAAATAATTAACAATTGATAAGATAAAGAAATGAAATGCATGAAATAAAGTGGAATTTTCTTTTTACGGCTCAATATCTGCTAAGATGTACATTTTAGTTGCAAAAGTCAGTTAGTTAACTTACTAAAATCTCAGAAATAATTTCCTAGCAAACCAATACAATTTACATTAAATCCAACTTGATATTAGGAAAGAGTAACTAAAATGCATTACCGGGAAATCTAACGCAGCAATTTCTTTCTCAAATTGTTCCATTTGTTCTATAACAGTATCTTGAGCTTTAGAGAGGACCTCTTCTACGACTTTCTCGGCTGCTGCTCTAATTTCATCGTCATCCGGTTCTCCTGAAATCTTCTCTTCTGGTTCCATCATCGGCGACTGTTGGGGAGCCGTAGAATCTTTTTCCCTTTCATTTTCAGTCTCATTATCTCCGCCAAAGTCGACTAATTCAATTTTCTTCGCAGGTTGAAAAAGGAAGGGGAAATATAATCAGTATTGCAGACACACTTAACTTCGTTTTGTTTTATTAATATTATTTGAGGGAAATGTTACAAAGTTTGAGTAATGTTAGTTTAAGCGATTTTGAAGAACTTGGAGAAAAACAAGATTTTCAAACTAAGTAGGTAAGCGTGAATAGTTTTATGTACATAACATCTTATGTTTGATTTTTAAAAAATGTTAGTTGTACATTAAATGATGCTAAATGTAAGCGTTTGAAATTACTATACACATATCTAAATTTAAAATAGTAAGATAAATTAGAACGTTTAAAGCTACATTTTTTAAGTAGAAGGCCTAAAAGGAGAAATTAATTTTACTTTTGTCAGAATTAAAACTAGGGTGCATTACTTTCAAAAGATAGGGGGGCAGGGGATTTTCAATGGTGATGGAAATTTATAGCATCCGGTTCACAAAAAAAGGTTTCACGGACTGGATGTGGCCGGTGGGTCACCAGTTGGTAACCACTGCTTTAAATAGTCTGAAAGGGGTCAAATGTTTGGTATACAATAAATTATCTTTGTCAATAATATGACGATAACTTTCCAAGTAGCGACCAATAAGCTGTTTAAAGTACACTGTCATCAAACCGAGAGATTCAGTAGGGATTTGAGAACTCTAATTAGTTAGAAAGTTCTCAGAAGTTTGATTAACGATAAATTCCTTATAGCAATAATTAGGTAATTAATTTTTTTTTTAGTAGTCAGGAATCGATTGAAACTGGCACTGTCATCAAGCATAGAGCTCCAGAAGAGATTTTAGCGTTCTAATTAGTCTGAAAGTTGTACATTGAAAAAGAAGCATTAGAAACTGTCAGAATATTGTAAATTAAGCGTGTTTTTGGGTTTATTCTATAGATCCAGAAACACGTTAAATCTCTCTCTCGTAAAAAAGTACGAATTTTACTGAAGCTCATTGGTAACACTTTTTCGGATCATTCTCAGGGATGTTTCCCTGACCATCGTCAAGAACCCGTTTTTAGCTGCGACGCAAATAAATAACTACATCAACTACAACTTGGTAACACTTTTGGTAAAATTAATAATAAAATATGGTTTTATTACCATGCTGTTTGGTAGTAAATCTGGTAATTTTTTGAAATTCTAACCTAAAAAGTTGGTAATTTTAACATTATTAGTATAATTTGAGTATTGCCACTATTTTATTCAGTAATCACTTGTTAACTTCATTTTTCGTTGGATAGTTGCTTTTATTTATATGCAAGAAGCTATAAGCTAACATAACTATACCAAATGCGTATTTGCAAATCTACAAACGTCGGACTAGACAAACTAAATCAGTACCTTAACTGCTACGCATCAGGCCTGTTCCATCATCCTCAAATAAAAGCGTTGAGGTTGCTGGTTTTAATCCACCGTGACTTTGGAAGTATCTATTTATTTATTTATTGTTAAGCATACATATCCTATCTTGTGTGCTCATCTCAAATTTATAATTATTATATTAGTTTTTAAGTCCTTGTCATGCGAAATGCAGATAGCACAGGATATGGAAAGTCATTATAAGAATATTTTCATGGATACGATGGGATTCGAACATGCAACCCCCATGCTATAACAGATGCTTCATGGTTATGTCTTTCTCTAACTTGTGCTATCTGTTCTTCAAATTGGCAAGAGTCTATAATAAATAGGATTTTATAATAATCACACGACCCTGAATATGTACGTATATCAATAAATAAATAAATATTTGGAATAGTAATCATGATTTTTTTTAAATCACTCGTTTTACAAAGGACTCCTTGGCCAAGAAATCTCGCCTTTCCACCAAACGCAATGCAGAATGCAGGTAACGGGTTTGAATTCCACTGTAATTGTGGATTTGTAGGAATACTAATAAATTGGTTAAATAAGTTTAGATTCATATACGGGCTTGTATGCTTAATGCAAAGAATGGCTTGTCTCTTGTCAAATAGGAAGAAATTTGAGTGCTCTAGATAAAGAGAAAATTATTGAAATTTAGATTACAAGATTGATTATACCCTTACGTACACAAAGGTGAATTAATAAAAAAGTAAATAAAGTTTAAAATGAACGTGCTCTTAACCTAGACAAAATAAATCCTTCTAAAAAATTCTAAAATAAGAACAAAGATTACTTATTAAATATTCAACTTATTGTTGTATAATTTTTCAGGCTATGAAATAAATTCTAAATTGCATTCAAAGATTTAAGCACATCATCTGAATAAATTCAATATTAAGTCAGATTTTGTAAACTCATCAGTTCAATAATGTTTTATATTCACAAACCTATACCTGTTCGAATTTTGAAATTATATTTCTTTAATGTATGATTTTAACCGCGTGATATTTTTTTTTCATTATCATGCACCACGAAATTTCTTTCGGATATTGATTATAATGTAACATTATAAACTGATTTTTTCGATTATTTCAATATGATTGTCAAGGAAAATGCTGAAAATATGAATAATTAAATAACTAAATTGGTTAAAAATATTGTTGTAATTGATATTAAAAACAAACATAATACAATAATAATTAAATTATAACTGTTACACCAATTAAATATTTGGAAATTAGTGAAAAACTGAAAGCTTTCAATTTTGTTAGCTTTACATTGAAATAAATTTAATATAAATTTGCAGAAAAGAATCTGACCAAATTTTTTCAGTCTAGATAATCTTAAGTACGCACCAAAACTGTTTCGTAAATATAAAAAAAAATTATTCTTAAAATGCAAGTTATGCGTTCTGCAATAAGCATCTGTGCTACATAAAAGCATTGTTAACTATGCACAATTATAAGTTAAACAAGTTTATTTAAATTTAATTTCAAGATAAAAAAAAATTATTATATAGTTTTAACAGGATAAGATTACTATTGAGTTATTACATAGCTCAATTATTTATTTTATTTACGAAAATCGCATTAACCTGACTCTTCCAATGAGCAATATTTTAAAGAAATTGAACTATTAAAAAAATTGAATTATTTTTAAACTTTAATTCATTTTTATAAACAATGATAAAATTGTTTTGATGATCTTAAAATATAAGTATAGAAGCATGAAGTTTGACCATGGTCTTTACAACATAATATAAACCAAAAGTGATAATTACAACTTTTATATTTTACTTAAAATAATTGTAAAAATATTATGTTAGAAATTACTGTTCTAAAAACATTTGAAGTTATTTAAACTTAAATTTATTTTAATCAAATATCACGGTTTTAATATTCATTTTTAGCTTTATATTCAGAAATATCTTACTTTTTCAGCAACAACCATGGCTTTGGATAAAATATCTTCAATATAACTTTTGAGCGATTCCCTCAGATCATCAGATTGAGATTCAGGTGGCTGAAATCAATGCACATAATTTAAACTATAATACTCAATAAAAAATTATAAAGGCTCATAACTTTGATAAATAAAGTTGCTATGTAAGTTCTTCTCTCATTTAAATATTTGTCTGGCTTATAAGACCATAACAAACTACACTTCAGTTCTAGCATAATTATGATGTTTCGGAAACAATAAATTGCTATTATTATAATAAAGTAATCTCTTACATTTCTCTCTCATAGCTTTGATAAATAATGTTGCTATGTAAGCTCTTCTCTCATTTAAATGTTTGTATTCTGGCTTATAAGACCATAACAAACTACACTTCAGTTCCAGCATAATTATGATGTTTCGGAAACAATAAATTGCTACTATTATAATAAAGTTATCTCTTACATTTCTCTCTCATAGCTTTGATAAATAATGTTGCTGTGTAAATTCTTTTCTTAATTAAATGTTTGAATTTTGGCTTATACGACCATAGCAAACTACATAGAAATTCTATAATAATTATTACTTGGAAACAATTAAATGCTACTATTATTAAAAAGTTATCCATTAACATTTTCTCATTACTTCGGTTGCTATATATATTCTTCTCCTAATTAAATATTTGAATTCTGTCTTATAAAACAATAACAAACTGTATTTCAATACTTGCATAGTTAGGCTCTTGTTACGAAAAATGACGTTTAGAAAATAATTAAAGGATACAATTTTTATAAGTTGAAGCATTTGAAACNATAATTATGATGTTTCGGAAACAATAAATTGCTACTATTATAATAACGTAATCTCTTACATTTCTCTCTCATAGCTTTGATAAATAATGTTGCTATGTAAATTCTTCTCTCATTTAAATGTTTGTATTCTGGCTTATAAGACCATAACAAACTACACTTCAGTTCTAGCATAATTATGATGTTTCGGAAACAATAAATTGCTACTATTATAATAACGTAATCTCTTACATTTCTCTCTCATAGCTTTGATAAATAATGTTGCTATGTAAATTCTTCTCTCATTTAAATGTTTGTATTCTGGCTTATAAGACCATAACAAACTACATTTCAGTTCTAGCATAATTATGATGTTTCGGAAACAATAAATTGCTACTATTATAATAACGTAATCTCTTACATTTCTCTCTCATAGCTTTGATAAATAAAGTTGCTATGTAAATTCTTCTCTCATTTAAATGTTTGTATTCTGGCTTATAAGACCATTACAAACTACACTTCAGTTCTAGCATAATTATGATGCTTCGGAAACAATTAATTGCTACTATTATAATAAAGTAATCTCTTACATTTCTCTCTCATAGCTTTGATAAATAATGTTGCTATGTAAATTCTGCTCTCATTTAAATGTTTGTATTCTGGCTTATAAGATCATAACAAACTACACTTCAGTTCTAGCATAATAATGATGTTTCGGAAACAATAAATTGCTACTATTATAATATAGTAATCTCTTACATTTCTCCCTCATGGCTTTGATAAATAAAGTTGCCATGTAAATTCTTCTCTCATTTAAATGTTTGTATTCTGGCTTATAAGACCATAACAAACTACACTTCAGTTCTAGCATAATTATGATGTTTCGGAAACAATAAATTGCTACTATTATAATATCGTAATCTCTTACATTTCTCTCTCATGGCTTTGATAAATAAAGTTGCTATGTAAATTCTTCTCTCATTTAAATGTTTGTATTCTGGCTTATAAGACCATAACAAACTACACTTCAGTCCTAGCATAATTATGATGCTTCGGAAACAATTAATTGCTACTATAATAATAAAGTAATCTCTTACATTTCTCTCTTATAGCTTTGATAAATAATGTTGCTGTGTAAATTCTTTTCCTAATTAAATATTTGAATTTTGGCTTATACGCCCATAACAAACTAAGCATAAATACTATAATAATTGCTTGGAACCAATTAAATGCTATTATTATTGAAAAAAATTATCCATTTACATTTTCTCATTACTTTGGTTGCTATACATATTCTTCTACTAATTAAATGATTGAATTCTGGCTTGTAAGACCATAACAAACTACACTTCAATACCATTATAGTTAGAATCNATAATTGCTTGGAATCAATTAAATGCTATTATTATTTAAAAAAAATTATCCATTTACATTTTCTCATTACTTTGGTTGCTATACATATTCTTCTACTAATTAAATAATTGAATTCTGGCTTATAAGACCATGACAAACTACACTTCAATACCAGTATAGTTAGAATCTTGTTACGAAAAACGACGTTCAGAAAATAATTAAATTATATTATAAATTTATACAGTTTCGTTTCTCCCTAGCTTTGATAAATACGGTTGCTACATAAATTCTTTTCATAATTTAATATTGGAACTCAGGCTTATGAGACTATAACAAACTAAATTTAAACTTTAATCGATTTTTAGATGGCATTTTGAATAATTATACTTTTGCCATTTAAAGTCAAATAATACAGACATGAATTATTTCATTTCAGCATTGCTAAAGTAAATATTGTTTCTAAAGTAAGAATTCTGGAATTGAATATTTTAATTCAATCTTTTGAGAATCCTAGTTTGTTACAATCCGAATTATTATGATTTTTTTAAATTTTTTTTCAATTATTTTATATGCTCTATAAAGAGATCATAAAGGCAAAAGAAGAAAAGAAGAATCAATTTTAGCTTAAAACTCCCCCTCCCTCAAATGTAATTATTACATACACACAAGCACTGTTTCGTTTATTTAAGTATATTTTAATTTAGGAGTGCAGTTATATTTTAATCTAACTTAAACTCATTCCCTAAATACAGGAAAACATTGAATTCATATTTGATCAGAAATATATTAAGTTAGATTTAAAATTTGCAACAAATTACCATTACCATTTTTAGACTTCAAATCATACTTAAATATGAAAGACAAAAATTTAAAAAAAATTGAAGAAGATTGATTAATTCTACGAAAATCATTTTTTGAAAATAGCTTTTTTTAATTTCAGGAGCAATTTATAAAACTAAAATTATTTATTAATAGTATTATGTTACATACTGAATTAGTTTAAATTAATTAGGCGGCTCCGCCTCCTGCTCGTAATGACCTGTTATTTAACTTCGTCCTTTTCCTTAAAATTGATTTCAAACTTTCGATACTTTTAAAAAAGTTCATTTTGTTTATAAAATATATAACTAAATAATTTTATAAAAGAATTTTTGTTAATATATTAATCGTAACATTATGAACGATTACTTGGATTTAAAAAATAATCAACTGTACTTGAAAAAAAATACTTAAACTTAGGAATATAAAATGTGTTTCGCAATAGAAAGTAATAAATGAGAAGTAATTTTACCTGTTAATAATCTCTAATAATAATTTTATATTGTATAACAGTTCAGATTGCCAACGAGTTCTGTCCTACGACTGCAAACGATTTATATTTTTAAAAAAATTAGATATAAATGTTGTGATTTATAATTGGCAAAATCTTATCGCTCTCTTTTATTGTATTTATCCATTCTTTTTGACAACAAGTCAAGCGCGAGCTAATAAAAGGATGATTCCGAGAGAGATAAATTTGTCGGCAACAATGGATAAATAATTATTATTTAAAGAAAGTAAAGTGAAAAAATATCACGAAAAAAGCACTTAAAATTGAAATAACTATAGAACCATTCAAACTTTCTAAAAACTCGCATTAAAATTATATTTGTAAATTGCCTTTTCAGGAAGCCTAATTTCAACTCTCTAATTGACTTTCATCGGGTAGATCAGTCAATATAGTTTTTTTACTTCAAATTTAAGCGTTGATAATTCTTGAATGAAAAATTGAATTTTCTTTTGTATTTTATATGGCCTTTTTAACGTGTCAAATTTCACCTCTGTATTTGTATACCTATGTCTTGTAGAGAGAGATCCGCACAGTGTTACATCCATCAAGTTGCACAGTGTTACATAAACAAGTAATAATTTTCAAACTTATCTACTCATCTTCATAATTTCAAGTTTCTAAGTTTAATAGCTTTTACGGAACAGAACAACATTAAGTTGAACACCATTTAAGAATTAAGTTGAACCCCATTAAGTTGAATTCATAAAATATCGGAGTCTATTACGATTTTTAGAGAGGAACATTTAGGGTAACGCTAAAACTATGCGCGAGACTTACCGAATTTTATAGATTTCATATAGACATTTAATGGATGAAAGCAAATTAGTTTTGCAAAGTTAAGACTATTTAACGAAAAATAAGATTAACAAAATAATATTCGAAATATAGTGAATGTATTCGCTTTAACTCACCTTTTTATCTTGTAGAGACAAACATTGGCTAGCATCCGGCATCAACAAAAAGGTGCTATTTCAACATTTAGATCGTTTTGTACATAAAATATCGCAATAACTTTTTCTAACACTTAATGCAATGTTTTTTACTTCCACTCAAAATCAATTTCATTATTTATATATCACATTACACACCATTTTTTTTCATAAATCGAATGGTTTTTTTCAAGCTTTCTTAGCTGTAATTATTCCATAAGGGTTGCTAGAATAAATAATGGAAGTCGATAAACATAATTACGAACTGGATCATAAAATCTATCATTCTGGAAGACATTAAAGAGTTCAGAAGCGTCGCGCCAGCATAACAACGCAACCATTCAAGGACAAGTTGGATAAGGACACTAGTTTCGTGTCTTCAGAAGAAGCATTATTTCCCGTATTCAAAAGTAGCGCGTGCCTGCAATCATTTATTGATTTGAGTTTTCTCTTCATTGGGTTTATTGATTCAGTTGAGGAATTACAATACAATAGGCAAGGTAATGTTTAGAAAGTCAAATTCTCCAAAACTTAATTACTAAAATAGTACTTGCTAGTGATTTATTGCGTCCAGACAACTCAAAATTTGTAAATTAGGTTTTGTTTAAAAAAAGAGGGGGGAGGGCAAATCGATATTAAGATATATTGATATCATATTGATAACGATAACGTAATTACTTAAATAGGTTTTGCTAGTAATTTATTGTGGCCAGACAATTCAAAAGTTTGCAAATTAGATTTTGTTTAAAGAAGAGGGGACACAAATAGATATTAATAACGATAACATTAAGATATATTTATATCATATTGATAACGCTAGCGTGATTACCAAAATAGTACACGCTAGTGATTTATTGTGACCAGACAACTCAGAATTTGTAAATTAAGTTTGTTTAAAAAAAGAGAGGGGGGCAAATATATATTGATGACGATATTAAGATATATTGATATCATATTGATAACGATAATGTATTACTTAAATAGGTTTTGCTAGTAATTTATTGTGGCCAGACAATTCAAAAGTTTTTAAATTAGATTTTATTTAAGAAAGAAGCGGAACAAATATATATTATTAACGATAACATTAAGATATATTTATATCATATTGATAGCACTAACGTAATTACCAAAATAGTACATGCTAGTGATTTATTGTGACCAGAAGTTTGTAAATTGGGGGTTTAAAAAAAGAGGGGATATATATTGATAACGATAACATTAAGAGATTTGAGAAAGTTGAGCAAATGATATTTTTTAAATATTTTGTGGGAGAGAGAGGGTATAGTATAAAATAAATCGGGGATCAATATTTAAAAATATTTAACTGAAGAGGTAAAAAATATAAAAAGCATCAGGCCCATCCTGATTTACGGAATAATGAGCACCAATCTGATTTCTTCCCCACAATCTCTAACTCCTATCAATAAAGCTGTTTCAATCATTTAATAACAGTGTGGGTCGTTTAAAGTATATTGTTATTGTAGCAATCGTTAATTTTCAGAACTAATTCAATTTCAGAAGTTGTTCTGAAAGCTGTAGGAATGTTTTAAGTATTAAAAAACTGCTTTTTTTTATTTAGATTAACAGAAGCCAACAAAACTTTCTGCAAACATTTGTTTTCCGATTTTATTGGGATGAGATGCATTATTATAAAATCAATTTACTTACTTTGTTACCATTTGCTACCATTATTTTTAAAATACACTGTAAAAAATTACAGATCAAATTTTGATAAAATGTACGAGCACTCAGGGATCCGGTATTTTTTACCGGAACATGTTTTGGAACAAAAATACCTGATATACTTTAAATGTTACAGTAATAATAACGGCAAAATCAAATTCAAATTTTAAAATATTACAGTAGAAATTACTGCATAATACTTTGCAATAAATATGGATTTTACGGATGGTGCACTCAAAGCACCCGGTATTTTATACCGTAATTTGAACCAGAACTTTTCATTGCATAGAAGAAGCAGTTTGGTTATCATAAATATTTTAGCGAATTCATTTGTGGTTTAATAATTCCGTTTACAAATAAGGAATGCAGTTTTCATAATATTGTAACTTCATACATCAGTCTGCCTGTAAAACTTTTATTTAATTACTTACTTTTGCTAGGCACGTAATATTTAATTAAAGCAAACATTATTTATCAATTATGTAATTAGTTTATCTCCAATATTCAATAGCAAATTTTAAATACTTGTTCAATATAATAGATTTGCCTTGGTTGAATAAATCATACTGTCATATGTTTTTATAAAACTTATTAAAGGAAAACACAACTTTATGTATGGTGTTAAATAATAACGATGATATGCATCAAAACACTTTAACATTTATGAACTGTTTATGAATATGTTCATCATAAATTATTGCGTCTATATAGCTACAGTATTTATCAGGGGATAATGCTCGATGACCTCATAATATAAAAAAACACTACTCTTAGTTTCAGGCGTTTAATTTAGAATAAAAATGAAATTTTGAATAATAATTCAAAGTTAAACTATATAATACAAGATGATCGTTTAACGAAATAATGAATATAATTTAACTTTATTAATAAATAAAATCAAAAAATAAAATCAAAAATAATTAATATCAACTGTTGTAAATTTCATGCTGATGACAATGCATAGAACACTTCCTAGTTTTCAAAAAACATCACCCATAACTTCAAATAGAGAAACCAGATACTTCCATGTCAACTCATTCTCATTCTATGCTTAATAAAAAGGGCATCAACTCTTCTCCTTTTTTTTTCTTTCTTTTTTATATTTTTTTTTAGCATGAAGCACATGTGGGAGAATTTCTGCTTTCCACTGTACTATTATTCTATATAGCTATTGCTTCACTTCGAATATCATTTTTCTACGAAAGTTCATTTCAATTTTACTATTTAATTAAAATTAATTATAAAAGCACTGGTTTTTGTTCTAATAAACTACATCAATTTATTGGTATTCATGGTGTGTAAGATGTAAAAAAATGTAAATGTGCGTGGATTAACTATATGAAATAAAGTGAAAACTTTTCTGTTCTTTCTATTTCTAACCACTCCAGTCTTAAATTTCATTTAAAACAACACTTAAAATCACAAATGGTAAAATTTTTTAATAACATCTAAAAGCGTTTTAGTGTTGCGATTTCCGGTGTCTTTTTTTACCATTTGTAACTTTAAACGTTGTTTTCGATTAAATTTAATATTATCACAAAGAATAACTATCGTAATATCTCATAATTTTTCTTGTTTCGTTTTCGAGTTTAATATCCTTCATACTCATCTCTTTTGTCTATCAACTTTTAAATTTCATTTGGCATAATTACTGTTAGCATAGAGTAATAAAACCCCCACTTTGGCTTCCTAAAGATTTAATTAAAATGTTCAGTTTTGAAGATTTTACCATGGCAACCTTAACAACAGTTAGACAACATCTTTGACAAACCTAGACAACGTTTAAGTAACCTAGTTCAGGGTGACGTCCCTAACTTTAATGGCAACCGTAAAATAGCTTTCGTTAGAATTACGACATAAAGAGCTAGTTTTAGAATTCATGCTAGTAAATGAGGTTGTAAAAAGTAATACTTTAAAAAAACTATCCAAATAAATTTAGTTTATTGTATAGTTACATTTAGTTTAGCTTATTATATTTAATCATAAATAGAATTTATGTAGCAAAAATATTTACCTAATAAATGAGTGAAACACGATAACAGTAATGGGTTTAAAATCGTGGTACAGTTTAAATTGTTTCTATAAAAAGTTTGCTTACCTTAGAAATTAAACTTGTAAGAAAAGTTGTTCGATTACTATTAACTAATTTTTTCATGCAGTTTATTTGAGTAAAAAAGGCCATATCATTATTAGGACTTAAAATACGAATTACCAGAAATATTTTAGTGAAAGTCACATTCATGCAGCCTGAGGTTAACGAAAAATACGCTCAAATACTGTCTCTCTAACTGAAGAACCACACTACCACCACAAAGTCTGAGGCTTTCTGCTGCTATGGAAACAGCAAAAAAGAGCGTTTAAAAAATGGGAGGCTTTGATACTTCTGACTCCGACCAAAGTCAAAGCCTGTCTTAAATTTTTAACCCACGCCTCTACCACTAATATCGTAACCAGAGCCACGATGGCTCAGGGGATAGAGCTTTCGCCTTTCAATGCGGAGAACCGGGTTCGAATCCCTGTCGATACGAATTCCGCATCCGGACGTGAAATATCCTCAGTGGTTCACGAATCACGGGTTATAGTCCCTTGCCTCCAGCCTAACCGTGGGAGGTTCTCGTGGTCTTCTTCTCCATGTAACGCAAATGCGGGTTACCTCCATCCAAAAGTCCTCCACGAAGGCAAATTTCTCCCAATACTCGATCCAGGAGTTCCCTTGTTTTCTGGATTGGGTTCAAAATTTTAAGGCTACGGAGTTGAACTTTATTAGTCGTAAACCTATATAATTGGGTGGGCTGTTCAACAACGGTTATATATTATAAAATAATATCGTAACCATTGTTAACGACACCACTCTAGACAGGAGGGAGAGTTCTTTAGTAAGACAAACAGCGAAAAGTTCCCTTTTCGAAATAAATAATGTATTTATCTGAAACATACCTTATCTAAAATATGGGTTTAAAAGTGTTTGGAGGGTTAGATTATACTTCTAAGAAAGAATCTCCACTAATGTTAGTTTTGAAATAATGCAGATTTTTATAAATAGAACAGCGGCACCACGTAAATGTGTATACATTTTTTTAATAGTTTTAATTTTCTAATAGTATAAAATTTTAAAAGTTGAATAGTTTTTAATAAATTTTTTAATACCTCTCTTGTAGTACCATATGCTTTGTCTTAAAAAAATTTAAGAAAATCATAAATGGGGAAAATTAGAGGTACTGCCTGTTTTATTAGGACAACAGAATCGAGAAAATAACCATGACTAAAATTTCACTTTAGCAAGTCATTAAAAAATGTTTCAAAAAAGAAAAAGTTTATTACTTTTTTTTATTATGACTAGGAGCTAAAAAGAGGGACGCTGCCAAAATTCTAAACTCAATTATCTCCTTTAAAAACAGACGCAATCTCAATATAAACAGTTTTTGATGAGATTGGTTCTTCTCTAATAACAAGTTACTAAATTTAAAGTATTTTCTTCAGCGCTAGATAAGAAGCATTTACCAGGCTGAAGAGTTTACTATGTTTCTCAAAATAGCCTATCCTTTTTAATAGAATGTTTTTCAACGTATTCCATATTCCTAACGTTATTTGTTTGCTCACACTTTCTATATTTTCTTTTTTATCTCTATAACAGTTAAGCTCCTCTATCAATATTGTTCTAAGAGACATAGTCAACATTGACTTTCCCCAACTTATTATTGTATTCTATCCCTTTCCCCAACATAAAGACAAAACTAGTTGAATGTATTGTGCTACGATAGCCTAATATATTTTAGAAAAGAACGACTTAATAAATATCGAAGTTTTAGTCTGTTATAATTTATTTAAATATATACAAATCATGTTTAATGGTTAATATTTAAAGATATCTTAAATTTAAGATTAGACAATAAACGTTCACCTCCGTTAGAAGTCTTACAACTTTCATTGTTGGTAAGTTAATTTTTGTATCAAGCATAAAGACAAAATAGCCTCGTATAGAAAGTCGCATAAATTAAACTAATATTCAACTAATTATTTATAAGTTCAACCTGTAAAACGTGGAAAGATTTTTAGTTAGGATAAAGTCTTACCTGCACTTCTTCCAGCTCGATGTCTATGTGACTGGCATCTAAGATTTCTTCATTGCTTTGAGCTGACACAGGAGATAGTTCTGTTGGACTAGAAAGTGGTGATGGCACGGTATCTATCTGTATAGTTGGAAGGCTCTAAGAAGGCAGAGATTAACGCATTGGCATACATACATGATATTTAATAATGAATGACAATTATATAATGCAATTGGAATGATACTTTATATAACTTGTGTACAATGCACACCAATGTCTTAGTACAGAAATACACTGTTATGCATCGGTATCTAAACTTTCCTTATTATTTTGAGTTAACAAGGGTGATAATTCTGCTGAACTAAAGTTTGGCATGTTATTTATCTGTATAGTTGCCAGGATCCAAGAAAGCAAAGTTTAACACATTGGCTTACATACCATACATTTTATAATGTACACAACTGTATAATGCTTTTTTATTTCCAATGCCTATCTGTGTTAACATTTTGTCAATTCAAGTATTCACTGGGTTGATTTCTTGGCCATTCTTTCAGGGGCACCATAATAGGTGGGCCAACGTTGCTCCCACAGTAAAGACAGATACAGAAAATGGAAGAACATCCATGATTTGCTCGGGATTCGAACCCAGAATCTTTCGATTGCAAGGCCAGTTAGATGACCTCTACACAGTCCGGTCGGCCAATTGTATAATGTAATGGGAATAATATTTTATACAATTATGTATAATGTACACCTTTATCATCGGACAACAATACATTATGTATCAGTATCTAAACTTTACTTATTTATCTTTAGCTAACACGGTTAATAATTCTGCTGTGGTAATGACACGGCATCTGACTGTATAGTTGGAAGGATCTAAGAAACCAGAGAATCTGTACATTGGCATACATACATTGTAATTTACATTGTAGCACTGTTATATATTGGGTTATTATGTATTGGGTTTATAATGTATGAATGCACTATAATGTATTGGGTATAATTCTTTGGACAATAATGCACAATGTATCGATCCAAATACAATATTATATTGTAGAGCACAGGTATCTAAAAAATTTTCATAATTTTGAGCTCACACAATTGATAAATCCGTTGAACTAAAGTGTGGGTATGGTTCGGTATCTACCTGTATAATGGGAAAATTTCAAGAGGGTAGGGCATCTAACATGGTAACATTAAAATTCAGAATGCATTACTACTGCACAATGTAATAAGATAAATAATTTAAGGGCATTAAAAATCTTACCAATTTTTTTATTTATTTACTTTGCACTTGAAATGGTTGTATTCAATAATCGAGTGAATTTCCAACCATATTCACCCGATTTACTAAGATAAATTTACGTAGTAATTCTTGAAACGGAAAAATTTTTGAAATAGTAATATATCGGAAGTGTTGAGATGAAAATGTTTTCCAATCGACTTTCCCAAAAAAAAATCGACACTTTCTGAAAAAAATTAATTTATTTTGTACTCGAAACAATTGTATTCAAGATTCGAGTGATTTTGCACTCATACCCATTCGATTCACCACGATAAATTGACGTACCGTAAACCGGGGCGAGTGTACCCATTTTAGTTTTTTTTAATTTTCACTATTTTAAATTGCAAATAAAAAAAATTTTACCGACGGAGGACGTTCAGACTCAAAGGAAGATGGCGCTGTAGTAGTTTGATCCGTTTTTATTTATTTGGTGTCTTTTTAACCGACCTGTTCAAACGTCTTTTGAGAGATTTGTATTGAAAATCAGCAAACTTTTAGTTGGTGTTCCGTAAGTATATTATTATTATTACTATTTTCACTTTGGTTAAGTGATAAACTTATCTAAGACTAAGATTACATTAATTTTATATGAAAAAAAACCAAAAAGAATATTAGTTTTGCTGTTGCAAACAAAAAGCCAGAATTCGCGGGGCGAGTCTACCCATTCGTATTTAGTTTTAATAAAGCATAATAATATAATTTAGAACTTTGTTTATATTAAAATTAAGTCATTTTAAATGAATTTGAGTTTTATTATTTTAATTCTGCATTGATAAATTTATCATTAATAAGAAAATTTATAGGTTAAATATAAATGTGAATATGAAATATGTTTATTTTACCTATTTCTTCAATTTTTATATTACAAAATTAACTTTTTTTATTTAATGCAAGTTNACCACGATAAATTGACGTAGTAATTCTTGACATGGAGTAATTCTTGACATAGAGTAATTTCTTGAAGAAGTATTGATACATCTGCAGAGACGAGTGGAATTTTTTTTTTTATGAAACATATATATTAATTGAACTGACAAAAAAAATTTTTTTAATGGAATTAATATTAATCATCTATTAGAATTGAATATGTATTAAAATATCTATTGTAATAAAATTTGAACTAAACATTCATTAGAATGGAACTTTCTCTGAAACATGTCCATAAAAACAAATACGGGAATTCACTATAAAATATACACATAAAGAGAATAAACAATGCACAAATGAATATCATAAATATGATAAAACTCAATTATTATGTTCGTTACATTAAAATAAAAACTTTTATATCTTTACACCTAAGTTGTTAACTAACGTAAGTCTCAGTAAAAATCGGATGTGACAGATTTACAAGAATTTATATCATTTCATGCATTTAGAAAATGTCAGAAATCTGAAATGCCAAGTCATTAGGAGACCACCTTTGAATTCGAGACTACAAAATGTAAAAGCTACTTCTTTTACATTCTAGTCAAACGTACGAGAATATAAATGGTAATTTAACGTGAATTTATTTCAAAAATGTTAGTTCGACTCAAACTTTTGAAAGATGATATGAAGCTTCAAAGCTTGAAGCAACTCCGTTTACTTCGAGTGAAATTCCCTGCAATTCCTTGGAAATGTTAAATTTTTAGTTCTATTATAATTTTAGTTTAAGCTTAGATGTTAAATATCCAAAAGAATATAAATGCTAAATAAGATCCAATGTTTAAATAGAACCAAAATTTTAAAGCGAGTTAATGAAATTAAAATTTTAAGTTTTTGTATACTTTAAAATTGCTTTTATTTTAATTATAAAATATTTTTGTAATTGTTAATGCTTAATTGTCTATATCAGTGATAAATATTTCCAAAAGTCTGAATGAATGAGAATAAATTTTATTTTAAATTATACAACTTTTTAATGAATTGATTTATTAAAAAAACATAAATTCAATGCTATCGAAAATGTTTTAAATAGTTTTTATCAATTACTTAAAAAAATTAACAAAAAAAATTTGAGTAAAACATTTTAATACATTTTCGATAGCATTGAATTTTTGCTTCTTTCAATAAATTAATTAATTAAAAAATTTTATCTATAATTTTTTAAGAGCATTGAAAATATATAAATTTCTGAAAGTATTTTCAAAAGACGTTTTTTTTTAAATATTTTTTTAACCATTTGTGCCAAAATATTTCAGTGCACTTAGTAAACGTAATAACATAGCATAAGTAATAATACATTTGCATAGTATATAATACTTAAATATTCCAATTTTATCTGTGAATTATGGAATTAAAAAACAAACACTTTAATTTTAAAAGAAATGGAACTAGATATTTTTTCTTAAGATTCGAAATGGGGAAAAAAACATAAGTGCCTCTTTAAGAAATTGTTAGTTGTTATTTCATGGAAAAAAACAAGATATGAGAGAATGAAGAGGGATAAAAAGCACATGTAGAAGATAGAAAGATATTTTAAGCATAAAATGTACTTATTTTTATTTTCACATAGAGTTAAAACCACAATATGGAATGTGTTTATAATTATTTTTTTGCAAAAGCAAACTATATTTCTCGAATCTATCTCATCATTTGTACCATTTTAAATATTTTAAAGATCAAAAATATTTGAAATACTAAAAAACAATTAATATTCAAATTTTTTTGAAAAACTTTAATTTTATGCCATTGAAAGTAAAGCTTCCATGCAAACAAACGGTGCATAGAGAAAAACTCTTATAGTAAGAAATATTTATAAAAAAACACTCATTCGGTTGCTTGTATTATTTAGGAGTTGTGTGGAACATTTATTTGTGTATAAATGCAATTAGTAGAATTAATAATTATTTAGATTTCATAGCTTTATCGGCAAGATCTAGTCAACAATTTATACACCGAAAAAATAACAGTACGGCCAAAACACCAAATAGAATATATCTTGTTTCTGTCTCTATGGGAACACCGAAATAATAAAAAAGAAAAAATTAAAATATAAAAATAGTGCATAGAAGAATAAAAATTTAAATTGAAGATCGAATTTGATAGTTCTAGGCAAAAGATTCGAATAAAAAAACTTTCCTACTAAATAAATAGTTCATATAGTAGAAAAGTTATCACAATAAGAAATGATATAGTGGAGCACTGAATACAATGTAATAGTTCCAGATTAAAGAGAAAAACAACATGAATAAAGCACAAATCAAGTACAAAAATGGACATACTATAGTTTCATTCCTGCAGACAAGAACCTTCCTCTATGAAACACCAAATTATTTTTAAAAAAAAATTTCAGTCGTTAAATATTAGGCAGATAATACAAAAGCAAAAACTTCATGTTAAATAAATTATGCATGATGGAAAAAGTTTTCATATTAAGAAACGTTACAATGGAATCCCAAATACAAAATAGTAGTTCTAGTTTAGAATAGAAAATGTTTATAATAATTAAATGATGTTTAAAGAAAGACTACCATACTAAAAAAACTGCACTATAGAATGTTGGCAAAGTTTTCTTTCTTAGAAATGGTACAATGGAATGCCAAATATAGTACAGTAGCTCTAGTTTAGAATCAAAAATTCTTACAAAAGAAAAAGGTCCAATGTAAATAAATTGTGTATGAAAAATACGATGACAGACGGCAGATACTAAGAAAGAAAGCGTTCGTAGTAAATAAATGTTGTATGAAAAAAAAGAGAAGGTTCTATTCTAAGAAATATATCAACGTAATACTGAATGCAATGTAATAATTCCAGTTTGGATAAATAGTTTCAAATAATGTCAGAGGAAATGTTCATATTAACTAAATGGTGTTTGTACGACTAAAGCATTTTCCTAATTTCAAAATATACTCAGCACTTTGAAACTTGATTTTAAAAAAAAATCATACATATTGATTTCTTCATACTTATTTCTCACGTAAGACTTTTATTTTAAGAAAGCTTTTTGAATCAAACACTTTCTTGCTAATAAAGATTAAAGTTCAAATTCCATCCTTTCAAATAAGGAACCTTTTAATATTAATCAATATTGCTCGAAAGACTTTAGAACTCAGCGTCATGCATTAACCAAGAAGCAAATTATACCGCTCTAACATGTTCATGTACCTCACTTAACACTGCAACATCCAAACAATTTGGGGAAAATAATAATCTTCCAATCAATATTTTGCATGCCCCGATTGAACAATGAATGTAACAAAATTGTACGCAAATTGATTAAGTCATTTAAACTTCAATATATTAAGAGCAATTCAAAATTTAGGACAAAATCTAAAAAATGATAAGTATTTTTCCTAAACGAAATATAGCAAATTGTACTCTACGAAATGATAATTGGGTACTGTTGAACTTTCAACAAACGTGGTTTTTGCAATAATATTAAAAGAATACATTTTAAATAATAAGAACTTAGGGAAAAAAGAAGTAAAAAAAAAAGTAATGAAGAATAGAAGTAAGATACATTAGATTTTTTGAGAATGGTTAATGTAAGTTGAAAATGAATAGACGTGGAAGGATTGAAAGAGGCACTTACTTTATTGCCACGCTTTTCCATTTTAGGTGAAGAGTTTCTTCGATCAGCATCTCTGGCGGCAACGGATGCCAATCTTACTACATTTTCAACAACTTTGGCGGCTACGGTATGAACATCATCATCAGCTATACCGTTCTCCTGTTCAGCAAAACAGATTGTTAAATTACTATTCCTTTTCGTTCGACCCGCTCATAAACACTACACATAGCTTGCAAAGGAGAATAGTTTTTATTGGTTAGAAATCCTAGCTGAGAAAATAAATATCAGCTCATTTAATTTATATCTTTAAAAAAATTGCCCAAGGCTAAAACGAAACGATTAGTGTTAGTCTATAGGTCTGAATGAGGTGAGTAATGATTATGTACCCTAAGTGGGAAGTTTTCTGTGAAAAAAAGTTATCTCAATTAAGTTGGAAAAAAAACGAAATTACTTTCGAACAACTCAATATATAGGAAATTAAGTGTATTTTCTATAACCCCCAAGACAATATCTGCTTTGCTATAAACACCTAAAATATATCAATTACAAATGTATCAATTAAAAATGAATCGATTACAATTACAAATGTTAATAAAACTTCTAAAATAATATTTTAATCAGCAGAAACACTTCATCTTAATATTTAAAAAAAAACTTTGTTCTTTGTCACATTTAGAAAATTAAATCTAAAATAAAATATTATTTAAGTATATTCTATTAACATTTTGGAATAAAATCTAGAACATGCTGGTCGCTAAACTTACCTGTACTTATCTGAAAAAGCAAAAATTACACTACAACAAAATGGATAAGAAAAGCGTGTGTTGTTACTTTTTGTTGTGAGGAAAAATATTAGTTCTGAAAGTTCTTGGAAGATTCGGGAATAAGGGTTGATTGTAAAGGATGCAGTGGGACACTTACAGGGGATATTTATTTACCTCTTTAACCGCCACGCGTAGATCTTCTTCCGCCCACTTTCCCTTATTGTACTTCCTTTGGTATTTCAAATAGAGTGGAGGACCTAGTCCTGAGAAAACAGAATTATCGTATATAGATTTTTCTTTAATCTGTCTTGCAAATCAATACTTTCTTCGGTTGAAGTTAGTTTTGGAGTTATAAGTTATGGGTGTTGAAGAGATTATTAATTCGTAATTCTTTATTATAACACACACTTCATCCATACTTTCTTCAGTTTAAATTGGTTTTAGGGGAAAGGGATATTAAAAGTATTCAAATGAATATTCATTCATATTTCTAAATTATAATACTTTCATTATTTATCATTTTTTAGTGGGAATTGGTTTGAGAGAAAAGTTATGGTTGTTGAAGTGATTATTGATTTACATATCTTCATATAATATTTTCATACTTTATCAATTTTTCTGTAGAAGTTAGTTTTAGAAGAAACATTATGGGTATTGAAGTAAACATTCATATTTTTTATTATAATACTCTCATACGTTATCAATCCTTTCTTTTGGGAAAATAGGTTTCGGAGGAAAAAGTTGTGGACATTTATGTTTGATTCATTGATATACATTCTTTATTAAAATGCTTTCTTACTTAATCATACTTCATACTTAATCACACTTCATTATCTAATATATATAATTCTCTTACGTGGCTCCCAAATTTTGGCTGTATTTCTTTTCCGCCGGTGGCAACGTCTGCTTTGTTTTGTTTACGTTACTATTTTGTTTACGTTACTTACACGGCGAATCGACCAATGATTGCCGCTAAAAATGTCACATGCCAAATCTAGCTGAGGTGGCTCAACATATGGCGCTTTTAAAAGCGGACACTGAAATAACCAGAGAGGTTGTTCAATTCTGCTACGGCAATCTCATACTACACTGCTGGACAATTGCTAAGGACGGATAACACTATCATCCATAGCAACCACAAAATGAAAGGAAGCAAAATGTGGAAAATAAGAAGAAGTGCNATTACGAATTTATTTGACGAATTTATTTGATTTTTGATTTATGTCACGAATTATACTGTAGCACATTTCTAATAGGTTTAACGAATTACACGTCATTTATCTGAATTCCAATTTATTTTAATGACTTAGTATTTACTAAATAGATGTAATTTTTTTTTTAAAAAAAGTTTTTATATGGATTTGAATGATTGTTTTGAATTCTTAGAATTTTGTGCATTTGCAATGTACAACACAATGTACAAGTTAGTAGTGAGCGAAGCGAGCTTGGTTTGCGAAGCAAACCATATAAGATTGCGTAGCAATTTTCGGGGGTTGGCGAGTGTTAGCGAGCAGGGGGCGCAGCCCACTAGTTAATAATATTCTTTCTTCAGGGGATGTTGGTTTTAAGGGAAAAGTTATAAAAATTCAAGTAATTATTTATTCACATTTCTTTATTTTATAATACTTTTTTTTAGGAAGTTGGTTTTGGAGGGAAAGGTTATGGGTATTCAAGTGGTTATTCATTCATATATTCCTTATTATAATGCTTCCATACTTTATCAATGCTTTCTTCTTCGGAAATGGTTTTTGTTGGGAAAAGTTATGGTTATTATTGTAATCATTAATTCATATATTCTTTTATGCTTTCACACTTAATCAATACTTTCTTTCGTGAAAATCGGTTTCGAGGGGAAAGTTTAAAGTTTCGAGTGATTATTCATTTATATTTCTTTATAATATTATTAACATACTTCCCCATTTTTTTGTGTGAAAATTGGTTTTGGTAGGATAGATTATAGATATTTATATGATTATTCATTCATTTATTCTTTATTAAAATTCTTTCATGCTTCATCAATGCTTTCTTTTGTGGAAATTGATTTTTTGGGGAAAGTTTACGGGTTTTAAGTGACTATTCGTTTATATTTCTTCCTCATAATACTTTCATGCTTTATAAATTTTTTTGTGGAAGCTGGTTTTAGAGGGAAATGTTACAGTTATTCAAATAATTATTCTTTATTGTAATTCTTTCAAATTTCCTTATTAAAATTCTTTTTCAACATGTATTCTAATTAATATTTGCATTATTAAAACACGTTGATTAATGATACACTTTTCATTTCACATCCTTTACAATTTCAATTCAAAAAGAGATACAATTTTCTTGGTGGTATTTATCAATGCATTCCGAGGTTTTTACTTTCAGAAACAAACTTTTAAAATTCTGAAATGTTTTATTTTCATATGAAATACTTTATTCCAACACAAATGCCATTTAAGAATCCAACACAAAAAAATCTCTTTAACCTTGAAGAGATTTTTTAATTGAATCAAATGAGCAAAAAAAAGTACGTTCATGTAGGGGCGCTCGATTTCCGGTTCGGAGACCAAAAGAATAGTAAACTTTCGGAGCTCCATTTTGGAATAAAAAATTAATTGGAAAAAGCTTCATAGCTTACGTAAGAAATATTATATATTACTGTTTTCAAATTTAAATTAAACTTAAAAAAATACACTGAAATTATGAGATTTGCATTCGAAAATTTAACAGTCAAGATATTTAAATTTTTAAATTTATTATTTAAATTTTAAAAATTATTTTAATTTTGACTAAAAATTTTTTATGACAAATTCAGTTTAAAAGTTTAGTTGAAAATTAGAAAAATAATTTATATGCATTAAAAAAAGTATAAAATTAGGAAATTTAAACATCTGCTATAGTTTAATTGTTTAAGAAAAAAGTCAAAGCAGGCAATATTTTAAATAATTTTTAATGCGAAAGCATTATACATAAACTTTGTAAACATTAATACAATTTTGTCCACTTTATGTTTATCACATTAAGGAATAATTCAAGGAAAGTTATTACTAGCTCCCAAAAGCTAACTTAAATACCGGTGGCATTCTTTTTCATAAACAAATGTTTTCTAGGCAAATATATTTATAGAATTCTTGTAATTTTAAGAAAATGATTATTTTAATTTGAAGTCAAATTCTAAGTTTTTTACCGAATTCCAAAGTATACTCAGTGCAAATAGAACTAATATAGTTTATAATATGATAGTTTTATGTTTGTGAATGATGGCAAGAGCAAAAAGGAAACATTAGTTTTTGTTAAAATATACAAGGGGACTAACTTTTAATTTAAAAAGAATTTTTATATTTTATAGGTCTTTTAATTATTTGTTCCATACTAATATAGTAGTTTTGCAAAGTAAGAGATAACTGGAAAATGATTTATTTTATTAGATACTAATAAAATAACCATATGTATCTAAATGAACTAAATATTATAAGAAATTGTCAGAATTCAGAAGTATAAAAAAGAAATCGAAGTGCAAGAGAAAAATATTTTTAAAAAATAATGTTAAAATTGAATTTCTTTTTATATATTTTATTTGGAAATTATTTTTACTTTAATTATCTTTAGTATAGAAATTATCTTTATTATAGATAACCTTGATAAGTAGAAAATATTTAAAGGTTAACTTTAAACGATGACTTTAAACATATCCTTATATCCAAATGTTGAAAGAAAAAAGTTGCTTATTATTTACCTCTTTGGGGGGCAAACCATTTTCGACTGGTGTACCGGTGTTGGCCGTGATTCCGTTTCCTGCAAAAAATTGAATAAATTATTTTCAGAAAGAAATGACAAAAATAAATACATTGTAAGAATACTACAGATTGATCGTTTTTAACTCACAATTATGTATTATTATTTCATAAAATATATAAATACACTTGTTTAAACTTGTAGGTATTGTTTTGCGCATTATACACTTCTGGACAACTCACAATTATATATTATTATATACAATTATACACAACTCACAATTATGTATCATTATTTCATAAAATATATAAATACACTTATTTAAACTCGCAGGTATTGTTTTGCGCATTATACAAGTCTGGTTAAAACTACCAAAATATGGTAAAATGTTTGTTTTGGGAGCACAAAAAGTTCATTGTTTTTTTACGAAAGATTTTGGTAAATTACTAATGATTTTGGTAAAATTAATAATGACATATTGTTTTATAATACGTGTTAAAGTTTGATAAATGTAATAAAATATTGTAATCTTATCACATTACCTTAGAGCATGTTATAAAAACTAGTTACTTGATTAAACTTATATTCGAATTATGTATTTTTTACTACATGAGTGGTAAGAATTATAATTTTGAGAACCAGAATTTATTATAAGAGTACTAGAACTAGAAAATATTGTAAGAGTACTACAGATGGATTGTTCGTAACTCACAATTATGTTTCATTATTTCATGAAATCTATATATACACTTATTTAAACTCACAGATAATGTTTTGCGCATAATATATTTAGAAAAGGTCTGGTCAAAACTACCAAAATATGGTAACACTTACCATGTTTATGGGCATTGTTTGGGAAACACAAAATGCACATTAATTTTTATCCGAAACATTTGGTAATGATCTTGGTAAATTTAACAATAAAATATTGTTTTATAATAAGGGGTAAAGTTTGATAAATGTGATAAAATTTGATAATCTGATCATATTACTTTAGAGCATGTTATAAAAACTATTTATTCTGTTAAATTTAATTTACAATTTTGAATTTTTTTACTACATGTGCGGTAATAAGAATCATGATTTTGATAACTAGAATTTCCGAAAAACCCTTAACATGAAAATTATTTAAATACCGTATCGTTTGGTTTTTTAGCTGAATTAAAGTTATGTATGGTAATTTACAGTATGGTAATTTTACCGAAATTTTTTTCTTCGCATGTTTCGACTAAAAAATTTATATATAATGAAAAACAAATCGAAATCTTAGTTTGAAAATATTTTGAGTTTTCAAAAATATCTGCAATTTTAAGACTATTTCATACAAATTGTGATTACACATAAATCTGTTTGCTAACAATTTTTAGTTAAGATTTTTTTTTCTAAAAGTTAAGTCCTTTCAAAAACTGATATGAACATATACTAAGCAAATTTTAGTATATATGGCCAGGAAGCATTTAAGACTCTCTGTTCAAGAAGCTTATACTATTTGATTGATATTAAAAAATTATTTAGTATTAATCGTACATTAAAACGTTATTAAATTATTTTTGTTGCATGCTTACATATTGCACAAAAATTTTGCAGCTGCATATTCAAAGAAGCTTACAAACAGAGCAAAATATGCTGCTTCATATTCAAACTTTTTGTTATTAACTTATAAACTGCTCAAATATTCTGCTGTAGCATATTCAAAGTATTTTTGTTATAAGCTTATAAACTGCGCAAAAATTCTGCCGTAGCATATTTCATATAGCTTGCAGAGAAGGCGAGTTCACAAAACGTACAACAAAAAGAGGATCGACATTGCAATTTCTAATCCCGTAACATTACGCAGTCAGGAGATCCGCAAACTCATAGATTATTTAAAAAATTGTATCATTGATCATTGAAGATATCATTGCTACACAAAAATGCATGGTCATAACTAAGGGTCAAAGCAAGCTTGGTCTATTCCAGAAATTTAACCATCCTAATAGTATTTGATATCCTCAATTTCACTTCTGAATAATAAATCTAAAAAGATCGTTGCATTCACTGTAAAAAATGCCAGATCAAATTACGATGGAAAGTTTCGCCACTTAAAGATGTCAGAGATCAGAATTTCTTACCGAAGAATCCATTNGAAAGAAATGACAAAAATAAATACATTGTAAGAATACTACAGATTGATCGTTTTTAACTCACAATTATGTATTATTATTTCATAAAATATATAAATACACTTGTTTAAACTTGTAGGTATTGTTTTGCGCATTATACACTTCTGGACAACTCACAATTATGTATTATTATATACAATTATACACAACTCACAATTATGTATCATTATTTCATAAAATATATAAATACACTTATTTAAACTCGCAGGTATTGTTTTGCGCATTATACAAGTCTGGTTAAAACTACCAAAATATGGTAAAATGTTTGTTTTGGGAGCACAAAAAGCACATTATTTGTTTCCGAAGGATTTTGATAAATTACTAATAATTTTGGTAAAATTAATAATAAATATTGTTTTATAATACGTGTTAAAGTTTGATAAATGTGATAAAATTTTGTAATCTTATCACATTACCTTAGAGCATGTAATAAAAACTATTTATTCGATTAAACTTATATTCGAATTATGTATTTTTTACTACATGAGCGGTAGGAATTATAATTTTGAGAACCAGAAGGATTTTGGTAAATTACTAATAATTTTGGTAAAATTAATGATAAAATATTGTTTTAAAATACGCGTTAAAGTTTGATAAATGTGATACAATTTTGTAATCTTATCACATCACCATAGAGCATGTAATAAAAACTATTTATTCGATTTAACTTATATTCGAATTATGCATTTTTTACTACATGAGTGGTAAGAATTATAATTTTGAGAACCAGAATTTATTATAAGAGTACTAGAACTAGAAAATATTGAAAGAGTACTAGAGATGGATTGTTTGTAACTCACGATTATGTTTCACTATTTCATGAAATCTATATATACACTTATTTAAACTCACAGATAATGTTTTGGGCATAATATACTTAGAAAAGATTGGATCAAAACTATTAAAATATGGTAACATTTACCGTGTTTATGGGTATTGTTTTGGAAACATAAAACGCACATTAATTTTTATCCGAAACATTTGGTAATGATCTTGGTAAAATTAACAATAAAATATTGTTTTGTAATAAGCGTTAAAGTTTGATAAATGTGATAAAATTTGGTAATATTATCATATTACTTTAAAGCAAGTTATAAAAACTATTTATTCTGCTAAACTTAATTTCCAATTTTTGTATTTTTTACTAATAAGAATTATAATTTTGAGAACCAGAATTTCCGAAAAACCCTTAGCATAAAAATTTCTTAAATACCGTATATTTTTGTTTTATTAGCTGAATTATACCTCTTTTATCAGAAAAGTCTTTACTCTACAGTACAGTAATTTAAGCAGATTTTTTTTCTTTGCATGTTTCGACTAAAAAAATTTTATATAATGACAAACAAATCAAAATCTTAATTTGAAAATATTTTGGAATTTCAAAAATATCTAAGATTTTAAGACTACTTCATACAAATTGTGATTACCTATAAATCTGTTTGCTAACAATTCTTAGTTAAGATTTTTTTTTCAAAAAGTTAAGTCCTTTCAAAAACTGCTATGAACATGCACTAAGCAAAGTTTAGTATATATGGTCAGGAAGTATTTAAGAAGTTTATAATATTTGATTGATATTAAAAAATGATTCAATATTAATCGCACATTAAAACGTTATTAAATTATTTTTGTTACATGCTTGCACCCTGAGCAAAAATTATGTAGCTGTATAATCAAAGAAGCTTACAAACAGTGCAAAATATGCAGCTTCATATTCAAACTATTTTTGTTATAAGCTCACAAACTTCACAAATATTCTGCTGCAGCATATTCAAAGTATTTTTGTTATAAGCTTGGAAGCTGTGCAAAAATTCTGCCGTAGCATATTCTATATAGCTTGCAGAGAAAGCGAGTTCACAAAACGTACAACAAAAAGAGGACATTGCAATTTCTAATCCCGTAACATTACGCAGTCAGGAGATCCGCATATTTATAGATTATTTGAAAAATGGTATCGTAGATATCATTGCTACACAAAAATGCATGGTCGTAACTAAGGGTCAAAGCAAACTTGGTCTTTTCCAGAAATTTGACCATTCTAATACTATTTGATATCTTCAATTTCACTTTTAAATAACGAATCGAAAAAGATCGCTACATACACTTTAAAAAAATGCCAGATCAAATTACGATGGAAAGTTTCGCCGCTTAGAGATGTCAGAGATCAGGTTTTCTTACCGTAAAATTCCTTTTCACCGAAAACTTTGCAGAACAAAAAAATATGATATACCGTAATTTTTACAGTAATTTACTGCAAAATTCCATATCAAATCATTGTAATTAAATAAATATAATACTATAGAACATCATAATAATTGTTATTTTAAATAGAGTTTCTAATATTAACAAACTATCACCAAAATAACGATTAAACTATTGTTTTCCAAGTGTATTTCCTTTAATTTTATTTTATAACCGTCGTTGAACAAGCAACCCCAATTTTGAATTTACGACTACCAACGTTCAACTCCGTAGCCCTGTAATTTTGAATCCAATCCAGAAGAGAAGGGAACTCCTGGATCAAGTATTGGAAGAAGTTTTCTTCGTGGATGACTTTTTGATAGAACTAACCCGCATTTGTGTCACATGGAGAAGAAAACCACCCACGAAAAGCCTGGCGGCAAGGACACTCTAACCCATGATACGTCTACCGTTGAGCATATTTTATGTTAACACTGACGTCGTTGAGAGCTGGGTGAGGAATTCGAATTGACCAGCCCTCGCTGGAATTCGAACCCTGTTTACCTCTTGGAGGAACAAGCGCTTTACAGCCTGAGCCACCACAGTATCTGACACTGATTGAGAAATAACGGATTACTCTACGAAGAATTTTCAACGACACTAATGCAAAAATTTTAGAGACTTAATAAATCGTGCTCACTTTCACAAATTCGAAAAGACGTAAAAGACTTATTAAGTACGTTTTTCAGGAATTGAAAGAAATGGTTTAAAACTACAAACCAATTTATCATTTATTGTATTAAAAGAAATAAAATCAAGTTTATGCTCCTTATAGATTCATATTGTGTATCTTTTGATACCCTGGCTAATTTTTTTCTATTGTACTTGTACTTTTGTTTGACATGAATACTAACTATTCAATTAACTTCTTATGTAGTTAAATACTAAAAGCTAAAATATTTATTTGATTAAAATGGAACTATTCTTCTAATCGGATGTTGAAACCCTTGATGTCATTTGTACCTCGAAATCTTTAACCTGAAAGTTCTAATAACATAATGAGCTTAAAGAATCTGAACCCATTGAAATTGAAGTACGTACTTCATTCCATCGTTCTTTTATTCTCAAATCTCTTAGAAACTTCAACATCAAAAGCTCTTCGTTTCATCTTAACATTCTCTTTTTAATAATTTCTTAGAAATAAAGCTTTTTTAGGACAAAAAAAAATTCTTTTAAGTCATTTGAACTTCATAAAAAATATTATTGAAAAGATTTAATATGTTAAAAAAATATTCTTTTTTTCTTCCTTTTCCAAGTTTTCTATCCATTTCTTAATTAATTGAGAATAATAATATTATTTCTAAACGGATATTCTTGAAGAAAAAAAAAGGCTTTCCTTTAAAGTTTGTTTTTAATGTTTTTGTGGATGTCATGAGTTTTAAGTTAATGCTCTTTAATTAATATATTTTGAAATTCAATTTGCACCAGACTTGAGCCAAAGCAAAAAAAAAAAGGATTTTTTTTGCTTTGAAGAGGATTAAAAAAAAGGAAAGAAAAACAGAATACAGTGCGCAAAGAAAGTGATTACTCTGAATAACTTTTGGTCTAATGATCGGATTTTCATGTGCTAGTACTCAATCTTTAAAATTAAAGTTTTTTATAGTAATGGACCTAAATATGTTAATTAATTCATGCAGAAGATATTTTAAGTTACAGAATGAGATAAAAAAACATATAAGCATATAATAAAAAATAAACATTTTTTTTTACTGGAATTATCTTTGGATAAAAACTTATACAATTGGGTGCAAAAATTGTTTGATCCGGAGACATGGGTAAATAGGTAAATAAATAAATTATCATTAAAAGTCTTAAACTTGCCGAAACTGTTAAGTCCATATTTTATATTCTTTAAAATGATGTGAAAGTTTGTATACCTTACAACTATAAAATTTTTCAATTACTGTTAAAAACAATATTAACAAAATTATCATTTAAAATTATTGTTTGTGGTTTTGGATAAATCAAATTTATAATAGTAGGCAGAAAAATTTCGATTTGTTTAAAAAGTTTTCAAGATATGGCGAATACGCAAAAAGTGAAATTATTATTAAGAGAGCCAAACTTTCGACCACTTTCCTGACTGAACTATTGGGACCATAAGTTCCGGATTGTTGTTAGCTCTTTTATTTTAATGGTTAAGTATCCAAACTTTTCCAAAAAAAATTTTTTTGATTCAGACAAAGTCCATTTTTGGTTTGATTTCGTAACTTAAAATATTGTCTGCACTAATTAGCCTATTTAAAATAATATACGAATACGTAAAAAGTGAAATTAACATTAAGGGAGGCAAACTTTCGACCACTTTCCTGACTGAACTATTGGAACCATAAGTTCCGAATTGTTGCTAGCCCTTTTATTTTGATGGTTAAGTATCCAAATTCCTTCAAACTATTCATGTTGATTCTGACATAGTACATTTTTTACCTGATTTCGTAAATTAACATACTGTTTGTACTAATTAGACAATTTAAAATTACACCCTTAAACCATTAAGAGAGAATCTAAATCCGACCATTCGATCAAAAGTTATTCAAGATGTTAACTTTCTGTTTTTGTGTACTTAAGATTTCTATCTCTTAATGAATAAATGAAAGTGTTTTTACGATTCTATATCAGTTTTTATGCATTGCAAGCGTTTTTACATTGTTATAATGCTCTTTAATTTGTTAGCTCTGTTTGAAAATCTAAACATAATTAATTAACATACACAATTTTAAGAAAAGATTATGTTTGAAGTGAAAAGTTTTCTAACAATGTTGTGTTGCCCACACTTATTTGTGAAGCAGAGATTTGAACTCTCACTAGCAGATTCATTTAAAAGCTTAAAAATGCAAAAAGTGTGCAAATATTTTTATTCGGAATTATGAGAAAAGACTATAAATGTGAGTTGACAAGCAAAAGTATTCTATTTCATCGAGAGTGTGCAACTTTTAAAATGAGTCTCAGCTGGCGATATAGCTCTGACATCTGACAATCACTGAATATAGAAGAGGTTGAACTTTTACTAACTGTGTTGAGAGATGATGACTTATAACACAATCAAAAAGTATGAATTAATATAAAAACACAATGAATATACGGTAAACATTATTCATTAAATTAGTATGAATAGTTTTATTAGTTTTACAATTTCGCATTCATGAATGCTTCATAACTCCACTATTATGTCTGTCATACCTGCAATTTTACAAATTAAAAATACGTCTAGTATTACAAAAAAAATTAAATGTTGCATTAGATATTAAGTTACATATGCCGCCCATATTATGCACTGTCCTGCTTTGCGCAAGTCTTCTCTAGCCGAGCGATATTGGGAAGCCCGAGACCTTTTAAATTAATGGACTCGAGTTACTGCATTATGTTTACCATCTTTTTTTGCATTTCACTTTCCTTATTGTGCTGTAACTACTGTCCAATAAATTTGCCATTGGAAATAAAAATATATTAAACTATATAAAGAGTATTATTATTATTATTTACTTTTGCTTATCTTTGTTGCAAAGACAGCTATTTTTAAAAATATGTGAAATTTTTTTTTATTCGATTGGTTACAATTATCATAAGTTTTTTTTCACTATACAATCAACCTAATAAATAAGATAATGAAATTAAACAAGTACTGCTGTAAAATTATTTTTTTTTTAATGTTTTAAAAATATTAAGATGCACGTTAATTGAATTGAAAATTGCAGATAGAAAAATGAAAATTTAATTAAATAATAATTAATTAAATATAAAGCACCAAATAGCTTCTACTTCGTCTCTTTATTATTGCTATTTTTACTATTATTATTATCATTATTGCAATTAGAAACCAGGATAGCTTCTTATGACTAGCAAAATAGTAATCACCTATATGCTTTGTAAAGAAATAATATTGTAAGTGGCAAAATCTAATTACATATACCTTTGTTTTTAAAAATTTCCTTTTGAGGAATAATAAATATCCCGTTCCATTTTGAATTTTTCTTCTATATTTGTCTTTAATACATCTATTGAAATCAAACTTTCGAAAACCAAGAAACAATTCAACAATCCATAATACAATAATTAGAAAGAAGCGTTTTGAAATCTTTTAAAATTTATTTTACCCTCCATTTTTGGTTCTAGCTTATAATAATGAAAAAGAAAACAAATTTTTGTTTCATATTTCAATCAAGGAAATAAATCTCTGACTTCTTGTCAAAACGAAAAGCAATTTTGAAAAATAGCTTTTTTTTAACCATTACTTACAACATGAGATCTTATTTCCAATTTCCAATGTCGAATTAAATTTGAAAAACTGAATTGCTCAGAAAATATTATTGACGATGATAAATGTTTTGGTTATGACAAGAAAAAATAGAAACTTTCGGCTTACTGCATTGCTGATTTCAGAAAAAAGTAAATATATTTATTTAGGTTTTTTTCTCATTCTAGTACTATGGTTTTGTTTAACCCAAGTGCAGCTTTTATTAATTTGAAGATTGTTTTAAATTTTTAGTTGAATAAAAGACATACATGGAGAAAAAAGATGTAGAAAAGTACTTCTGGTAATAAAAAAAACAAGAACAACATAAATCTGGTTAGTAAAATCAAAACATACGGTATATAAATCATCTATTAGGTAATTTTACTGATCATATGCTAAAGGTTTATCTGAAATTATGGTTCATAAAATTTTAGTTCTTATTACCAAATATTTAGTAAAAAATATAAAACTGAAAACTAAATTTGACCGAAAAAATAGTTTTTATGCCATGCTCTAAGGTATCATGATAAAATTACCAACTTCAACAACATTTACCAAATTTTATCACACATTATAAAACCATCATTGTTAATTTTAATAAAATCATTGCCAAAGCACTTTGATAAAAATTACCGAGCTTTTTAATGTTCACATAAAACCAAAAACACGGTAAATTTTACCATATTTTCGTAGTTTTGGTCATATTTATTTTCTCAGTGAACAAAGTGAAAAATATATCCATATTTTTAAACCCTGTATATTTTAAGATAATATAGTAAAATACCGGAAATAAATGTAGCATAATAGATTTTAATTTTTATTACATTAAATACGTATAATATTTGCGACAATTTATTCATTTTTAAAAATTTTTAATAATTTAAGTTTGTTTTCAAATTATAGCCGCTAGAGACATAGCGTAATAAAAATATTTTGCTTTATCAGTTGAAATCATTGACGACTTTTAAAAAACTCTCTAAGTGACTAAAAAAGTAATTATTTTATGTTAGATAAAAGCTATTAAAGTCATGCCTCCAATTTAAATACTCAAATAACAACATTTATGTAATAACTTTTAAAATATAACTTTTATTTTAATATGAAACTTCAGTTCAGCTTTTCTTTTAAAATCTGATTTCAACTACTTGATTAAAAACTTCATTCGGTGCAAAAAATATACTGAAAACAATAGTCGACATGTTTCAAGCGCTGGAAAAACAGGCTCCCATTTTCAAGACTTGCAGACAAGAATAATAAGAAAAAAAAAGTGGTTTGAAATTTAAAACATTAATTTGAAGCGAAAAATCCAAAAATAAAGAAGAGAAACAAGACTAGTAAAACCACAGTAGCCGAGAGAAAAAAAAAAAGATGAAAACAGAACAAGAAAAACTACTTAGAGGGACACATCAAAGTAAAATGCACTTCCACGCTCTATGAAGAGATGGTGAGGAACAAATGTCAGTAATAAGGGAATCAGCATTCATATGAGTAAAACAAAATTCCACGGCATCAAGATGAGTTGATGGGACTAAAGTGGAAACAATTTTGGTATTGTAGAAATTGAATTTATGACCAAGATTCCAACTATGTGCAGCAATGAATGATTTCTCGTGTTTTTTGATAACGGACGTATCTCTTGTGTTCTTTAAGTCTAAATTTTTGATAAAGTAATATATTACAGCTCCAGTTTTTTGGGATTAGTTATTTAATCTTCTTTTAACACTTCATTGCTAAAAAGGAATAATGTTTAAATTGTTTTAAAATAATGCTGACTCAGTATGTGAAAAAGATATAATAATGGAGATTTTAGATCATATTTTTTTTAAATAGTCTATGAAACAATGAATTTTTCTTGAATTTTATTTAGTTATGACTTCATTTTCAACATACATATAAAAATGAGTAAGAACATGAGAACTTGTGTATTATGTTTTGTAAAGGACGACAAGTCTTGTTAAGCGAGCGTATTAATAAATAAAGAATCCAAGGTTATTTTTACCTTGAAAATGAATTTCCTCATTACTATGTAATACGTTGACTTTTATTCATCAAGGTCACGAGCAGGAAAATTCAGATACAGAGCGCTCAAAACAAAAACGTTATTCAAACAAAATAATAAACATCTGGCAACTAAATATTAAGCGCATTCTTTGAATAAAATTTACATTCCAAATTTTGCGCGTTCTTTTTATGCTTAACATTCTTGAGAAATAGGGAAATGCTGAATTTTTTTATTAAGATTTATTAACCATCAGTATTTTCAATCGCATTTATAGATATTTTTTTTTGTACATTATCGATTTTATTGGTTATTGATGTTAATTACTGGTGGACTGTAATAACTTTATTTTTTTCTAGAAACATGCCAAAGCATTACGGTAATCAATATTAATTTGCTCATCTTATTTATTTTACTGATGGGAATGTCTTTGAACTTTCTTTAGTGACTTTTTCAGTTTAACCGGAAATTAGAGGAGGGGTGGGGAGGGAGTGATTCAACAGCTCTTAAGTTTATGTTTTTTTTAGACTCTGTCACGTATATTTTTGATTACTTAAGAAACTTAATCCATTACTATTTTTTTCACTCAACTGACATGGTAAGGCTGCTTTTTCTTGTAACTATATCTCTTTTATTTTGTTTTTTAACTAAATTGCTAATTAACAAATCTCTTCAAAGAATTTTTTCTCAAAATTTTTTTTTATTAATGCAAAGAAAGTTTTGTTCCTTTTGTAATTTTTTGTGTATTTATGAAGAAAAAAAAATCGAATAAAAAATAAAATTCGTCAGTTTTCCATTTCATATTTCCGTAAAAATTATTCAGAGTATCTGATCTTTATTTAGCTTACTTTAGTGTATATTTTTTAAACAATATCTAGCCCCAATTTCTTTTTACAAATGTATAGAAATTTGTATAGAAACAATTTTTTTAGATATATTCAAGCCACTTTCGTGCACATTTTAAAATATAGCAAAATATAGTGTTGTACTAATTTTTTCAAACTATTTCGCTCATTTATCTTTTATATTTTCTTACGCATTATTTAAGGCTGTTTAGGGCATATGTTTTAAGTTTAAAAGTGATATATTCTGAAATATTTTTAAAACTTTAATATTTAAAAAAAAAAAATTAATTTTTATTGTAAATATACTTAAAACAAATCAATATATTAGTTTATTCTAAATAAAAAAAAATCCAGTTTTTAGTTTGTCTCCAGCAATATTTTTTTTAAATTAGTACTTTCTTTTTTTAAATTTACTTATTTACTTATTTTGAAATTTTATGTATCAAAATCCAAAACTTACTATAAAATTTTTTGGTGACGAAATTAATGTTATTTAATTAAACAAATGTATAATTTATACCAAATTCAAAAAATCCATGCCTTTATGGTATTATTTTTTAAATTTGGTAAATTAAATATTATTTTTAAAAATATATTGTTTTAAAAATATTAAAAAAATTTTGCCTTTAAATTTATAAGATTATGCCTATTTGGCATCATTTTTTATAACCTTAAAAAACATATGCCAACTTTCCCACGGTCAGCTATTATAACTTGGGAAACATATTTTTTAAATTTGACAATGTATGAATAAGTGAAATGTACAGTTCTTCGAATAATAAATTATACATTTCTTTGCAAGACTTACAGAGATATTCCAATGCGCCAGGTTAAATTGTAAAATCCCCAGTATTTTCTAATTTGTCTCTTATTTTTCAGGCGTATTACAATATGTATTTTGGCTAATTAGAAAATATACTGAGATTTATTCAAACTGAATTTGCTTAAGGTTATTGCAATAAGTTAACTGGGCTTTAATGACTCTGGGCTTATTTCAAACTGACTGAAGTAGCTCAAATTAATTGAGAAAAGAATGAAATATTTCCTAATTATCCAAAAGGAAAGTGTATAGAATATAATATCGGGATTATAAGAAAATAATTAAGAATTAATATATTTGGAAAAAACCTGACTCAATACAAAATGAAGGCGGCTATTTTCAAAGAGCCGACGACGCATACATAATACACACTGAGAAAAAGAACTCGATGTTAGCGACAAACTTTGAAAAAACGAAAGTAATTCTTATTTCGTGTCGAAATTGCTATAACAAATGATTTTCCCACCATTTAAACCTTAATACATTATACAAGAACCTTTTGTAAATGAAAGAAAAATCCATAATCGAAAAAAAATCTCAATTTTCTTAACTCGTATCAATATAGTGGCATGGATAGAAACTCTCTGAGACTCTTCCTCCACATGTCATTGACATTGATTCAGTCAGAACAAAATAATATTATCCAACTTTATGGCAAAAGACAACAAAAATAAGCTTTTATTTTTGTAACAAAACGATCCTTAAATCCCGATATTTTTCAACAAATAACGAACGATGAACGAATAAAACATCACTATCGTGTTTTTTCTAAGACTACAAAATTTAAAAGAAGTAACATATCTTCAAATTGCATGCTGAAGATTGAAGAAGGCCAGTCAATAAAGCGTGTGAAAGAAAAAAAGAAGTAGGAAAGAAAAAGAAAAAAAAGAAAGAAAGAAAAGACTAAATGTCCGACAACCCCAAGGTTATTTTCACTGGCTACCATCCAAAAAGAATCTCGTCCACGCTTATGGGTCTCTAAAGTGGACCCAACTTCCTTTTTACCTCCTCTATACTTTTCTTCCTCGTTATTATTGATGCCGGAATTCATGCCCCACTAAAGTGGCACGCGAGACTTTGGGGGGAAAAAACACAATTGAGCTTTTATTCCGTGATTGATATTTTTGCACTGCTTCCTTCTTATCTCAATCTATCACTTCAAGATATATAAAATTTTGAGTGTTTAAGAAAGACTGATATAAAAGGTCTACAACAAATTTTATTAAATTTTCATGAAACTCAATTAATATAGAAAGTTATGGAGAAAGTAACTGATTAAAAAAAATGAAAGTTTTTTCACATGAATTTTTAATATAAGATCTAGTCCTTCATATAAATTAATACCACACTGAAAAAAAAAGTGTGGTCAAAACTTTCATAATATGGTAAAATTTACAGTATTTCTGGCTCTATGGGAAAAATAAAAAGTTTAACAATCTTTAAGGAAGCTCTTTGACAATGATTTTGGTAAAATTAACAATAAAATATGGTTTAAGTTATGTGATAAAGTGGGGTAGAATTAGGTAATTTTAGCATAAGATCTTAGAAAATTGCATAAAAACCCTTTAATCAGTTAAATTAAATTATCACTTTTGTATTTTTTACTAAATGTGATGTGATAAGAACTACAAAAGAAAGGGTAAATACTTTGTGTTAAGTAGAATAAGGAAAAACTACTTGAATAAAGCACAATGTACTTCATTTGTGCTTTATTCACGTTATTTTTCTTCAGTTTAATTAGAACTTTAATTTTGAAAACTATATTTTCCGGTAAACCGTTACCACATGAACGGAAAAATTATCAAATTTAATTATTTACCATAAATGCCATTACCATACAGTACTTTGATTTTTCAGGAATTTTTTCTCCTTGCAAATATCCAGAACACTGCCAAATGAAAAATATTTCGTTTTCCCGAAGTATTCTTTGAGTCTTGATACAAGATATATAATTTTAAAGGATATTTCAATATTTCTTTTTTTCCCTAACACCACATATCCTGTTACCCAAACATTTTCAGCGTGCCATAATGTTAGATAGCTCTTCTTCCAAGAATGTTGAGCTCTAATGAAAAACAAATCTCCTGAAAAACAAATTAATCCAGGCATATCTCTTTTCCCAGAATTCTACTCTCTGCACAAATGAAAAATATTTCTTTTTCTATAAATTTTCACTGACCCCTAATACAGGACACCAGGCATATCAGGAATTTTCCTTTTGCACTAATACCAGATATTCTGGTTTTTTTTAATTTTTTCAGTGAGTCCTAATGCTAGATATCTCCTTTCCCGAAATTTTTTAGGTATTAATTTTCTCTAGAAATATATTTCATCAGAATACTTAAAATATCTTTCATTCCAGAAATCTACTCTAAACACTAATATATTTCGTCTACCATAAAGTTTCTCTGGTACCTGAAAGTTTCTCTGGTCATCTAATCTATGAATTTTCTTTTTTCGCCACCAATCCTGTTTTCCCGATATTTTCAACTAGCGCTTAGTCCAAATGTATCTTTTTTCAGAAACTTTTTATGCACTCATGAAGGGTATTTCGTCTTTGGAATTTTTTTCAGGAATTCTATTTCCCCTCTTATACTAAATAGCTCGTTTTCTAGGAATATTTCTCCGAATGATACAAAATATTCCTTCTATAAGTGATTGTTATGGGAATGGATATAACATATTTTAGTTACGTACTATCCCGTCGACCATTATGCCAAATCTGAATATAAATTTGGATAACAGTTACATTTTGTTCAGATTTAAATATTATCTCATTTTTGCACGCTGTAAGATATATTTTTATTTCATTTTTTATAATCACTATATTAAAATAATTTAGAAAGATACCAAAATGACTTTGGCGCGATGTTGGCGAAAGTTGTAGATGGGGTAAATTCATTTTTCAACTAATCTTTTCCTCGAAACATCTTATTATTTATTATTTCTCATTTGACCGGAAATTATTAATTCTGTAAATAGTGTTCTTTGACAGCTAACATATTTATATAAATTATCGAGACCACAGGACAGCATGGATAAAAAGTTAGCTGCTATGTAATTTCCAAAACTTTTAGTAAATAGGAAATATAATCTTTGAAATAATTAATATTTATCAAGTGAAATCACAAAATCCTGGCCCATTCTTGAGTGAGTATTTTAAAAAGCCCAACTACATTTTATTTATGGTTATTTGATTGTTTTGTTTAAATATGATAAAATAACAATGAAGTTTATTGTTATGAAACAATTTTTTCTAAGAAATTTCTAACAATGTCTATCTTTTTTTAAACATTTTATTTCTGCGATAAAACGAGATAAATCGTTTTCTAGAAATTTTATTTGTCAGTTAAGAACTTGATATCTCCTTTTCTGCATTACTGTATTCTCTGGTTACAGTAGATAAAAGAAAAATACATATATTTTAATCTAAATTTCTTTTTACTTCAAACTTTAGCAAAAGGTTTCAGGAAATTGATAATCAGATTTTCACAAGTTTACTAGATATCATAAAAAGGAATAATGTTACAATTAATTACGTTTTAAAAATGCATTGTTGAAAATATTGTTAAGTTTAATATTTGCTCTTGTTTGATGCAAGATTTGTTTTGTTTGTTGCAAGAACGTGATAACTGTTAACAAAATTGTCAAACGCCGTAATCTTGAACCAATATGACCGAGGCCATATCTCCCAGATTGAGGCAACCCCCTATATGTTGGGGATCAAAAATTCGAATTCATCAAAAAAAGAGTATGTTTATTCGGATAAAGTACGTTTTGAGTCTGATTTCATAACTTAAAATATCATCTGCGCTAATTATTTAGCATATTTTAAGTTATCCTCTCGAATTATTAAGATTGAGTCCTAGAACGTGAAGATCCGATCATTAAATCAAAAATTATTTAGAGTGATCCGTTTATTTTTTTGCGCACTGTACAAGTACGTCCTATGCATCTTATAATTTTTTAAGCAAAAGCTTTAAACCATTTTTTATTTGAACAAAAAAAATGTTACACTTCTATTAGATTAAGAGCACACACTCAAAATCGGTTCAAGGTTGAATCGTTACTTTAATCCATATTATCCAATTGCTGAAACTTTAATAAAGTGCTAAATTGAACAGTGTTTTGGTAAAAATTGAAACCTAATATCGTGTAATCAAGTTTAAAAAATACCATAATATAGTTCAGTTTTGCAGCACATTAAAATTTCAGAAACTTTGAAGGCTATTATGATTAACGGGCTCCAAAATTTAAAATTATGCTGTTACATTTGTTATTATAAAATAACGAGCCTGGTATAACGTAAGTTAAAATTATAAGACAACAAAACTTTTTAAAGAAAATAAAGAAACAAATAAAGCACTATTGGAAATTTCTCTAAAAATATGATTAATTATCAATTGATTGATTTAATTGTTATTTTATCATATTGAAACAAAACAGTCAAAAAACCAAAAGTTGTATTCAAACTATGTATTAACTGTGATAAAAACCATTTATCAGCACATTTCCCCTAATACGGTAAAACAACCACAATTTTATCGCACCAACTAGACCCACCTAATAAACCCACTTAGTTCCTTGCAGATTGAAACATATTATGACCGAGAGGGCTAGTCTGTCGATCTCATGACCACAGAATAGGGGTACGAGTAACAGCTTTGACACCACAATATTTCCTCCATTTCCCTCGACACATGACGAGTTTTCAATGTCCTGCACTCCCCCATTGATGAAGGTGGACTATTAGAATATAATACTCTCATTCACACATAGATGGCAGCACTATAAAACTTAACACAAAAGAAGTCTAGTACTTCCCATGTCTTACTGTAGGTCAAACAGATAAACTAATTGGACCACATCCACAATTCATTTGAAGAAACACAACTCAAAAATAACCTAACTCCAAAGCCCATTACCTAGTGAAGAGCCTACTTCTAATATCCAGTTAAATTTCTTTTTTACGGTTTGGAAACCATGCTATTTGTAAATGGTTAAAAAAACGTATAGTTTTGTATTCATGGTCTTACAACCATACTAGTTGAAAACGGTTTCAATACCATGAAAGTAATAAAAAATGTTCTTTACCATAAACTTTACGATTAAATGGATTGAGAGACTGCTGCAAGTTATTTTACCATAATTTTGGAATGACAGTTCTAACAGTGTGCCGTTACATTTGATATTATACAATAACGAGTCTATTATGATAAAAAATAAACTTATAGAGTAACAAAAAAATTTTAAAGAAAATAAAAAAAATAAATACCAGCATTTTTCCCTGATCCGTAAAGACTACAATGAAATTGGAATAAGAATAGTTCGATGAGCAACTCGTATCTTCTTTCGTTTTCACAAAGAAAACAAATACAAAGCATAAAAAAAGGAATAATTTGTTTCTTAAACCCTATGTAAAGAAACTAGAATCGGCACCGAAAAAGGTTTTCCTCCTACTAATGGTCTCCCTGGTGCTTTAAGAGCCGAGATGAGAAAAATATACTCATTAATTTGAGCTCCTATTAATCTACGAAACAGAAAGCAACAGTAAAAATAGCCGCCTCAGCATCAATAAATCGATTTTAATATGGAATTAGAGAACGAGCTTCTGAATCCTTTACTTCTTTTAGGATAATAATGAGCTCGTCATCGCTATTTGATATTTTGTATTTCTTTTGTTGTGCTAATTTTCCCCATTGAATTTTTAATGAATTGAGAAAAATGGCTTCAGGAAGAAAAAATGTAATATTTAGGGATATTTTCCTGAATTCAGAGGCGGATTTTATTAATTTTTATAAAATTAGATTTACAGTATGTGTTTTTTAGGCATTGATTTGTAAGAAGTGATGTTCAATTTTGTTTAAGTTTAAAAATTTTAAGAATCTAAGAGCGCTTTTTTATTCATTTACACTTTAATATTGAGCTTTTTAAAAAAATTAATTAAACTAATTAACAAAATTAAAAACTTAATTATTTAATAAATAACCGATCTCGAAGTGAGTGTTGTTTTTCAGTTTCATTAATTTGACCTGTATGCCGTAGATTCTTTTACATTAATGTTTTTAAAAAAGAGTTTTTCCGTGCGTTTCGAAGTTAACTTACAATATACACCGAAGAGCCATTACATTATGACCACCCTACTGATAACGTGTAGGACCATCTTTAACCCTCAAAACTGCTAGCACCCGCCGTGGCATTGATTCCACAAAGTGCTGATAGGTAGTCTGAGGTAGCTGGTACCAAGCGCTCATCAACTGGTCCTGCAATTCCCTCTCATTGCGAGGGGGTAGCGTGGCAGCACGAATTTGGTTTTCCAAGTAGGACCACAAATGCTATACTGGATTAAGGTCAGGTGAATTTGGGGGCCAAGACATGACTTGAAAGTCACTGGAATGTTCCTCGAATAAATCCAATACGCTTCGACCCTTATGACATGGTGCATTATCCTGTTGGTAAATACCATCCCCCCGCAGGAAAAACTGTTGCCATGAATGAGTGAACCTGATCTGCAACTATGTTCAAGTAGCTTACAGACGTCAGGGATTGTTCTGTGAGGATTATGGGTCCTAATGTGCCCCATGAAAACATTGTTCCTGGCCGAGAAACCATGAAAACCTGGGCGAGCCCATTGTTATAGATGGAGGGTGGTCATAATGTAATGGCTCCTCGGTGTACATTAAAATGTCTTTGAACAACAGAAATAAAGAAATAAAGAAAACAAAAACAGTAGTATACGTAAATTACTTTGCTTTTCAAAACTTTTGCATTTCAAAACTTTTATTAATATAAACCTTTCAATGGAGAAGAAATAAAACAGTTACACTTTGCAATTACCTTGTATAAATAGTGTATTTAAAAAACTTTTAGGGTAAGAACATTTAGCAATTTAACGGAGAAAAAAACTAGAACAGTAGTATTTTGAGTAATTTAAAATTACCATGAAAATATATTTTGAAATCTTTAAATACAACAAAGACTTTTATATGGAGAAGAAATTCATTCGAAATTTAGATAATGTTTTTTTAAAAAGAAACTAAATAGAATAAAATACGCTCTTGATGTGCGAATTTTAAAAAAAAATTAGGATGATCAAGAAAATATTTTTATAGCTATTAAGAAAGTATCTTTATAGCTATCAAAAATTATTTTTATAGCTGTCAAAAAAAATATGTTTAATAGCAAACAATTCTCTAAGAAACGTTGAAATTCTCCATTTCCCATTAATATCTAACACACTACACATTTGGAGTAAAACATTTAAATGTTACATTCTTTTTTAATATTAATTTCTAAAAAGGTATACGTTAGCTAAGAAATATTGAAACATCCTATTCCCTTGAAATAATCTCTAAAACGTTTTAAGAAACATTTAATTCCTTGCTAATGTTATCACTAAAAAAGTTAGGTCCTTTTTAATGATAACCGGAATCAAACTATAAATTAACTGCTTGAAAATATTTTGACAATTAAATGAAGAAGGAAACATAAATATACTAATAAAAATCATACTTACAAGGTAATTTGAAGTCTTAAAATCTTATTAATAAAATCAGAAAATGAAAACATTTAACAAAAAATTCTTTTTTAGGAAAAATATGTTCTGAAAGGCTATCCTTAACGGCGACATTTTTTAACTCATATTGAAAGAAGAATCACGCTGAAAAATTAAAATGGCGATAGAAATAATTTATTTTCAGTAATTTCATGGGACCAGAAAAAATGTCGTGAAATGTCACTTAATCAAAATGAGAAAAAAGAAAACGCCCATCTTTTAATAAATCTCTGAAAATAGCACGAGTACGACCCAGATATTTTGCTTCGATCTGAAATTTCCTACGCCAACAAATCCCATGGATTTAAGGCCGTTTTTCTTGCAGTTAAGCTCACCAGGGTGTTTGGTTTCTAACTTCAAGAATCTTTTCAAACTTTCTTTAGAACCATTTTTTATGTGAATCTACACAACAGACATTCTTTATTCTTTTCCAAAAAAAGAACAAACTTATAGAAGACATAATAGTGAGTTGTGGCCCGATTTTCAATATTTCCATTGTATGATAATTTAACCATGAACTTACTATGAGTTATAAATATTTTTTACAGGGAAAATCTAGCGTGGGTAATAAAATAATACTAGTTCCTTATAAAATAAAGCTAATTTTAACAAAAAAGGTATAGATTAAGGTTGTTTTGGTTATTTCAGAGTAAAAGTTGTTAAATTTGCTGACACAGCACCGATTTCTGAAAGTTGAGAAACGCAATGTAATTTTTGAAATAAAAAAAATACTGCTGTTTAAATTAAATGGGAATTTCACATTTAAAAGAAATATTATATGCATGTATAAAAATATTTATTCCTCAAAAATAATATAGTAGTACTAAATTTTTTATTGAAACGAATAAGTCACAAGCGGAATTGAGATTTCGTAATCACAGGCAAAGAATTTCAAAATATTTATCACACAATACTTTTTTTTACTATCTAAACAGAATAGCCCAAAATTAAAAGAAGAAAAAAAATTTAAATCAAAATACAGTGAAATATTATTGCTTCCAATCCATTTTTTCCGCTTAATTGAGTACAATTATACACCACTAAAATATCCCATTTAAACGCAACTATTGTAATGTTGATGGTAATCGTGATGGTAATTTTATTAGCAATGATGATAAAATACCATCACACTTTTTGGTACTTCAATAAACAAAATAAAGTAAACATTAATTGCTATTTTCTTTGATCTATATGAGGAGCTAACAAATAAAACATGTTTTCTTTAAAATATTTACACGTTTTCAAATCTTATCATAAATAACATTTATATATCAATGATTCCACAGAATTAGAACTTGTAGCTATCTAAAATTGCTATCTAAAGCCATTTTAATAATTGATGGAAAAAACTGTTAATAATTGTTGTAATAAAAAAGTGCGGGATTACGTTTTGTTTATAAAAATGATTGACGCTTCGTGGAAAAGTTGGAATATTACAAAATAGACAAATAATCTTAGAATATTAAATCTAAGAATTGTGTAAATTAAAACAATTAGTCTCGAGTCACAAATGTTTGTATGAGAATAAATTATACAAAAATGCAAATTATTTTACTTTGATGTTAAAAAAAATTAAATATTGATATAGATGACTCTAATGTTCAAAATTTATTCATTATAATTCATTAATTCATTTTAATTGATAATAAAAAATAATTTTAATTAGAAGTTTAAATAATCTTTCAACCNTTATTCCTTGAAAATAATATAGTAGTATTAAATTTTTTATTGAAAAGAATAAGTCACAAACAGAATTGAGATTTCGTAATCACAGGCAAAGAATTTCGAATTATTTATCACACAACACTTTTTCTTACTATCTAAACAAAATAGCACAGAAATAAGAGGAAAATTTTTTAAATCAAAATATAGCGAAATATTATTGCATCTGATCCATTAGATTAAGTACAATTATTACACCATTTAAATATCCCATTTAAACGCAACTATTGTAATGTTGATGGTAATCGTAATGTAATTTTATTAGTAATGGTAATAAAATACAATCACACTTTTTGGTACTTCAATAAACAAAGTAAAGTAAGCATTAATTACTATTTTCCTAGATTTATATGAGAAGCTGACAAATAAAACATGTTTTCTTTAAAATATGTACACGTTTCCAATGCTTATTTATCATAAATAACATTTATATATCAATGATTGCATTGAACTAGAACTTGTAGCAATCTAAAATTAATATTGAAAACCATTTCAATAATTGATGGAAAAAACTGTCAATAATTGTTGTATTAAAAAAGTGCAGAATTACGTTTTGTTTATAAGAAGATTGACGCTTCGTGGAAAATGTTGGCATATTACAAATAGACAAATTTTCTTAGAATATTAAATCTAAGAATAGTGTAAATTAAAACAATTAATCTCGAGTCACAAATGTTTGTATGAGAATAAATTATACAAAAATGCAAATTATTTTACTTTGATGTTAAAAAAAATTAAATATTGATATAGATGACTCTAATGTTCAAATTTTATTCAATTTATTCATTATAATTCATTAATTCATTTTAATTGATAATAAAAAATAATTTTAATTAGAAGTTTAAATAATCTTTCAACCAATCAGTAATAAAACAATTTTTAACTTAAAATTTGATAAACTTCATTAGGTATTCACGTATTTTTTTATATTATGTAATACGCTAAAGTTTAATTAATTAATAGCTTTATTTAGCTTTTGCTTCGTAACCAATTGCTTCATAAATAAACTTTATGTTCATGCTGCGTTTGAATAATTATTTCAAACTAAAACTATGGCACATACTGGGAATTAATTTAAAACTTATGTAGTTAATTCATTTTCTGATAATTTCAAACGAACCTAAATTGGTCCTATAATATTTTTATTTTTATTTCAATTTTACGTATTTATCATTTTCTAAAATAAATTATAAATAAATTAATTGCTTATTTGAAATTATTTGCCATACTTTTTTTTTTCGAAAAGGAATCATGATAAATTTCGAGAGCTTGCTTTTGAACATTTTTGCTTAATCGAACATTATTTGACAGTATTTAATCGAACAAAACCAACAGAATTTGGATATGAGTTGAGCATATTATCACATGTTCTCGAAAAACATTATATTTCATGATTTGAATATCAACGACTAATTTTGCACCTCCTAAATCTTTCACTAAAAAACATTCCAGTCAAAACTACCAAAATATTGTAAAATTTACCTCGTTTCTGTCTTGCTTGAAACACAATCTAGATAATTTTTACCGAATGGCATTGGTAATGGTTTTGGTAAAATTAACAATAAAGTTAAGTTTTACAATTTGTGATAAAATTTGCAAAAGGAGCTAAATTTTTATAATTCCATTATGATACCTTACAGCATGGCATAAAAACCATTTTTTCGGTTAAATATATTTTTCAGGTTTGTGTTTTTTACTAAATCTGTGCTAATAAGAGCTATTATTTTGTAAACCAGAATTTCCACTAAACAGTTACCCTATGAACTGAAAAATTACCAAATAAATGTTTTAAATACCGTATGTTTTAATTTTATTAACCAGAATTATGTTAATTTTTTTCCCAGAAATGCCATTCTCATATAGTACAGCAATTTTACTACAATTTTTCCGCTTGCAATTACTCAATTATTTTAGTAGTTCTTTTAAAACTATTTTCCGAAATCTTCCAAACACATCTAATTATTTAGCACATTAATTTTATACTGTCAATTTTTAAGGGATATAAAGAAGTAAAATTTAAGGTTCTCCTCTTAATTAAAAAAAATCACTTCGACTTGTAAAGCATTCAAAACGATATTGATAACTGATTGATCATAAATAAATATTGATGATGATTTTAGTATAATTAACAGTAAAATATGGTTTTATAATATTTGATGAAATTTGGTAAATTGTGGTATAATTTAGTAATTTCAACATGATACCTTACACCATGGCATGAAGACTATTATTCGATTATATTTATTTTTCAGATCTGTATTTTTCGTTAAATATGTGATAATAGCAGATATTATTTTGAAAACCAGAATTTCCGATAAACCATTATCGTATAAATGGAAAAAGTACCAAATGAATGGCTTAAATACCGTATATGTTGATTTCATTAACCAGCACTGTTTTTTTTTTCTTACAAGAAATGTGATTACCATACGGTACGGTAGTTTTACCAGAATTGTTTTCTTTTTTTCCTTCAGTAAAGATCTCCCCTTAAACTAAAGCCGCCCCCGGTAAAACATTTAGTTAAATGACAAACCAGACAGGCGAATTTCGTTACAAAAGCCCAAATATGTTCGGATACGGAAGGTCGCCTACACTTACTATTGTCTTCCAGCAACTTAAGGCTTTCCATTCTAATAAATATGCCAACGCTAAACAAACGCAGCATCTCTATGTTTTCCTAGAAGAGGAAGAGTTCCATGAAACAAAGCTTTCTTGGTTATGATGACATTATTTATGGCTCTTTTTACGTCTGGTTATGATTTCTCTTTCATAACTTCTTGAACATATTAGGAAATATTTGGCACCCGTCAGTTACTGAATTTCCCGAGGATAAGAAAGTTGGTGAATAGCTTTAGTAAGGGTAGTAGCTGTTTCACATGTTTTGAATGAAAAATAGTTATTTTAAATTTATTACAGGGATGAAACCATTCTATTCGATTTATAAATAAATCATATTTATAGTTAAGGCTGCTGTCATTGAAAATAGCAATAACTATAATTAAAGCTGTTGGAACATACTTTCAAAGTTTAAACAAATTCTGCATTCTCATTTTGTATTTTAATAATAATAATGATAATAAATAATTATTAATATTATTATTATTATTATTACTATGATAAAAATAATAATGATTATTATTATTATTATTTTTTATTATTATTATTATAAAAAAATAAAATAATAATAATAATTATTATTATTATTATTATTATTATTATCATCATGATAAAAATAATTATGATTATCATTATTATTATTATTATACTTGAAATTTATGCTGACTTAAATAGTAGGAAAATCTCAAAAATAGTATGTGTGTGATATTTATCAAAAATCTATTCAATGGTACCAGATATTGTTTCACTTTTCCACACCCTCCCCACTTGTACTTAGATAAGATGCTCTTTTACGATAATGGTGCATTTGTAACGTGAGTAAAAGTGGTGCAATTTCATACTTTTAAAATATGTACTTTTCGATTAATAGTATCATATTTTGTCATATTTTTCATCATAAAATTGAGCAATTTCAATAATTCTATTAAAATCTCATGAAAATTAAAATTGACTGAATACTTGTATTTGTTTTCTTGTACATCTATTTGCAAAAGCTTTTTTTTTTCCAAAATTCCTATGTAAGGAGATTATTTACTTTGACAATAAAGGTTCATTTATTATTAGACAAGACAAACAATTTAAAATGAAGATCATCTTTTGATATGCAATATTTTTTTAATGAAAGTTGCAGTTTAAAATTATTACTTAGCGCCGTCTATGTCACAAGTACAATTGAAAAAAATTAAAAATATGGTAGATGACTTTCTGCTTGAAATTATTTGTACACAAAATAGGAAGAAATCAGCTTTTTAAATTAAAGAATTAATTACTAAATTATTATCCTTTTTTAATCAAACTATCTTTTTTCAAGTGTTTGAAAAGACACTCTATCTATTTTAAAATAGTTTTGAAAAAAAAAGGAAAATACTTAAACAAAGGAATCAGCTATAATAACTTAAAATATTCAAAGATAAAATTACATTTTTAAAAAAATAAACTTAAAACGTAAAAGGGTCTTACTCGTTTGACATTTGAAACATGAAATTTTCTCCCATGATCTTTTAATTACATCAGCTTTAATGGCTTAATTTTTACAGTAAATTATCTTCAGATAAACGAGTTTATGTTATAGCTATGTTATAGTTATGTTATGAGTAATTGTTAGCAAAAAATTTTTGATTCGCATAAATATTTCCATATATATATATATATATATTGGAAAAGAAAAAAACGTGTAAATTTATTGTTATCTGGGCAGGCAATTTGCTATTCTCATTAATTAAAATTAGTAATTGCAGTAATTAAATGTATAAACAATAGAAAATTATTGAAATCAAGCAGTTTATTAGAGAATTGTAACTACATGTAATAGTCAATAGAGTTAAAATGTCACAGTTATAAAAATGAAAGTTTCCTTAAAAAATATGTTCAAAAACAATAAATTGTTTTTAAAAACCAATATAAAATAAGCCATATAAAAATGTCTTTCAATATTTAGTTTTTTAAACTGAAGATATTTCCACAGATTAAATTTTGTTTTAATAATAATAAGAATCGTACATTATACTCTGTAGATGAGATTTTTTTTGTTGGGGACAGTTTAGCTTCGAAAAAGGGAAGTAAACAGTTGATGTTTGTTGACCAGGCCTTCTTTTGATTAAATTTCTAACTCGAACAAATAAAGCGACCGAAAGTTATATTTACGCAAGAAAATTACCTGTATTGATAGGAAGACATTTATAATGTTGGTTTGATAATTATTTTCTAGGAAAATCATTTCTTCCTCTATTCTGCTTGTTTGAAGATGTAGTAAGAGGGTTTTTTTAAAAAAATTATAATATCCAAGTTGACTTTAAGATATTATATAAATTTTATTAATAGAATATTATTATTTAATTATTTTAATAGGAAAATTAATGAAGCTGTGAAATTAGTTATATCTTAAATCACTTTCTTATGATAGTTAAAAGAAGATAACAATTTAACATTTATAAAATAATTAGAAATATTTGGGTATGACACAAAACGGATTAATATATTAATAAATCTTTCAAAATAAATTAGTTTAATTCAATATTTATTACATCCTTACCTTTAGTTTAACACTAAAAAACGGTATGGTCAAAATTATAAAAATATGATAAATTTTAACGTGCTTCTGGCTTTATCAAAACACTAAAAAACCCGTAATTGTTACAGCTTTGACAATGATTATGGTAAATGTATTAGAAATATAACGTTTCATAATACGCGTTGAAATTTAGTAAATTTGGTTACATTTAGTAATTTTATGATGACACGTTAGACATGGCATAAAAAAAAACAAAAATTTGGTAAATTTTGCTTTTTACTTATATATTTTTTACTACATATGTGGTTATAAGAACTATAATTTTGAAAACCAGAATTTCCGGTAAACAACTACCACTTATGAATAGAAAATTACGAAATTATTGGTTTAAATACCGTATATTTTGGTTTGATTACCAGCATAATGGTTTTTCCCCTGAAATTTCCTTATCATGCGAAGTGGTAATTTTACTAGAATTTTTTTAGTTTAACATAAAGTTGAAGTCAAAAATAGAAAAAAAAAAAACCCAAAAAATAGTTATTAGATTGAAAGAAAACCAAATAATAACCTTAGTAAGCATATTTCAGACAAAATACGCTCACTAAAATAAATAAACATGCTTAATGATAAGAACTATATTCTCTATGATATGAAACCTATTGGCTTTTCCATGATATTTAATAATGATATAACATTTATGGAATCTGCTGCATTTTTTTTTATAAAAATTAAAGTTTATGATGTTTAAAGCAAAATTCCGCAATTCAATTTTCAAATTTAATCTTTGCATTTAACACTAATATTTTACTTTTTTTTAAGCCGTTTCTAAAATACGCCTGGACCATAATAATTAGTAAGACAGGCCCTCAATTGGAGCTATTACATTTTGAGATTTCTACTAGAATTATTTAGTAAAATAAAAAGATGTTGGATTAAATTTTTCGTTCTCAAAGAAATGTTCAGTGATATTTAATTATAACAGAAAGCGCAGACATAGGAAAAAATAGAAAAAAGGTTATTTGACGTCACCAGCGCATTTAGTGTAATAGAAAAATATTTTTAGTTGGTATGGAAACACTAAAAATAATTCTATTTATTCAGATTGTAAGACATCCGCTTTACGATTGCAAAGCATTTATAGAAAACAACGCATATCCATTATGGCATTGTCCTCATAATGTCAACGGAAATAACTTATTCAGATATTTTTATTTATTGAATAAAATCGATAACAAGATTCTCAGAAGAGTTTTGTGCGAATTCTTCGTAATATGTATACAGCATTTCACACCCATATTTATTTGCAATTTCGTAACTCATGTAAACTAACTGTAAGTGTTCCAAGCGTGGAAAGGTTAATAAGTGGCCAATCAATTTATTTTTTATTTATCAAGAAATAATTTAGTATTTACAACAAAATAAGATTATATTATTCTTTTGCAGATGCTACTAATACCACCATTTAGATTAACAAGAAATATTACCTTTTTTTCACCTTTGCGTGATTATAAAGATATTTAATCTCATGTTTTATTATATAACAATTATTTTTATTCCAAAATAACTTAAGTTTGTAAAACTTCGAAATACAATTTATTCACGGAAAAAAAAATCTGATAAAATTACCGCACTGTATGGTAATGATATTTCTGGTAAAAAAAAGGTATGATAAAATTGCATGCAAGGTATCATAATTGCATGCAAGGTATCATGATAAAATTACCAAATTTACCACATTTATCGAATTTCATCACACATAATAAAACCATATTTTATTGTTAATTTTACCAAAATCACAACTAAAGCGCTTCGGTAAAAATTACCGAGCTTTTAAGTGTTCCCATAGAGCCAGAAGCACTGTAAATTTTACTATAGTCTGGTAGTTTTGACCAGACATTATTTTCTCAGTGTAGTATTTATAAAGTAATGAAATTTAACGTACTATAGTTTGTGTTATACTACTGTGCTGCAATTTGTTCGAATGCCAAACTATACTTTTGAGATTTTATTTTAAGTATTGAAGTCTAACTTCATACTGGGAATTAAATGTGTCGGAAGATTGAAATATGTCGGGAGTTTGATTGCCGAAAATAAAAAAACAGTAAGTGCTTTCACTTTAATGTTATTCTTAAGTTTAAGTTTACCATTGCTTTCACTTTAATGTTATTCTTAAGTTTATATTTTGACCCATAGTCTTAAAATTATCACTTTACAAAAAGAAAATATTACTTCCTTTTGGACAGATAAAATAAATCAATTGTATTCTGAGATAGTATTGAGTAGATAGATAATATTCCCATTCTTTTTAAGATATCAGTATCAGTTCGTATCAATTGATTATTCAGTGTATTGAAATTATAATTTGTTTTTATCAACTTTGAGATTTTATCCATTAGATTACTGAATCAATACAGTCATTCTTAAATAGTATTTCCTCGCAGCTTTTTAAAAATCATAATCTATTTTTAAAAAAAAAAACAAATTCAGTTTCTTTTTCTTTATAGTTTTTCCTAATACGACTTATCAAGTAAAAATATCCACGCAATTATTGTATTATTTTTCAGAAGTAAGGAACACATTTTTTCCGCATTCTGTACTATTTTTTTACAAGTCCTTAAGTAATAATCTAAAACAATCCTTCAAAATAATTTGATTTATTACAGAAACTAAATCGATGTAATCTTTAGTATGGAATTGCACATATTTTATTCAATATGGGAAAAGCATTCCGATTACTCTGTAATAAATAACTGTAAATTTTATACAAAAAAAATATTTTTCACAGAAAAAAACTTTTTGGAGAAAATACAGATTTTTTCTATTTTTAACCATTATCCGCAAAATGTAAAAAATTCCAGTTTTTTTTATTGGACTTACTCTGTATATTTGTCGGTTTAAAACTGTTTTGTTAACGGAACGGTTTTTATCTGTTTTTCACCCTAATCATAAACAGATTAACGTTGTTTTTCGAAGGACTGTCGCCAAGAAAAATAAAAAAAAAGACATAGTTTAAGGGCCTTACACTTGAAGCAATGCAATGATTTTAAACTATTTATATAATCTTGCCGTGAAGAATTATCTGGGCTTTAAAAACGGACAAATGACTTAAATATATTAAAAGTTATTAAACTTTTTTACAAATAGTCAATTAGGCACACATTTTACACCAAGATGAAAATTATCAAAATCACTGACTTATTCTCAGTTTTTGCAAATTTTTATGAGCCTAGGTAGTGTAGCAATAAAGTATGTTTTTAAATATTAAAAAATTCGACCAAAACCGTTTTTCACTTTCACAAAACTGCGTCTTTTCTCCATATTGACGTTTTGTGCCATTTTTTAAATAAGCGTTGACAGCACTGGCCTTAAATACGTTAAACTTGGTCTTAGAGTCATGAGTAACAGTTTCAAAATCACAGCAGTTATAAAAATACCATATTATCCTCAAAAAAGCATCATTTGATATTACGACGGAGCCTTCAAAAAACAGCCTTAAAACCGTCAGTCGAAATTCTAGTTTTTGCCATTCAGTTATCCTTATCGTACAATTACTTTACCTTTTTTCAAATAATTTTATGATAATTTTCTATACTTTCTCTTACTTTTCAGCAATTATTTTATGATTTATAACATCATATAAATAAAACGTGAATCGACTTTATTGTCAAAATGATACCAGAATTTTTTTTTTCTATGGATATAAATTTTTGGTAAGTTAAGTTGCCAGACAGTTTTATGAAGGTGGGTAACTATAGTTTTGAATGGTTTAGCACTTAAATATGATTTCGTTAAGACTTTTAAGATAAAGACAGTTCAAGATTTTTTATCACAATGATAACTACAGCTTCGGTAGCTCGGAGAACAAGAAACTCGCCTCCTTATTAAGTCTCCTAGGTTCGAATCTCAGCGTTGACAGAGCATACAAAATCTATTTTGCGGGTCTCAGTAAACACAACGATGGCATAGAATTTTTTTATTAAAATAGAAGTTTTTGTTTTAAAAAAAAAATAATAATAAATAAAAACGAATTTTGTTTGCTAAAATAACAACACTTATCTGCTTAAAAAACAGGTGTTCGTTTTCCAATAACGGTTTTTTTCAGCGAAAGACAAGGTTTATACTGGCACACCAACGGTTTTTTCTGTATATTTAACAGATGTTTTGAAGTACAGAAATATTTATATTTATTACTTAGTTTGGGAATCCAACTTGTGGTAAACAATACGATTATAACAATAATCAAAACTATTTGGAGCGTTTTGTAGAACTGAATAATTAGTAATCTTACCTAAAACAAACACCAAAAATAAAATAAAAAAAGCATTTCACACACGAATTGTTATTATTTCCTAATAAAATGGATTAGGAGAAATTTAAAAAAAAAATCGGATAACAACTTTTGCAATTTTATATTAAACAATCTATTTCATTTTAAATGCGTATTGGTATTTAATGTATAAAAATTTCCCAAATTAAAATTGACCAAGAGTAATGATATCAGACGATAGAAGCGCCAACATTCAGGTTTATGATGGGAAAAAACAGGAGTGATCAGCTGATAGCATGTAACTAATTAAAGAATACACTCTAGAGTTGAGGAGTTAAAGTGGATTTTAAAGTCATTCTAAGATAGAAGCGTCCAAAATAGAAAAGAATATATGTAGGAGAAGAATGTTAGCTTCCAAAGCTTTAATGTAGGCCAGTCCCCCAAGGGTTAGTACGGGCAGTGTATAACGTGTATAAAGAAAAAACAAAATTTAGGGGCATAGCAGCAGAGGATCGTCTTTAAAGGGCTTGGCATCTACCTCTTCCCCAAACCACTGATGGGAATGGGGAGAGAATGCATGTTTTCTCTATTTATTTACGGTTGGTCTGTTGTTGCATTTTTGCACTTTTTATTAGCCTGTATTATACTGTTTATTAAGATATTTCTTTGAGAGTCTATCTACATCATCTATGTTGATAATATCAACTAGAACATTTTGAGATAGAAGGAAAGAAGTACTTTATTTTATAATTTTATGACAGTCGTTGAACTACGACTATTAATGTTCAACTCCGTAGCCTTGTAATTTTGAACTCAATCCAGAGAACAAGGGAACTCTTGGATCAAGTATTGGGAGACTTTTTGATGGAACTAACCCCTATTTGCGTTAGATGGAGAGGAAAACCACGAAAACCTCCCAAGGTTAGTCTGACGGCAAGAGGACTCTAACCCATGATCCATCTACCACTGAGGATACTTACGTCAGCACTGTATCAGCAAACGGTGCGAGCTGGGAGTATAATTCGTATCGACCAGCCTTCGCTGGGATTCGAACCCAGTTCAATTCATTGGAAGGCGAACGCTCTATCCCCTGAGCCACCACGGCTCAACGAAAGAAATAATAGCGGTTGGCCAAAGGTGTCGTACCCAACCAAGAACGACTGGTTCTGGTGACGCAGCTCCTGACGGAAACATTCAGCTAAATATGTATTATCATATTCTGCTAAATATGATAATACTATGTTGCTCACCCTGTAAGTTGTCTTTGTTCTAAGGCATACCGTACTCAGGAATTTCCTGCTTTAGTTAAGCATTCGGAGAGCTAGACTTCTTCGTAGTTCTATATTCTTTGCAAAGTATGGCGACGCGAAGTAGAACAATTTTTATTGCTTCGTGGTAATTACACAGTTTCTTTACTCAAAAAATACTTTCGTAAAATTAAAACTGAAAACTTCTCTGATTGAAATTTGTTTAAAACTACTGTAAGAACTTGATGCTGATAAACCAATGAATAGTTAGTTACAAGGTGCTAGTTTGTCCCCTTAAATGCATGGATATAAAAAAGCAGCTAAAATTAGTGATTTGGGTAAGAAAGGTTACCTGACACAATGCTGAAGATAAACTCGCAGTGCATGTTATAAGAACAACACCCCGAGCTTTAATGAAAAAATTCATTCACAGAAGCACAGATGGCCGATGATTCAAGACATAAGATACCACTGGAGCCAGTGGATTGTAAGAAATTCCGGATCAAATTGCGGTATAAAGTACCGGTACTTTGGGTGCTTCATCCATAAAATCCATTTTTACCGTAAAATGTTCTGTAATTTTAACAGTAATATGTATTTAATTAGAATGATTCAGTAATTTTACTGTAAAATACAGTAAAAATTAAGGTGTATCAGATTTTAATTACGTAACACTTTTCTGTAAAAATTTATTTTACCGTAATTTTTACAGTGCGTATTCAGTAAACTCTTCTGACAGTGTGCATCTGTGGGATGTTACAAGTTAATTTAAATGCCGAAATTTCAANTATACTATTAACAACAACTGTAATTTCATTCTTAGTAAATAGTTGATCTTTGTTACAACTTTCAGGTTCCAGCAAAGGGGAGGGGTGTTGGTCCAATGGGAAATGATATTCCAGGATAGCTTCAACTTTTACGACTATTAATGTTCAACTCCGTAGTCTTGTAATTTTGAACTCAATCTAGAAAACTAGAGAACTCGTGGATCAGGTATTGGGAGAAATTTGCCTTCGTGGAAGACTTTTTGATGGAACTAAGCCATATTTGCGTTAGATGGAGAGGAAAACCACGAAAACCTCCCAAGGTTAGTCTGACGGCAAGGGGAATCTAACCCATGATCCATCTACCACTGAGGATACTTTACATCAGCACTGTATCAGCAAACGATGTGAGCCAGAGGTGTCTTACCCAACCAAGAACGACTGGTTCTGGTGACGCAGCTCCTGACTGAAACATTCAGCTAAATATGTATTATTATATTCTGCTAAATATGATAATACTATGTTGCTCACCCTGTAAGTGGTCTTTGTTCTAAGGCATACCCTTCTCAGGAATTCCCTGCTTTAGTTAAGTATTCGGAGAGCTAGACTTCTTCGTATTTCTATATTCTTTGCAAAGTATGGCGACGCGAAGTAGAACAATTTTCATTGCTTCGTGGTAATTGCACAGTTTCCTTACTCAAAAAATACTTTCGTAAAATTAAAACTGAACTGAAAACTTCTCTGATTGAAATTTGTTTAAAACTACTGTAAGAACTTGAGGCTGATAAACCAATGAATAGTTAGTTACAAGATGATAGTTAGTCCCCTTAAATGTATGGATATAAAGAAGCAACTAAAAATTAATGATTTAGGAAAGAAAAGTTACCTGACACAATGCTGAAGGTAAACTTACAGTACATGTTATAAGAACAACACAATGAAAAAATTCAATATGAAATGAAAAAATTCATTCACAGAAACACCGATGGCCGATGATTAAAGACACAAGATACCACTGGAGCCAGTGCATTGTAAGAAATTCCAGATCAAATTACGGTATAAAGTACCGGTACTTTGGGTGCATCATCCATAAAATCCATTTTTACCGTAAAATATACTGTAATTTTAACAGTAATATGTATTTAATTAGAATGATTCAGTAATTTTACTGTAAAATACAGTAAAAATTAAGGTGTATCAGATTTTAATTACGTAACACTTTTCTGTAAAAATTTATTTTACCGTAATTTTTACAGTGCGTATTCAGTAAACTCTTCTGACAGTGTGCATCTGCGGGATGTTACAAGTTAATTTAAATGCCGAAATTTCAAACGTTACATTGGCATTAGAAAATTTTAAGTCAAAGACCAAATGTTTCTCTAAAGCAATAATTTTGGTAGATTTCAAAGCAGCCATGTAGACTGCTTTTATAAATCATAGCGCAGAAACTCCGAACATCTTGAAATTAAACTCAATAAGATTATGCGTGTTCCAATAGATTCTTTTGTATGGGGGAATCTATGAAAACCAAAAAGTTAGCTCGTTAGTTAATAGAAGAACACTTGCCACTAAGACAACAAATATAATTTTTCTGAATCATTTAAAAGACGTGCTTATGGGTAAATTATGGATACCCGCAAATCTAAGCAAGCAATAAAATAAATGGATAAATCCTGTTTTTAAATGGGTAAAAAAATTTTTACCACTATTCCCCCAGTAAGGAAGGTGTGGCAAACTTCAAGCTAAACGGTTGACGATGATTGCATGACAGAACATCTGAATAGATTAGGTAATCTTCCAGTAAATGTATGCGTGTTCTGTAGAGTTTGTGTGATGAATATCATTAATATTGTTTGGTTATAAATGTTTATCTTGTTTGTTTAGCTATTCCTTTCTGTTTATTGTTCATATTTGGAAAAAGCAAGGCCTCCTGATCTGTATGAATTTATATTTCAGATAAATATACATAACAACAACTCTCAATTTAATTGCTCTTATTAAACTGGTTAATCAGTTATTATGCTATCTGTGGTTCTCTCGCATTACCTTAGTTTATAACACTAAAAGGTGACAATGCTATCCCTCCAATGCTTCCAAATATGTGGTTCCAGGAGCAAGCATGCTTACAGTTTTGTATATAAATTATTTCAAATCTAATATAAATAAATTATTTCATATTTTATACACTATAAATATCTAAAGATTATAGAAGCAATTACCTAATTACTATTCTGATATCAGATTATCACGCTTCAATGCAGTTCAATAACCATATAAATGGGGGGAAATAGTAATTATAGACAATGAAAAATTGTTGATGGTCATTAAAGAACTATTATAATTTGGTATTTTTGGATTATCATTATTCATATTAATTTGGTATTTTTGGATTATCATTTGGATTATTTCGATAATCAAATTCCCAGACTGTTTGTTTTTAAAAAATATCAAAACGTAATAGAATATATTTAATTTAAGTTTAAATTAATCATATCATAGATTTGAGTATAACTAGGAAAAGATAAATGTAACAGCGATAACTGCTTAGAAATATGATACGTTTAAATAAACTAACAGAACATTTCGTTCATTTCTAGGCCGTTTTTAAAAAATTAAAGAACTTTCTGTAATAACAAAAATAAAGAAAATGAAATAATGAAAATTTCAGCAATAATGAAGATTATTTACCCTCAAATGTAGTGTATATGATATTTATAAAAATTACATCTGAGTCAAACAGAGAATAATATCTTAGAAGTTCTTAACTTAATTTTTTACTCTTGAAGAAGAAACCAAACTGATTTTATTCTGCCTAAAATTTTCCTTTCTTCAAAATACACGTGAAACAATATTTAAGCGCTCATAAATTTGCTTTGCATTCAATTGCTATTAATTAATGGTTAAGATAAACAGAAACATAAAAGTTTAAAAATAAACGAATAAGGATAAAAATGTTCAAATAAAGATTAAATTTTAAACCATAAAAAAAAAATTATTTTTCCATTTAAGTGTCGTAGAAGTTTCTTTCTCTTCGGAGATAAAAAGCTCTTTCTAATAATGCTCTGCACTAAACTAAGAACGAAAGAATTCACCATTTTTACAGCCCTAACCTTGCAACAGTATAACTTTTCATGGACTACAGAAATAACATTCTTTGATTTAATTTCGAGGAACTTAAGCAATAAAACACATATTAAAACATCCAAACAATTTTACTGTTATCTTTATTCCATACTTAATTTTTTAATGAAATTGGCAACGAGTTGTATGACTCAGTAGGGCAAAGAATTCCGTTATTACTTATCTGGTATTATTGACTTCAACCAGGCAGAGTCATAATCGATAAAAAAAAATGAAACGTTAAAAACCGTTATGTTTGTCACACTGCAAATTATCTTTTAAAATATTAGAAGGTTTGAAAATATCGTTCACTGAAATTCAGAAAACGATTACGAAGGTAGCGGCGGTTCTAGATAATTTACAAAGCAACGTTGAAAGAGATTTGGCAATTAAATGAAGATCTTTAATTTATAAAAGCATATACCATTTCTGAGCATTGTGACTTCAGAAAATGTTAAAAATGGTTTTGATTATCGCATTGTAAATAAAGTGTTGAAATATTTCGAATTTACAGTTGAAAAATAGAATTTCTAAAACTTAGCAAACGATTTTAAAGGCAGTTGCTCAAAATTCACAAAGCGTCAAGAGAAGTTTGAAAATGAAATGAAATTAATGAAAAAATAAAATGGAATTGAGTTAATAAAATGAATTGGAATTTGCATCTGTTAGTTTATAAAAGAACATATAATTTTTTGAATCTATTATTTTAGCTGTTATTTTGCTATGTAAAAGTAACATGCTTTGTGAATAAGTATTATTAATTGAAAAATGTATTTTATACATTTTGTTAATTGTACTATCTATATTATTTTATTTTGCATGTATAAATTNTATCGCATTGTAAATAAAGTGTTGAAATATTTCGAATTTACAGTTTAAAAATAGAATTTTCTAAAACTTAGCAAACGATTTTAAAAGGCAGTTGCTCAAAATTTGCAAAGTGTCAAGAGAAGTTTGAAAATGAAATGAAATTAATAAAAAAAAATGAAATTGAGTTAATAAAATGAATTGGAATTTGTATCTGTTAGTTTATAAAAGAACATATAATTTTTTGAATCTATTATTTTAGCTGTTACTTTGCTATGTAAAAGTAACATGCTTTGTGAATAAGTATTATTAATTGAAAAATGTATTTTATACATTTTGTTAATTGTACTATCTATATTATTTTATTTTGCATGTATAAATTTCATTATATTTTAAAAATAAATATCTTAGAATTATTTGAAAATTAAGTTTTTTTTTAACTTTGTATGTTTAAATTTACAGTTTAAGCATAACAATTTAGATTAAATTTAGTATTTCACTTAGTTTAATGCAATATACTTTAATACCCTTACACACTTTATTTCTGACACGTTGTCTTGACATACATACGACTGTGTATTTTTTATAATTTTTAATTACTTATAATTTCAAACATTCAGGTGAAGTAAATCTATTTTGTAAACAAATAGCATCAAAATAAAATATAAAATTTTTTATTATCTAAGCAGATGTTATGGAAAAGTCGTAGCAAAGCTGATATGCGATGAAACTCCTGGAATATCTAGTAATGCACGTGCAGGAAAAAAATTAGGTCACGCAAGAGCTTACAATAACTAAACTAAAAATATCTTTTTATAACTTTGGGAAAACGAACACAAGTAAAGAAAATGTGTTTATTAACATCTATGTTTGATCACACGATTCAAATAGAAATCATAAAAACTAGTCAAAAATTGAATGATTGTGGAAATTGAACACCTGTTTCTAATGACATTTCCTCGAGAGATATTCACATTTGGTATGCATTGTTGTCAGAAATAAATTTAAACAGTTGCTGCATCAAGTTACATTTACATTTATTTTAATTCCTACTGCAAGTTAAATTTGCCACAAAAACATAAATCTTAAGTTAATATTAAAAAAATTAAAGCTACAAAGTTTGAATAAAAAAGGATGAAAAAACAGCATTGTTGATCTACTATTTCTAATCAATTTTAAATTTGATTTTATCAATTCCAGCAATATTTTCGGCATGCTAGAATTTGATATATTTATTTTAAATTTAACTCCTAATAACAATATTATATGTATGAATGATATTACTTTCTTCATGTCTTGTACACTAAATGCTATAAGTAATTTTGATACTTGTTATTATAATTTAAGAGCTTTCCTTTCATAATCATTTCAAATTTAGTTAACCTTTGATCACACGATTCAAACAGAAATCATAAAAATGAGTCAGAAAGTGAATTATTGTGGAAATTGAAAACCAGTGCCTAATTACACTTCCTCGAAAGATGTTCTTATTTGTTATGCATTGTTCATAGAAATAAATTTAAACATTTGTTGCGTCAAGTAATGTTTGCATTTGTTTTAATTCCTATTGTAAGTTAAATTTGTTACTGAAATAATAAATTTATAACAATTTGATAAATTCAAAATCACACATTATAATAAAGGAAGGGAAATATAGCATTTTTTTATCTACTGTTTCCTCAGAGCTTTGCTTAATAAGTTTAACATTTAAAGTAATATTTTAGACATGCTAGAACTTGTTATATTTCTTTTAAACTTAACTCGTAATAATAATATTATTTACACGAGTGTTATTTTCATCATGCTATGTACACTAAATGTTAAAAAAAATATCAAATTATTATAACTATAGAAGTTATAAAATTATTATTAGTGTTAAAAATTATTAATATCAAAATTTAATAAATTGTAAAAATTTAACATTTGTTCCTAACGATAATACCTGGAAAGATATTCGTTTTTGGTATGCATGTGTAATTTAAAATCTGCTGTGTCAGATGACATTTACATTTGTTTTAATTCTTATAATAAGTTTAATTTTAATAAAAGAACATATTTCAAACAATTTAATGAAATGAAAATTACAAAGTCTGAATAAAAAAGGAAAGAATAAATACAGCCTTGTTGATTGACTACTTTCTTTGATTTTTAATTTTAATTTTTATATTTAAAGCAACAATTTCGGCATGCTAGAATTTTATATTATTAATTATAGTATTATTTAAATGAATAATCTTATTTACATCCTGTACTATACACTAATAATTCTATAAACTTATACTTATTACTATGCTCATTAAAACATTATAGTTATTACTATAAATCGAAAGTTTTTCTTTAAACATTATATCTTAGTTATTTATTTTTTGTTGTTGAAGAGAACAAGATTTTTAACGTTATAGCTTTTTATTAAAAAATGCATTTGAATTTTAAAATTTATTAAATACTTATTACTATGCTTATTTGCAGTCAGTTGATTCTTATTTTAACCAACTGGGTTTTGATTTCGGTAATTAAAAATTATATGAATAATTGTGTGAATGAACTGCGTTTTCTCAACAACAACTATGCTTATTAAAACATTATAGTTATTACTATAAATCGAAAGTTTTTCTTTAAACATTATATCTTAGTTATTTATTTTTTGTTGTTGAAGAGAACAAGATTTTTAACGTTATAGCTTTTTATTAAAAAATGCATTTGAATTTTAAAATTTATTAAATGACTAATTTGCAGTCAGTTGATTCCTATTTTAACCAACTGGGTTTTGATTTTGGTAATTAAAAATTATATGAATAATTGTGTGAATGAACTGCGTTTTCTTAACAACAAAAAATAAACATTGTAATCTAAGATGCATATTATTAGAATAAGACAGATATTCTTTTGTGTTTGAGAAATTTATTTTAGTATATATACTTAACTTACAATTTTCTTTGAGAGCAATATAAATGAGTACAAATTAAAATGTGGAAAAAAGTAAGGCGATTTCTTAATGAAATCTTCTGAGTAAAAATCGTCAAAATTAAAATTAAAAAAAAAAGGAATTAAAAGAATGGAAGAAAGTTTTTTTTGTTCTTTTTCCTAATGAGATATACTTTGGATATTTAAAGAGTAATTACAAAACAAATTTTTTAAAAAAAATTTAAATTTTAAAAGTGTTCTGTAATTCTCTTAAGAATTTATACTTAATAGGAAATTTTTTGAAACCATATGAAAAAGTATAAAGCTGAAGGGGAAAAGAGTAAAAAGAATTTTTAATAAAATCTAACAAGAAGATTAAAAAAATAAGCATTATGTTTATTCTTATTTTATCACGGAGGAAAAAATTCTGGAGAAATTATCATGCTGCATGATACTGATTTTTCTCATAAAGAAAATAAATAAATAAAAATAAAAACGGACATAATTCTGGTTAGTAAAGCTGGTATTCAAACCATTCATTTGGTAATTTTTCTATTCACATGGCAACAGTTTAGCGGAAATTATGGTTCTTATTTCCAAACATTTAGAAAAAATACAAAACGGAAAAGTAAATTTAACTGAATAAAGGGTTTCAATGCAACGTTCTCAGTTTTCATGATAAAATCACAAAATTTTACCCCATTTACCAAAATTCTTTTTCTTTTTTTAATTTCACCAAAATCATTACCAAAGCACTTCGCTCAAAATACCGATTGTTTTAGTGTTCCCATAGAACTAGAAACGGGATAAATTTTGCCAAACTTCTCGTAATTCTGACCCTGCCTTTTTCTTAGTGCTTCAATGTTAATAATACTCATGGTCTAAGCTCAAAATAAAAGTTAGTGTAGATATAATGTTGTTATGGTTTGCGTCAAAATAACGATATTTGTATGTTTTCATTTATGAAAGTTTTTAAAAAGGATATTTAGGCATGTAAAAGCTCTATTTGGGCTTACTGAAGTAGTCTAAGAAACTCCTGAAAGGCTTGTAAAAATTTTAAGCATTTTTGAGGCCTGAAGTATGAGAAAAAACTTTTGTCAAGAAATAAAAATGGAAATAAAAATGATAAAAAATAAGCATAGATTTAGTAAAATAATATAAAAAGGAAAAAATGTGAAACGGATATTTCCATAAAATGCGTACAGAAAAGTTTTGAAACCTAATCTAGTATAAGAGATTACCAATTCTTTTAAATGTAAGAAAAATAACACTATACTCATTTTTATGTAAACTCACTTTAAATAACACTGCTATATTACTTTATATCTCCTAATATATTTAAAACAATCCATCAAACTAAATATTAGAATTAATATGTCTGAACTTCAAATATAAAAAATACTATAATTTACTAAGTACCTTAAAGGGGAAATTGAAAAATCAATACACATATTTTGTGGCATTTTTCCAGGAAAAAAATAGCTTTTTATTTTACTTGGTGATTTATCTTCCTACGAATTGGGACAGGAAATTTCCCCAAAGCAGAAAAGTATATTTTCCAGCATCAGATTATTCCCTAAGGGAAAAGAGGAGGGGGTTTTTAAAGCGTATTCTACATTCCATTAAAATTAGCATTTCACTTATAGACAAAAAGAAATTAGTAATGGAATTAAAGACGTAAAGGGAAAATTGATGATTATTTTATAAAATAATTAAGTTCGTATATTAGCTTTGGATCATCCAGAAATGCTACTTTAATTTATTTTCAGTTTAAGAACAAAATGAAATGATTTAATGATTAAATTTTAACATAAATGAAAAGTTTTTAAATCTCAGAAAAAATAAATAATTATATTCATATGATCATTTAGTTCTTTTGCCCCATAACTCAAAAAAAAGAAAGAAATTAGTTATAAAATTAAAGACTTGAACTATTAAATCCATTATTTGACTACAATTTTAATGATTTTTGAAATTTATAATTTTGAAACTAATGTTTTTTTTTGCACACCATAAATTTCTCCATTTTAATTTTAGCACATTTTTTCTGTACTCTAATTCTCTACATAGATTTTGTCTATGATTTTTTTCTTTCCTGCTGTATGTAAAATCTCATTTTAATACAATTACAAGACATAAAAAAGTACCGAAGGTTATAAAACCATAAGAGAAAAATAAACTAAGAATGATTATTTTTATATTGTTTTGCTCACTGCATCACATACAATACTGTTCAAGTTATAATAATAATTTTTTCTAATTTCAAGCTTGCAATAACATTTGCAGGAAGATAATACTTTTAGAAGTTATGAATTAATTATAAAGAGTTTGTGTACAGATTTAGATAATATTTGTTATTTTATAATAGAGCAAAGAACCATACCATACCATAATTTTATCATAACGGTATAAGATTTAGGGAAATATTCCGGGGTTCGTGGACATGATTAGAGTATATTTGTAATTTTATAATGCAGACAAAATTTTTGTACCACAATTTTATCACAGAGTCTGCGCGGTACAAAATTTGTGCAAAGATTACGGGTTCGTGTACTTGCGTAGAGATTATTAGTTTCATAAAGTAACCAAAATGTTTGTACCACAATTTTATGACAGTATCTGTACGGTATATGATTTAGTCAAATTTTTCAGTTGTGTCGAATATAGTAATTAGAAATAGAAAATTTTTTTCCAACAAAATCCCTTCAAACAGATACTGGTGATATATGTCTTAGCAAACGCAAGTTTCAGGTTCCCGTTCTAATTTGAACTGTGTAATTTCTTTCGTTAAAAACAATTGTATAATGTTACCGTCATCAAATCATTTATTTTCTCTGCTTCTTCCAAACATGATACTTCTCGTTCTCAGTTTCTTAGTTCTGAAATATTGTTTCAGAGTTTAATTTTATTTTATCAGATATTTTTTAACATTTTTCATGTTAAATTAGTATACTTTGGTTTTCAAACAGTCGCAGTTTATTTTTTTATAAATATTTTTGCTGTTTAAAATTAGAACTCTTTGTACGAAACATTTTAAAATAAACGCGAGATGCAGATCTTAAATTTCTTTTTCTCTCCCCTTAATCCAATTCTGACAGTCTTTCATCATTTCATTCAATTTATTTGCTTATTTTTTAAGTAAACAAAAATGGTTTGATTAAGAAGACTATTTGAATATAATATTCTCACAATCTAATTTAATAAAAAGTTTGAAACAAATTTTTATTAAATTATATTGTACCTCAATTACGTAAGAGCTTAGTTTAAAATCATGTTTATAACTCTGAATGATAGTTATTACTATATACCGTAAATCAAAAAGGGGCACTTTATTATAAAAAATGAATTATCTCATTTTAAATAAATATCCAAATAACGAGATTTTTGCAAATTTTTAAGAAATAAAAACAATTAGTGTTATTCATTTTTCATTATTTAATGCCAATCAAAGACATAATAATTTTTTTAATATAAAAGCTAGGACAAAATGTGACGTAATGAAACAAAAAATACATATTTTGAAAATATGGAGTTATGGTACTTTTACAATTAACGACACAAATATAGATTTCCTTCAAAAAGAAATTCTTAAACTAAACTGCCATTTAAGGAACACAATTAAACCTTTAAAGGACATTTTTCATCCCTTATTCATAGATAACTTTCATTTATCTAGAATTTTATATAACTGTATTGCAATGCATATTTGCAATACAATTCGTATCAATCTCCTTGCGGAAGAACAATCAGATACTTATATATTCTTTCAATATCTAAGAAACAAATACCTTTATTTTTCAAAAATGTAAAAAAGAAAGATAAATTTAAAAATAAAGTATTTATTATTCATACGTACTCGTACATTGTCATTGAATTCAATATCCAAAATAAGTCTGTCTCGTAACTGAAATCATCTGACTAAGAACCTTTACGAAGAGTAGGATTGCACAATCACACTATCTGCTATACCTTATTCTTTGATGCAAAGGAGAAAAAATCTTGAAAAGATCATTCCCATTGTTGCATATTACAAGTACCATCTAAAAGTAAGAAGCATTTTACATGCTTTTTCGAGACCCGCTATGTGTAATATGAATTAATTTTGGGTATAATTTACCGTTACTACAAACGGACGAATCTCAAGAAATGACATTTTTATACTCGAGTAGAACTGTTCCTTTGTTGCAGCAGGGACAATGGTAGAGGTTTCTTCTTTTTATTTCTTTTTTTTTTTAAAAAAATCTTCTTTTTGGTAGCTTTTCTTTTTCAAAGGATACTATGACATAACAATAAGTATGGGAGAGTAATTAAAATGCAAAATGTATGCTATTAAATAATGCTCAAAGTATGTGGGAGTTATTTGAGGTTTATTTGTGCTTTCAGTTTGAACAGGGATCCTAAACTAAGCCGTAAGGCAAATCGTAATAATTATTTTTTTTCATGTACAACGCTTTTCGTAACTTTATAAGTTCATTGTTATGGGAAATAAGGCTTTAAGAAGAGATAAAAGTTTATTTGGAATTTGGATTCAATTACACATTTATTTATACTTCTAACCATACATGGCAACGTTACTTTTAAAAAGTAACGAGTAAAAGTACAAGTATTTTTAAAAAAAGTAACGAGTAAAAAGTAAAAAGTTCTTATTTTAAAAAGTAACGAGTAAAAAGTACAAGTAAAAGTACAAGTACTAAACAAAAAAAGTAACGATTTAAAAGTACATTTCTAGGAAATCGAAAATTCAAAGTAACCTAAAATTTTATTGAATAATATTCTTATGTTCTTTAATGTTTTTGCAAAATTGTTGTTATTTATTTAATTATTTTTAATTTTGAAAGTTATGGACATTAATTTATTTTTAAATTCGGAAGAATATTATAATATAATTTTATAATATAATCGTATAATATAATTTTAAAATCAAATATAATTTTAATATCAAACTTTTTATGGATTTGCACGAAAAAGAAATTTTATCTATTGATTTTAATTTTTAGTTTATTATTTTTATTTATTTAAATTACCATTGATTTAAAATTGTTTTACTCTATAGAAACGCGTTTTAAAAGCACAAACATAAACAAAGCAAACACGGGGTTTCAGATAGCTTTGTGATCTTTGAGCTAGTAAAAAATAATTGAATGTGCAGTATAAGTTGAAACAGAAGGTATTTAAACACGAAGTTAGCTGTGAATGCATATATATTGCATCCACAGCTTTTTTTTTTTTTTTTTTTTTTTTTAAGAAAGCTTACCGAGTTTTAGAAAAACGTAACGATTTCATTCGAGAGTTCCGTTACAAATACTTGTACTTTTTCCCTAAAAAAGTAACGAAAGTACAAGTAAAAGTACTAAATTTAAAAAGTAATGAAGTACAAGTAAAAGTACGTACTTTACCTTGTACCGGCGGTACAAGTAACGAAAGTAAAAGTACTGCCATATATGCTTCTAACTGATGTAAAAATTATATATATATTTTGAAAATAAAAAATTATTCTAAAAATTTTTAAAAAAAAGTCGAGAACAGTTCATTTTTTTTAATTTAAATTTTTTAATATATTTATTTTTCCTTAAAACGACAAATATAATTAATTAAATATAAACTAATTATGCTAGTATATAAGCTAGTTATGTACATATTTACATAACTGGCAACATTCGCATTAAATCGATCAAACGATGACATTTAAATGAAAAAGTGATCAATATCATTAAAGCTAAATAATTATCAATAAAATTACTTTCGATAATACGTGTGACATTTTAGTCACATATAGAGAAAAATAGCTTTTCTGGTGTTTTTATATTAATGAACAATCAATAACATAAACAAAATACATGACAATGAGAAATGGAGGTTCATATCTGATACCACTGAAAATAAATGAGTATGTTTTTGAAGAGGTTGTGTGATTAAAATAATTGAGTAAATTGTAAATAATAATAATTATATAACTATCGAAATTTAAATAAAAACTAATACGACTAACAAATGTCGAGATACATCACATAGAAAAAAAAAAGATAAAGCTATCCAAGATATTAGATATTAGTAAGACCAGTAGTTTTGTAGGGGAGCGAGTGTTTTAAGTGGACAATGAATAAATCAGATGAGATTAAATTGGTTGCTGTGAATGATTACAATACCGTATAGTTTTGTATTCATGATTTTTTAACCGAACCGATTGTAAACTGTTTCAAAACTATAAGGTTAAAAAAATTATCGTTATTATAAACTTTTGTTTAATTCGATGTTAAACTTGTTAATTAGATGGACTGACTGTTGCTGGTTACTTTACCATAATTTCAGAATGAAAATTATAACAGCGTAGAGAGAGTATGTTATATAGTTTAATTATTCCTTTAACAAAAATGATTAATTTTCACTCCATCAACAGTCATGATCATTTTAATAAAAAATGGAGTTTTGAAAAAAATTAGGTGCTGGTTGTGGTGAGAGGAAATTTTGTAACAGGGAAATACATAGTTCAATATGTCAAAAGCCACCACATTAGCAGAAATATTGTTTAAAATGCAATCTTCATATTGATTGAATTTTCATACATTGTTAGTTCTAACCGTAAACATTAAATGCCTTTAAGCTTAAATTTCTATTTATAACCAAATCGATAAACTCTACCGTCACAGTTTATTCTATTTGGAATTAAAACTTAATAACTGTCGTTCAATAAATTCTTTGCTGAAAAGTAATTTGGCAGCTGAAATCACAGTTGATCCATGCGCCACGGTTTTAACGTTATAATTAAAACTATTCGCAAATAAAAAAGCGTTACATTCCATCCAAAAAAATTTAAATTTCAAATATTTTTTTCATTTGAATATTGCGTGAGATATTTTGGCTCAAATAGATTATACATAAAAGAACAAATAAGAAAAGCAATAGTTTCTTAATTTAAGTTCTATATTCCTAGTAAATTACTTTTTATTTTTTATTTTTCTTACATAAAATAGAATTCTAATATTTTACAATATTGCCTTAAATACGCTTATGATGTTCTGTTAAAGTACATACACTGCGTACACTGTAAAAACCCTAAATACACAGTAAAAAAATTCCTGAACAAATTACTCTAAAAAATACCGGTACTCAAGGTTTTGGGATTTTACGTTTCACCGTAAAATCCCAAAATGCATATCATAATGATCATGCGCAAACATCTTTTTCAATGCATTTCAATGAAAATCTAATAATTCAACTATTCCTTTAAAATAAAAGTATAAAGTGGAAACAAATTTTCAGCAAGTTTTACATTAAAAAAATTACATTCTTCGACATTGTCAAATTAAATAAAAAATTTCGAGCAAATGTTAAATATGAGTTATTAAAATGATATTACTCTTTACTTGCTTTCGCATTTCAGTCTTAACTTTATATTATTTTTCACGCACATCAATCAGATAAACTTTTTTTCTTCATAAAAATGTGCACGAATAGGTAAATAAAAAAATAAGCTAATTTAGTTTTATGAATTCAAGTTTTAAATCAAAGTCAAATTTTGAGAGACTACTTGAACTTCATTTCAGAATATTTCTGATTAAATATTTACTTGGCTCACCATAGAAGGCCGTAATTGGCTGGCCAGGTATAGAAGTGCGCATGTGCATCGGAATTTTTAGATGGTTTAGTATGTCTAGCAATGTAATTTTCAAGACCTGAGTCCCTTTTTCTTCAGTAGTGGCTTGTTATAGTTCGATAACAATTTTGATTTTTTTTTTCTGCGGGGGTACTGTATTGGCGATCGATCGTTCTCTGATTCAGGTCAAAATTACGATCTGTGGATAAATGAATGAATGTATGAATGGGTCCGCCCTATAAACGGGTGCGACGTATGGTGTGGCAGAAGTCGAATTCTCGGCCATAGGTGGCGCCACTGAAAAACAAGAAACGCACACTCTGCCTTAAATTGCTCGGTTTCACCAAGCAGGCTTGCCCGTGTGGCAGTTGACATTAGAAACAACAACAACAGCACAACCCCCAATGCTGGCTCTGTTATTAATTAATTTTTCCAAAGGACCTAAAAACATATACAAGCGGTTATTACAGAGTACTCTGTATGCAAAAAATACAGTTGATACTTATAAATTTTTTTCAGGATATAAAATATCGTAATATTTGTTCATTTATTATTTTTTGTAAGAGAGAATGATCTATATTTAATATCCTCATAAAAACTGCAACCGCTTGGTTTTTAAAAGTCGTTGCTCATAGAGCGTGGAACGTTATTTCGTGAAGTTATGGTTATGACACCTGTGTAAACAAAAACCCGATGCCATAGCAGCTATAAAATAAAGTAAGTAGCCATTAATGCACTGGTTTTCATTGAAGGCGATATTTGAATTTTAAATCTGGCAATAAGAGATCACATCTGGCTCTTAAGTCACATTTTTGGCATAATCTTTTATCGTGTGTGTTTTGGTAGCGTGTCCTTGATGACAATGGGAATTGAAACAATGGGAAACGATACAAATTTTTTCAAGAAAATGCTATGGATATTATGAAAAAACGTTATTCAACATTTTCGAATAAGCTGTTGACATTGACTGATCCGTGATTTGTGGTTGGGAAAGCAACAAAGAAGTTTTGATGCAAAATTCTATCCATTGTTTGGAGAAGTCACTTTCGGGTAGAAATGATAATATTTTGTTTTTACCATATGAGAGTTACGTATTTACTTGTTCAGTCGAATAGTTATCAAAGATAATGACTTGAAGATTATATATGATAATATTTATTTTATCTTTAGATCAGTAAATTAGATCAGTAAATATCAATTCACGCATATAGCAATAATTTTTTAAAACTTTTTTCTTATAAAAGTATTTATTGAATAGTATTTATTGGTTGTGCATATAATCACGTAAATTATATTGCACTTAAAATATTTTGATTAAAAATGGAAAATTTAACTGAAAATTTAACTGCTTCGTAAAATCAAGTTAAATTTTGAAAATTTAAAATTATATATATGTAATAATTAAAACTATAAAATTTAACTAAAGAGATTATTAGGATAAATTTTTAAGTAGAATTTTTAAAAAAAGATTATTAAAAAAAAAAAAAGTTTTTAAATCATAAAATTTGATTTCACTGAAAAGCTTCTTTTCATCACTTGTTAAATGTAATGTTCTAAAAGATTTTAAAAAGAAAAAATAACAATTGAAAATTTCAAATTATATATATGTAATAATTAAAACTATAAAATTTAACTAAAGAGATTATTAGGATAAATTTTTAAGTAGAATTTTTAAAAAAGATTATTAAAAAAAAAACAGTTTTTAAATCATGAAATTTGATTTCACTGAAAAGCTTCTTTTCATCACTTGTTAAATGTAATGTTCTAAATGATTTTAAAAAGAAAAAATAACAGCTTTAAATCATATACGTACATATATAAACACCAGAAAGCTGAAAAACATCATTTTTCATTGAAAACTTTTTCCTGTTAATAAACAGTTGGCAGTACAAATCAATGTTTTCTATTCATAGCTTACTGTAATACATTTTTAAATTTAAGAAAACTGATAATTTTTAAAAGGTAAATTTTTAATTGCAAAATAAGAAAGCTAATTTAGTAAAAAAAATTTTAAAAAAGAGATATATATTATAAATGAATTAAAAAGTAGTTTGGAAAGCTCTACGAGACATTTAATCAAAATAAATATATGAAAAAAAGATTATTGTCTGCAGATTTTCAGCAATTTTTGTAGTTTAATGAACTTTAAACATGAAAAGTTGTTTGAATCTGCCATTTTGTAATATGAAAACACCAAATTTAACCACAAATCAATTTCTAAAAAAAGAAAAATTTAACTTTGTTAATTTTCCTTAAAATCCTCAAAATCTATCAGCGTAAACTAAAAGACAAAAAATTACCTATCAAAATTATATATATATATTTCATATATATTATATATATATGAAAATTATATTTCAATCCTTTACCTTAATTATAAAATATATAATTAAAATGTTAGCATAAAGTTATCGACAAAATTACAATAAATTCTTTTAAAAAAGTTCACAATGTAACTCTTGTGTAAACGATGCATAAAACATTACTTAATTACAAATCGTAATTACCCTCATGTAGTAATTAAATTTTTCTCTACTCGCAAATATCAGCAACTCAATTAACATTTTTTTCAACCTCTCTTCTTACGTCTTCACAAAAACTGGTAATTTAATTTAAAATACGCAGCACCTCCCAGGTATCGAAGAAAACGTGGAAATTTCGAAATTCTCCCAGAAATATATTTAGCACAAACCTGGCGCTTAGCAGCGTCTAAAGGCAATTAGTGGCACATGATTGACGATTTCCTGCGCTGTTCTTTCCTTTATTAAATCACTGCTTTCTGCTTTTTATCATGACCGACATCGCATTTATAATAACTCTAATATATATTCTTTCAGGCGGCTGAGAAATGTCTCCATTATTATAACCTTCTTTTAACACTTACTTAATTATGTTTTATTCAGTAAGCACAGATAATAAATAATCTACGGCTTTTTTTGTGTATGAAATTCAATCTTTTTTTATAAATATTTGATCATTGTAATATTTAATGCAGACATTTATAAACGAAAAACTGAGAAAGTTAGAAAGAAATTGAAAGGATTAAAAAGATATTTTGAGTAAAAAGAATTGAAAAGAAGAAAACAAAGAATTGTAAGCCACAACATACCATATAATCAAAAAGCATTGTTTTTTTTTCTTTATTAAATTACTTTGCGATTTTTATCATGGTCGACATTGCATTCATAATAAATCTAATATATATTCTTTCAGACGGCTGAGAAATGTCTCCATTATTATAACCTTCTTTTAACACTTACATAATTATATTTTATTCCGTAATCCCATATAATGAATAACTTAAGTCTTTTTGTATTAAATTCCGTCTTGTTTTTTTTTAATATTACAACAACATTGTACTGTTTAATACAAAGAATTAAAGAAATAAATGCAAAAATGTTAAAAAGAAATTTTAAAAAATTAAAAAGGGAATTTGCGTTCAAAGAATTAAAAAAAAGAAAAAGAAAACAGAAAAATGTAGACGGCAACATACCATATGATCAGCAAAATAATTATTTCAAACTTTGGAAATAACTATTTTAGAGAAATCTACCCAATAGAATCCTTGTTTAGCTCTTAGTAACTATTTTTTATTCTGTATTATCAAATAATAAATTATTTATTATATTTAATAGTTTTTCTATCAAAGTTCGTCAAATCTTCTCCTCTTTAACTATAAAACACTGCAATATTTAATGCAAATCATTTAAGTGTAAATAGCAAAATACCATATAATTATACCAGTTTTATAATAATGAAGGCCAATGACGCAAAAAAAGGAATGCATAAAATAGAAGCCGGGTATGTTATCATAAAAGTTAAGTTGGCATTCTAGTTATATTTCTTAATACAGTAAACAGAGAAAAACAGCACTTGCGAGACCATAGGAGGGTGGCTCATCATTTACTGTAGTTTCATTTTGGAGGTAGCTTTCATAGAGGAATTCGAATGAATTTCGTGATTTTCTACTACAATTTTTTTGCACCTAAAATTTTATTGTTCTAAGAATCTCTGAAATATCGTAAGGCATTTTCTGTTATGTTAACGTGCACGGGTGATAACCTTTGAAATTTCTCTTTTAATTTCAAGAAACTTAGGTGTTAATTACGACGAGACCCCCTCTACATTGACCCCTTTAGGACTGCAATCACATATACGTGATAGCGCTATTCTGCCTTCACTGTGCACGGTATTAAACTAAGCATGAAACAAGACTTTCTGACTCTAGCGGTTCAAAATAAAACGAACGTAATCTCAATACGGTACTCATATATTACACATCATATTGGTACAATTTGGTATTACATAAACTCCATTTTTACCATAAAATATTATACCATAATTTTAACAGTAATATTTATTTAAATAGAGTGATTCAGTGATTTTACGGTAATTGTTACTATAAAAATTACGATATATCAGATTTTTGTTCCGTAACAGGTTACGGTAAAAAAGGAATTTACGGTAAAAAGTATCAGCACCCTGTGCTTTTTACCATAATTTGATCCGGAATTTTTTACAGTGTACTTGTTTCAATTTTGAACATTCAATTAGTTCACATTAGTTCTTGTTTCAATTAATTGACATTTATTCTACTGATTTCATTAAACCACTACGTTATACCAACTTACTCAGCATAGTAATTGGCATAGCTGGAACCATTTTAAAGAAAAAGTTTTCATAAATACAAAATTACATTTTATGACCTTTTGATGATCATTTTTTAGTTAAGTGGTTCGACTAGTCGCAGTATTTTTTATATCTAGAATAGGTATTATAATCAAGCACTAAAATTATATCAGCTACACTGCAAAAAATTTTTGATCAAAAAGTACCAGCACTCAGCGTTTCGGTGATCCAATTTACCGTAAAATCTATTTTCAGCGAAACAAGTTACGGAATAAAAAAATCAGATAAACCTCAATTTTTACAGTAATAATTACCATAAAATCACTGAAAAATACTTTATACCAGGGGTGTCAAACTCGCGGCCCGAGATGAACATTTTTGCGGCCCAGTCAATATATCCGACGCAAAGTAAAAATAAAATAGAAATGTGAATTAGAAAGAAAACTAGCATATAAAATTGGAATATACTTTATTTATAAACTATACGGATCATTTTAAATTGTACGCGCGAAAATGTAAATTTCTAATTGGCTTGCCGCACCTGCAATTCCAGGGATACTGCATCGTATCAAAAATACGCAAAAAAAATTTCAAATCTTAGAACCGAATTTGAAACACGGTTTAAAGATTTTAATTCTTTGGAAGACAAATTTTGTTTGTTTTCTTCAATTTTCCCAATAAATATAGACTCAGTACTCAGTAATATGCAAATGAATGTGATTGAGATTCAGTACGACTCAAATTTGAAGGCAAAATTCATTGAAGTAGGTGTGACTGAATTTTACAAATATTTACCGGCATGGTTTGAAAATACTCGTAAATTCGCACATGAAATCATTTTCATGTTTGGAAGTACTTATCAGTGCCAGCAATTATTTTCTGTTATGAATGGAAATAAATCTCCTGTCAGAAACTGTATTAATAACGTGCACGTTGGGTCAATTTTGAAAGTAGTCTGGGCCAATAAAATTTCTCCCGAAATAGGAAAGATAGTAGCAGAAAAGAGATGTCAAGTATCAAACAATAATTTAACTTTATATATGTTTATTACAATGTACTATTTAAAATAAAAATATTTGTTTCTATGAACATTTCTTTTTTTTTTGCGGCCCACTTAAAGTAAAGCATTGTTTATTTGGCCCAAGTTAGCTTTTGAGTTTGACACCCCTGCTTTATACCATCTTTTACGAAATTTTTTACAGTGTGATAGCCGCAACCGCTTTTAACCTTCATATTTCCTCTTACCTCGTATATTCATCAATAAGTTTATTTCAAAAATAAATCTCACCAATTCGCGATCGCAACGCTTGAGTACGCTCTCTAGCGGAGCCTAAAAATATCAGGCATTTATTTATTAAGTTTTCATTTAGTTCTATCCTATTCATTGGCAGAGTCGGAAGCCATTTTCTTAGTAGAAAATAAGAAGTAAAATTTCCCCAAGGAAAAGGTAGAAGAACTTGAAAAAACTGACCGGAACATTGGTAAATCTTTCTGAAACAGAACACGCCAAACATTTGAAGAACAATTTCTCAATAATTTTACCTTTCTATTCTTAACAAGTTTGCTACCGATAACTTCCGATTTCGTGATCGCATACTGTTACAAATGTATGTATTACGGTAAAATAAAAAAATTTTTTGTCTTCAATTCATTATAAATGAAAGTGAAGTCAACATTGCTTAGTTTATTCCAATGAATAAATTCGAAAAACAACAATAAAGAATCATCCGAATTACTTGAAATAATATCATTTATGTTGATTATTAATAAATTTTTATCGTTTTCTTAGTAAGTATCTTTTTAATTTTGATTGATAAATTTCAACAAGAATTCAGCTATTCTGTTTTTAAGTTACATATTAAAATTCATACCGAGATCTTGCAATTATAAAATTTTATTGTGTGGTATGTCATCTTAAAGTAATGAAGGGATAATTTATGTATGTATTATTTGAGAATAAAGTTTTCAAATGAAGAACATATCATTTTGAAATTCTTCGGATTTATAAAGCACGTAAGTGCTATAATTTTTATAATAAAAAATTTTACTTGTAAATAATTTTTCTTCTTATTTTATGATGATTTTCGATAGAATGGTTTTCTACGTCCGATTATGAATAAAAAACATGAAAGTTTTTTATTTTAATGTGAGGAATTTTTATAATTATTATTATTATTTTTTTTGTTTCGTAAGCATTCTTTATTTTACGTTTTTCAGTTTCTAAATAACTTTATTGAAACTGGAAATTTTTTGATAAAAATTATTGTCAAAAAACTTTTTTCGCAAAATTAAATGATATAAAAATATGGACTTATGTATACTTTTTGAAGTAATGTGATTCATAAAACTTTGGAATGTTAAGTTTAAATAGGCCTTTTAAGTTATATCATTAAATTTAGTAAAACTATTTCTCAGGCATTGGTTTTAACTCTAATAAGAAGATACGTATTTTTTTCTGTTTATTTACAAATATTTCTCCGATGTGTTTTGGATGTTCCTTCTCTAAAAAAAAGAGATGCCATTCTGTTTTCGCTAACATAAGAAATAATATCAAAAATTTTTCTTTTTAAATTTAATAAGCTACAATAAAGAAGGAACGTTACAATGCTACACTGAAGAGATTTCCAGAGCAACTCAATGACTGTTCCTATAGAATTTCGCAGCCGTTCGTCTCATACAACAAGTTCGTTGCGATAGCGAATCAATGATTTAAAATTTTTTAAATCGTCTTTATTTTATTTCAAACTGCTTAAAAAAATAAGGAAAGAAAAAGGGCAGAGAAGAAAAAATTCTCTCTTGACTAAGATATTTTCTGACATGTTTTCATTTAGCTACTAAATATTATGCCAGACCGAATTCCAGAAGCACAGCGGGTGAAGAGAGAAACAAGCTCCCCACGATAACAAGGAAATGGATCCATTGGAAAGAGTTTCGATAGACTAAAGGAGATGAACGTTACTTCATCATTTCCAACATCTGACGTTCACAGTTGGATATCCGCCTTTTACTCGCTTCATCAAAAGTCTATGACTCTTAGTCTTAAGGGATTAAATGAATCGACAACATATAATTTGGGGCAAACATAGACCTACTTCATTTCATTTGTTTTCGAAAAAGTAATGTGGTACTTCAGTCAGTTTGCTATTAAACTTATTGCATTGGCTCGGTTCTTACATTTCATTTCATTTCGAGTTGGAGAGGTTGCTTTTAATCATCCAATGGCGCAGATATATTTTTGAGCAGTTAATCACATAATGACCCGAAATCGGCACAAAAGTCAAAGAAAGTTGGAAAGTTGTTCTATTATGCTAAAATTATTGATGCACATAAAGTACAAATTTGCATCAAACTTAGGAAAATACACGGAGAAAAAAATTCTGGTAAAATCACAGTATTGCAAAGTATTGGCATTTCTGGAGAAAAAAAATTATGATTCTTGTTAAGTAAACCAAAATATACGTTATCCAAATTCTTATTACCTCATTATTAGTAAAAAATAAAAATTTGCAAGAACTTATCCGTAGAAATGATTTTTATGCCATACTATTTGATAAAATAACAAATTTTACCTCATTTTCCACGCTTTACCACGCATAATAAAACCATATTTTATTTTTAATTATAGTAAAAACACTACTAAAGAGCTAATTATACTATTTAACTTTATAATATTAACTTTATAATAATATTTAAAATTATGATTCAAATTTCATACTGTGATTCGATGTTATTGTGATTCAGGATATTATGATTCAAGGTACTATAATTTAACTTAAACCGAAAGGCAGGGCATTTTGTATGATATTAGGGCTGAAGGTATCGATATTATAGTTCGCAGTTGATTGAGAGTTTCTAAAAGTTCTGTATTGACTTATATGAAATATAATACTTATAAATCAATACTGAGTGTAAAATAATAAAATTTTGAGTACTCATAAAAAAAAACTATTAAACAGAGAAGAAATTCTGGTAAAATTACCGTACTGTATGCTAATGACATTTCTGGTAAATAAAACCATAATTCTGTTAGGAAAAAATATATATATAGTATTGAAATCATTCAATCGGTATTCCGTTCATATGGTAACGATTTCCCAGAAATTCCGGTTTTTAAAATTTATTATTTTATTATAAAATCGACGCTCTATATAACGACTTCTCTAGTCCAAGTGGAAATTAATGTTCTAACGAGAAATCATGATATCGTGAGTGCACAAAAATACTATAAATATTTACTCATCACGAAAAACTACTAGGCTTATTTTGACCAAACATTGCTGTAATTTATCTACGTTAAAGTACCATTTAAAATAATACAAATGAAATCTTTGAAAACGTTTCGTACATTTTTGAAAAGAAATTTGCAAAGGTTGAATGCATCCTTTTAACTTAATGTATGAGGTACATCATATCAATTTCCGCAAAATGAAATACAATTTTGATTATCAATGTGAAGTAATACATATTTCTAAAATTTCGTCACTATACACTGTAAAAAATTACGGTAAAAAATACCGACACTCAGGGTGACTCTACTTTTTACCGTCAAATCCAATTTTGTGGAACAAGTTACGGAACAAGAAATTTGACACACAGTAATTTTTACAGTAATAATTACCGTAAAATCACTGAATCACTTTAATTAAATAAATATTACTGTAAAAGTTATGGTATAATATTTTGCCGTAAAAATGAATTTTCCGGTGAAATGGATTTTACGTATTATGGACCACAAGTGCCGGTATTTCGTATCGTAATTTGATCCAAAATTTTTAACAGTGTAAATCCCGATCACCAAGAATAAGAATTTTGGGAGTTGTGTAATTCAAAACAAAATTCAAAACGCTTCATATTTAATGTGCAAAAACAGTAAAATGGTAGTTTGAGTAGTAGTTAGCTTTGCTTATTATCTTTAACTTTGCTTGCCGTAAAATCTAAATATCGTAAAATCCATTTTTAACACAGATTTAATTAGAGTGATTCTGTAATTTTATGGTAATTATAAATGAAAAATTTCAGCACATCAGATTTTTTGCTCCGTATCATGTTCCGGTAAAAATGGATTTTACGGTTAAGTGTACGGGCACCCTGAGTGCCGGAACTTTTCACCGGAATTTTTTACTGACTAGCGGTCGCTGTAATAGAGCATCATACTAAATAGCGTACACTATTTCCTTGCTACTTTAATACATTTTCTAAAATACTATACACTGCACTTTTATCAAAAATTAACACTTATAACGAGCTAATTACGTTTTTTTTTTCATTTCTTCCTTTTTTAATATTTTTTTAATGTTATAATTTTTCTTCATTACGCAAGATAATTTACGGTTTACATTAAATTTAACGCTTATAGAATATTGGCATTCCATTTCATAATTAAATTGGCATTTCATTTCATATATTTAAACTTATTTGATTTATGAGCCACGTTTGCTTTCTGATTGAATGCAAATAGAAACATTCAAACGAAATTATAGTAATTTGATAAATTCTACACGAATATAATTATTCTGAAACAGTTTAGTTATCAGCATTTTGTGACTGACGTGAATATATTATCCTAATTGATATTTTCAGCAGCAAATAATCTTCTTTTACACAACGATCTTTCTGATGTTCGAAGTAGTTACTAAGTAAAAAGAAACGCTAACAAAAAACTGTGTCATTAATTCTTAATTTGTAATAGCACGCAATCGTGAGAATGAGAAACAATAATAATAAAGTCACACGTTACGCATGGATATTAATAAATTTCGTTTCTGTTAAACATTTAATTTGGGAAATAACTAAGAAACTGACGGTATCTTAAGGTGATAAAAGTATAGCACAAAAATTATTTTCTAATTTTGATTAAATATTTAATAAAAGATATTTTAATGACGTTAGAGACGTTGTGACTCGGGGATTAGAGCGCTCGCCTCACGAACAAGTAGGCCGGATTCGAATCCCAGCAATGGCTGGTACTACCACAAATGAGTATAAAAAATGAGTTTTAAAGACAACAAAATTTTATCCAAAACTAAATTAAAACATGTTATAAAACTAAACAGGAATGAATATAAACTCTATATGGGCAGCGAATTCATAAACAACAATTTAATATTTAAACTTAATATAAAACTTATGTTTAAATATTTGAAAGAGCGGAGCTAAGCTTTATATTGACATAAATAAAAATCCTTGAAATATATTTTAATCGGATCAAGTATTTAAAGCGGCTATAAAAAGATGTGGATGTGTCAGATTTTCTTTTAAGTTAAGTAAAACTCTTCAAAGTATAATTACAAAATTTTTAAGTCACGTTATAGTGGTATTAATAACCAGCTGATTGTGTTTTCATAGAGATTCGCATGCTTTTTTTATAAAAAATAAAAATTCATTCAAATAACTTTAATTTTAACGGCCTCTCTGACGTTTTTTTATTTTTTTTAAGAAAATGCAGCATTTTATTTAAGTTACATTAAAATTTTTTTAGAATTATAATCATTTAATTATCAAGTGTATTTTCCAAAACGTTTTTGAAACTATCTCTTAAAAAGTTATCAATTTTTAAAGGGTTGTTTTTGGATAAATTTAATACATGCAATCTCATTAAAGCACATAAAATTAGTAAGCTCAAGCAATTGTTTTTAAATACTCATTGTATTTTCTTAATTTTTAAAATGCAATACTTTTAACGGTAAAATATATTTTTACTGGAAGATGTTACAGATCGAAAAATCCGATATACCATGATTTTCACAGTAATAATTATCGTAATATCACTGAATACCGCTAATTAAAGAAATATTTCTGCAAAAGTTACGGTTTAATATTTAATGGAAAAAATAAATTTTACGGTAAATTAAATTTTACGGTAATAGGGTTTTTTACAGATGATGCACCCAAAGTGCCGGTACTTTATTGTGTAATTTGATGCGAAATTTTTTACAGTGTATACAAGAACGTGGTGAGCTTATATTCATTCGCTAATAAGCAAAATCACGTTGATTAAAATGGTGTATTTAAGCAACACAAACACAATAAAATTAATAATAATAAAGAAATCAATAATACTATATTAAGGAAAGTTTGGGTTTAAGGACTATTTGCAAAATTCTTTCTGAAACTCATCTTTATTTTCATCAATCCAATTGAGTACCCCATTTAGTCACCTACTTTTACATTTTTAACATATTAGTACATTGTCCACAGTACTGTAAAATATTCCGTATCAAATTACGGTAAAAAGTACTTGCACCCTGAGTGCAGCATCCGTAAAATTCTGACATACCAAAATTCCAGTTTTACTGAAAAATTTTATACCGCAATTTTTATAGCATTATATATTTAATTACGGTGATTCAGTGATTTTACGCTAATCATTTTTGTAAAAATAATGGTATATCCGATTTTTTGTTCGATATAACTTTATGGTAAAAATCAATTGTACGGTAAAAAGTACAGCCATCCTTAGTGCCGATACTTTTTACTGTAATTTGATTCGGAATTTTTTGCAGTGTGCCTTACGAATTCGAAAGGTGACCTCTTTACCAATAATGACGCTATTAAAAATATCTGGTTTAGTTTCTAACCTACATGGCTAAGCATTTACAAACCTTAAATTACCACATAAAAGAATGACTTATAGGTATAAATAAATCAATTTAAACAAAACGTTTGTCAATTTAAAATAAACATATCAACAAATTGCTTTAATATTAAAAAATATATATAGAAAACTCAATTTTAATAAAAATTTATTTTCACAAGTAAATGGTATAAAACTGAAGAAGACATAAAACTACAAAACTGTCAAATAACTCAGAGGAATGCATTGTATTTTAAAGATTTCAAGTAAACTTTTATGCTTAGCATCTTTTTTTCTAATACAAAGGTGACTCAAATGTGATTATTAGCCACTATTAGGTGTCAAATATGAGTTGCAGGTTCATTGTTTTCAGTCGTAAATAAGTATTTCATCTAAAAAATGGCTTCAGCTGCTGTTTAAGGAAATACGTTTTCAAAAGATAGCATACTTTAAATTGAAATTACTTAAAATAAAGTAGTACAAATAGATATAACAATTTTTAATTAGAGTCAATCATAAACTTAAAAATGAACTTGAAGTTTTAAAATACCTATATGCCTAAAATACATTCATCGATGTAAAATCATACAACATATGTTAAAAGTGCCTTTTGAGTTTTAAAGATGTAATTACTGTATTGAAAATATTTACTGAGTTCCAAAGGAATATATTCTATATTAATTCTATTCCATAAAATAATATGTATATGAAAAGTAATATTCTTAACATACAATAATACAATCGTAACATGTAATATATTCTTAATTTTATGTAAGCATATTACATATTAAAAATCAAATTCAGATTTCAAGATTCATACCCTACACCGTAAAACAATTCCGTATCAAATTACAGTATAAAGTACCGACGCTTTATGCTCATCATCCGTAAATCTATTTCAGCGCAAAATTCATTTTTACCGTAATTTTCACAGTAATATTTATTTAGTTAGAATTTAGTAATTTCACTGTACTTATTGCTTTAAAAAATAACTGTACATATAATTATTTGTTCCGGAACATGCTGCGGTAAAAATGGAATTTACGGTATAAAGTACCGGCAACCGGAGTACCGGTAACTTTTTCCGTAATTTAATCCGGAACTTTTCAGAGTGTTTGTTGAAAACACACTTTTAGTTTTAAAGAAACATATGAGTTAAAAATTTATTTTTTATTTTAAAAGGGATTTGTTAATAATGCATATTTAATTTTAAATACGTACGGATCAGGTGAAATTACTATAATAATTTAGTTTTCTCAGTAATTTAATGATAATAGGCAAAAAGAAAACATTTTTTAAACATGTTGTAGAAACATTTCTCTGACGATTGACCATTTTAGTGTTCTGCGCTATTTATATATACCACGTTGATTATACATACTTTTATTTATAACGTACTCTTTACATATTTATACAGCAAATTAGTGCAAGAGTAAATCCTCAAACATTATTTACATTTACAGCAAAATTATACTTGACAAGCTTTATTCATTACTTTACAGACTCGATTGAAAAAATTTTCAAAACCTCAAATTGTACAAACATCTTTATAAAATACTAGTGCAAACATTCTGTTTCTATTATAAAATTACAAATATTCTCTGAACAACTACTCAAACCCTTTAAAGATTATGTATCACAGCCAAAAAATTAATTTTCTAAAAAATGACATTGCGAACTTGGAATTGGAGAAAAGATCAGAACCATATGACTAATTCCTAGTATCCCCTTTTATAAAGTTTCAAATAAACTTTTAGTCTACATTAGAAATGAAATACATACATCATATGTTGAAAATGTATTCCTTGTTTAATAAAAAAATTGCTTAAAATACATTTTTAACATTAAATATTCATATAATGCTTTGTAATGAAAGTTATGCAAACAAATTAAATACCAAAAACTTAAGAAATCAAATTTCTCTGTAGCAATCTCATTACACTGTTAGAATTTCCATTCTAAAATTATGGCTAAATAACCGGCAGCAGCTTGTTCATCTAATCAACCGTAAAGTTTAAGGTAAAGAGGATTTTTTTACTCTTACGGTTTTGAAATCGTTTACATCTAGTATAGTTATGAAACCAGGAATACAAAACTAAATGGTTTTCGTAAAACTAGTATGATTTCAAAACCATCAATAAAGAAATTAACTGGACATTGGATCTAAGCGTTTTGTTAGGTAATGAGCATTGGAGAATGCAGGATACTGGAAATTTATGTGTTAAAGAGAACAGAGGGAACATCGTGATGTCAACGTTGGGACTCAAACCTCTATTCTGTTGGCCATGAGGCTAACAGATTAGCCCTCTCGGCTATAATATCTACGCGGCTGCAAGGAACTAAGCGGCTTCATTAGGTGGGCTTATGAAATTCTGATTGTTTAACCGTATTAGGTAAATGCAGTTAATAAACGGTTTTTCTCACCGTCAACAGTTAGAATACCATCTTATTTATGGTTATTTGACAGTTTTGTTTGAATGTGGCAAAATAACAATGAAAGAAATTGTTGTTTAACCATTTTTTCCGAGAAATTTCTAACAACGTAGTTGTGTTGCCCTTAAAACCAACTTCACAAAATTAGGTCTGTTATTCTAATAAATAATTTTGCAAAATTAAATCGCGAGCTTAAATAACTTCAATGCAGTAAGATGTTCGGTCAATAAAAGTCAAGGTAGACATATAAATATCATATTAATTGTTATATTGATCATGTAGTCGAGATATGCTTTATTATTATCAATAACTATCAATAATAGCATGCCAAATAGTATTTGGTCAATTTTGCAATATTTCTAAAGTTTACGAACGAATCAGAATATTTTAATGACTTTATGACGTAGATAATAATCTAATTTATTTAATTAAACAAATTAATTGAAATATATATTTAAATTAAATCAAAAGCAGCAGCTAGCCTTACTACTTACTACTGTTAGTCTCATTGATTTTATATATGTTTTATAAATACCACATACTCAACATATCTATGTTTCAGCACATATATCCAATTTCCCAGATTTTTACCCTGTTTACAGTTTTTCTTTCTCTTCAAAATAGATTACTTTTTCAAAAATTAGTAATAATTTTGATTTTTGTTTTCTTTAATTTTAAAAATAAAAGAATTCCTAATCATAGTATTAAAAATGTATCTTCACTATGCATTTTCTTTTTGGAAATAATCATTTAAAAAATATTGTTGCATTTTGTTTAAATTAAAATAAATATTTTTGAAGTCTTTAATATTGCTTAAGATTTTTGTTCTGGTTTTAAAATACAATAACAGCATTTGTTCACCTTTCCTACAACATGTGTACCAAATTAATGTTTTGTAGTTTTTTTGACTTAGCTATTCTACTAGAAGAATAATTTGATACCTAAAGTCTGCAATAATACAAGAAGATAAAATTTCTACAAAATTAATCTACTGTATTGTAATAACACTCCTGTTAAAAGAAAACTATATTTGAGGTTTAAAAAAAAGATATACGATATTTAAATCCTTATTTGGTATTTTTTCTGTTCATATGGTAACGGTACAACGGAAATTATGTTTCTTAAACTTATAGATCTTATTACAATATATTTAATAAAAAATACAAAAAACTGAAAGGTAAATTCACCCGAATAAATTGGGGGGTATTTACCATGTTCTAACGTAATATTTTAAAATTATCAATTTTACCACATTTGTCAATTTTATCCTAGATTATAAAACAATATTTTATTGTTAATTTTACCAAAATCATAATTAATCATAATATTACCGAATTTTTGGTGAAGAGCGAGAAGCACGGTAAATTTTACCATATTCTAGTAATTTTGACCATATTTTTTTTCTTATTTTATGTTGAATATTATTCAAAAAAGCTTATGATTAAAATTTAGAAAATGATAGCGAAATCTTGACATTTTAAAAAAATTTGTGTTTTTCCTCATTTTAAAATATTGATTTTTCATGAAATCAGGAATACACATTTTGAATCATAAATAAAATATAGTAATTGATTTGGTTTTGCAAAATTTAAGAGGTACAATTCATATACCATCTTCAGAAAGTTTTCTGCTTAAAGATTTACAGCATCTAATTACCTAAACAGTTGTAACAACCTTTGATAACTATACTAATTGAAACTGCATTTATTTACATAAAAATTGAAGCATTATGTCTTTTTTTTATCTAAGTAACTGAAATTGACAAGAAAATTATTTACATAGTAAGAAATTTCTATGCACCTACAATTTTCATAAAAATAATAACTTATACTAAATTATAGTAACTGCATAATATCATACTATTTCCCTGCTTTAAACAAATCATGAAAACTTCTTCAGTCTTTTATAAGCATTTATATGCAGATAAAAGAAACAAATTTATTTCATCTTTCATGGGACCATTGTTTTGCGCTAAAGCTTCCTTGAAGTATTCAGCTGCATTTTAAATTATTCACAAGATGTTGTAAAAGAGGTGTTGCAAGATGTTAAATAGGTGTCACAAGGTATTGCAAGATGTTAAAAGAAAGTGTTGTACACACTTAGTAAAAGTCATTTATTGTTATCAAATACATGCATATCTTGGTAAAAAGTTTTGATTTGTTGTATTGTTTACATATCAATAGCATTAAGTGTGTCAACAAAAGAATAATAATTCAATAAAAAAAAAAGCCTACTTTATGTTTTAAATTATCATTCCATGCGCAGGGAAGAGCTGTTTTTGCACAAAAGGTACCGACTATGTTTCAAAAATATCTTTTAAATATTGATACATATTTCATCAAATTAAGAATTTAAACACTACCTTAAATTTTTATATTGAAAACTATTCAGAAAGAAAACCTTTGATTTATTCGAAAGTTTTTTTGATAAAATTCTATCATATGAAACACAATTCTATGACATATAGTGAAGTTAAAATCATAATTCAAATTCGTAAATCAGAAATAAAAATTAATAGTACAAATTAAAAGCTTTAAAATAGGATAAAAAAAATTTGTGAAGTGTTTAATTAATATATCATTGTAAAAGTATCGATATTTTAAAAATTATCTAGAAAGAGACTCAAGATACGTCAATTCAAATAAATGTTTAAGTATTTAAGCACTTTCTAGAATGGAGTATTCATATCTGAAGGAAATGTCACCAGTTTTTTTTCTCTTAGTTAGGAAATATGCATTTTTAAAAGTAGATATTTTAATAAAATTACTTTATATATATTATTGAATTTCGACCAAGCGATGTTGTGTAGACATTTTGTGTTTATAGTAATTTCAAACATATTCAAAGAATTTTCAAATGATCCGGGAAAAAAATTAACATTTTTTTAAATGCAGAAGAAATGCGAACAAAAAATAAAAAAAGAAACGTCATATTTTTTTATTTGATGTTAGAAAGTATATGCATTTAAAATATAAAAGGAATAAGCTTGTGGCATTTTTCGTACATTATAACTGTATTCTTACATTAAATTTCAAAGCTTTAACAACTAAACTTATATTTTAACATAAGTATTTAACACTCTTTTTAATCTTCTATAAATTTTAAATAAATATGTAAATCTTTTAAAATAAAGCATTTCCCCAACAACACACAATAAGTATGTTAAACTTTTAATCATCTCTAATTTGAACATCCTCATTAATTTATTTCAGTTCACTGTATTATTCATTTATTTTGATTATAATATTTATATTGTTTCTCTTTAACGCAAATTTTATCGAATTTTCTAATGAAAAACAAAGAAATTTCGAAAAAAATATTTGTTTAGATAATATGCGTTATAATCATAATTATATCAATGATTTACAATCAGAAAATAAATGTAAACTTACCATTTACTATACAAATACAGCTTAATACAGCGAAATTGCATGGAAATCATATATCTAAATTCTAATGACTAAAATTTCGATCGTAAACTGACGTCAATTGTAAACTGATGTCATTATTTCCATCTACATTGTCATTAATTGATTTTAGTACATTATTTTCTTTAAAAAAGATAAAGAAAAAAACGCTATTTCTTCCAAAACAAAGATAATAATATATTTTGTTTCTAAGTTTTTTTAACAAAAATTACTTCACTCTTCAAATTCATTATAATTAAGTTTCTACACTTCTTCTATGACTTTATACCCATGTATTTAGCTTATTAAATATGAACGCATTAAAAAAATAATATCTACTTTTAATATTCAATTTAAAATACTCCAGACTTAATTAAAAGTATTTAAATTTAATTTACTAATTAAAATTAGCTAATAAATAACATTATAATTTTGGATATTTTTTTGGAATTATGTATCTTGGTGGTCAGTTATTAACTATTCATAATTATACATCTTTTACTCGTGTTCTTTTTATTAAGAAGAAACTTTTTCATATCATCAGATGAAAATAATATTTTCATGCTATTTCATACTATTGAGCACATTCTACTCATGAGAAAGCTAATCGATTCAATACTACTTGAAAAATAATGAGATAACTATTTTGAAAAAGTTGCCGTTAGTGTTTCTAATTCTAATGCTAAAGTAAAAAGCGATAGATGCATAATGACTAAAAGTTTTTTTTGTGTGTGTGTAACAAAATTGAATACATTATTACGGAAATAAAAAAATTACCCTATGCATCAATTACAAATATCATTTTTACAAAAATATACCTTATTAGCGTAAATTAATAATAAAACAGTTAAAGAAATGCAATCCAATTAATCACACTGGTCAGAAGTATTCAACAAAACTTAATTCTAAAACTGCCGATTCAGTAGCTATTTTCGATTACAAGTATTATTTGTTTACGAGATATAATAGAAAAATCATTAAATGTTAAATTACTACCAATATGAATATTTTATATAATGACATATCATGCCAATTTAGCATAACTTAAAATTTCTCTTCTTTTTAATATAAATTTTTTCTCTTTCACTTTTCTTCCCTTTAATTTAATAATTTTTTCATTTTAATTCTAAAATAAAATAATACCTAACATTCATATTAATTGAGAATAAGTTATCTTTTGAATTATAATAAATATTAGGTTAAGTTTATTTATCGTTAGATGGTTTATTATATAAAATGTACTTTAGAATTTTTTCTCTATTTGATTCTTTAGCACCTTTATTGTAATCATATTTATAATGGCAGCATTTGTGCCCCTTATTTCTCATTGCTATTAAACTTTCATGAGAAAAAAACACGATTATTTACTTAACGACTATACTTTGACTATAATAACACTATAAATCTCTTAATTTTCCATACTCATAAAAAAAAAAATTTAACTCGAAAACAAAACAATTAATTACAAGACAAGAGTTATATTTAAAAATAAAATAAAAAATAGATAATCAATGAAGAAACTATCTACTTTATAAACCTAATGAGAAATTAGCATTCTTTGTCGTCAATACCGATTGATTAATAATCAAAATTTACGTATGGTTTTTTGCATGGTTCATATTAATATAGTTTTATTTATACATTTATATTTCATAATTTAGTTTGTGCTTAAATCTTCGTATTAAATTACTCACACAATAGTTTTTTTACCCTCGTAGGCTTTATATTAAAGTACAACATTTATATGAGACAAATATACAGATTTTTATTTATTGACAATACTTTCAATATAATAACTAAATAAATGCCTTTTAGTTTCTGGCATTATAAAAAGTTTTAAATCCAAAAAAGAAGTATAATATAGACTAAAAGATGGGCTTTAGAAATTGCTTTCAGTAATCAAAGAAGAAACTAACTTCTTTTTAAACTTAGTGAGAAATCAGCATCCTTTCTCTCCTATACCAATAAATCCCATCTTCTAAGAAAAGATAAGGAAGATGAAAAGGGATGGATAAGCGAGAGAGGACGGATGGATGAAGAAAGAAGTATAAAGAAAACGAAGAGAGGGGAAAAAAAGGAAATTCCACTACTTACCAATCATCTTTGAATTGCTACTTCTCATGCTTTACTCCAGAGGCGATTTAGAGAGACGATTTAATCCCAACTAATTCAAAACACTGAGCATCGCATCGCGCATCACTTTTTAAACACAACACAGCGAATATGACCGCACATCCCGCACTTTGTGAATGAAGATAAAACTCGCCGGCAAAGTGGAAAAAAAATCGTTGGAATTGATTTGTTCCTCGACACGAGTTGACTCAGGAGGACAAGATAATATTTCCTTTAGACTCTGACACGGTAGAAACAACACTCGCCGGCGTCGATTTAAAAGCTATATTCACAGCCGACGCGATCACGTCGATATACTCATTTGCACTCTCATCTTTTAATCGTAGTTCCGGTTTTGTGCGGAAGATGGCGCTAATATTGTCAAATTCACATATCCAGTCATTTATGATAGAGTTAAAAAGTAAAAATGTTAATTTCGCGTTAAAGGTTAAAGTAGCAGTAAATAATTGAATCTTAAAGCTTCAATCAAGGTTTATTCTGGTTCGGATATGAATTTTTATTACTACCGCAGGTATTTCCTGTAGTTTAGAATGGTTGAGTCCCATAAAATCAATAGAAACGTCGGTTTGTATCAATGGAGGAACAGTATCTAATAACATTGATGCCAGCTTATACTATAAATTTGTTTGTTGATTGTTATTATAGTATTTTAATTTTTTTTTATTAAACTATTTTTAATGAAGTGTTAGTTATTTAGTTTTAGTTTTGACTAAAATATTTAGGCAAATTAGTTTAAAAGAAAACCGAGACCAGAAAATAGCTACTGTATTTCGCATTTAGAAAAAAATGAAATCTCTTACCTTTTTTTTCTCAGTAAAAGAATCGTCTGCTCAAATTAAAACAATCGTATGCGAACATTGAAATTTTATTTTGAAAAGAACTTTATTTTACAGCAAATCACGAATAATTTTTTTATTTAATTATCTAGTAATGAAATGTTTGGTAGCTAAAATATAGGGCACAAATTAAGGTAAAAATTTTAAAATAAAAGAAAGAAATATACATTCTTTTATATTTTCAAAACAGAAAATACTCTTTTTTTTGTAAATTAAGTTAATTGTCTGCTCAAAAAATATTTAAATTTTAAAAAAATATATGTTAAACGAAAACTATTTTCAATTTCAAAAGAAATATGAATTTAAATAACATTCGTAATCAACAATAATCTCTAAACACTTAACAAAAACTAAAAAGTATTCTAATTTCTATTTTAGAAGACTTTGGAATGAGATTTATTCTTTTGTATAAATTTTTTCATTTCATATTTAATTTTAGCAAGTAATTATTTAATTTAATGTAGCATTATTTAAGAAATATCATTTAATTTTTCATAACTAACTAGTAAAAGCATACAATAAAAGTAAAAATAATTACTTAACGAGCTGAAAATTGCAAACGAAAGGAATAACGGAACATTTAATAAGAAATGTTATTTAATATTATTGAAATTTCCGCAGCATCCGCTAAAACTATTTTCGCTTGCTGAACAATGGTAAATTTCTATTGCCTTCGATAGAAAATATTTAAAAATAATGCTTTAATTAATCATTAATATTTCATAGCACAATGAATAATATAATGAATATATAGAGCAGTATATGAAAGCAAATGAATAGCTTATCCTCTCTCTCTTCTAAAATTTTTCAAAGACAAGTTATCGTATCATATTTTTCTGCATAGAGACTTAACTAAATGAAAAATTATAAATTGTCCATTTATGCAAGTATCCAGCAAATTAAGGGAAATATCAGTGGTAAAATCACTTGGAATTCGATCGAATTCCATGGAATTCGATCGAATTCCATGGAATTCGATTTTCAATTTCATTGAAAATGTAAAACAAATGACTTTCAACATCATTAGCACTTGAATTGAATTCAAGGTGCATGCCATCACAAAGAAAAATATTCTGGTGAAATAATAGTAGTGTATAAAACATTACCGTGTACATTTCCGGTTATAAAATTAATAATAATAATAATTTGAGTTAATAGAACAAATATACGGTATTTAAACCACTCATTTGGTAATTTTTCCGTTTTCTGATTTTCAAAATTATAGTTCTTAATGCCACGCATTTAGTAAAAAATAAAAAATTGAAAAATAAATTTAACAGAAAAAGTGGATAAATAAATATAACCGAATAGTAAAATTTACAAATTTTACCACATTTTCTGAAGTTTATCACATATTATAAAACCATATTTTATTGTTAATTTTACTAAAACGCTTCCAAAGAAATTACCACGCTTTTCGGTGTTCTCATAGAAACAAAAATATGGTAAATTTTGCTATAATTTACTGATAGTTTTGACCGTAATTTTTTTAAGTGCGTAATAATACTAATGAAGTGATTAAAAATAAATAAATGAAACTATAAGGGGAAATAAATCAGGGAATAAATTTATGTATTCAAATAATACTATCTAAACGTTCAGTTCCAGCCAACTATAACAATTTTCAAAAGCAATTTTTAAAGCAAAAACATGTTACAATTTTATCAAAAATAAGAAAGTATTCGAATTATCTTAATTTTATCAATCATAGCGATATTTTCAGGTATACGTTGCGAACTCAAATATACACACTAAGCATTTACGCAATATTAATTTTTTACCGTATTTTACTTTTCTGTGATAAAGTCCTTAAAATGCGTCAATTGCTTGTAAATAAACTTGAAAGTCAACTGTTGTTGTTTGATCAGATTATGTAGATTTCACTTATGCTTATTTTAGTACATTCAAAATGTACTGCAGATTAAAATAAACCATGAATGGAAAAAAATACTTTACGGATATATTGTATATTTTAAACGCATTTTTCGTTAATGTTTATTATATTATACTTCAAAAAAATTATAGCCTCTTCCAAACTTTCTTTAATTTTAAATAAATAAAATACTTTAATTAATGTTTTGTTCTTTAGAAATTTAATTTATACGGTTATGTCGTATATCTAATAGCATTTGATTCTCAACTAATTCAATTTTATGAGAAAAATAATAAAAATGTAAGAAAAACCAGTAAAAGAAAGTGTACGATATTTTGTTATATTTCTGATAAGAATCTCAATTTTCTTCATTTATTCATAATATGGATTTTGCTAGAACATTTGGGGAACAAAAATGATTTGACCACTATAAAAAATTCCAGATCAAATTACGATTACAAGTACCGGCACTCACAGAGCCTGTACTTTGTACCGTAAAACCCATTTTCAAACAAGAGAGTTATTTTTACTATAAGTTTAAAATATGCAATTGCATTAAGGTATATAAAATTTGTAAGTTCAAGCAATTAATTTAAACTACTCATTCCGGGTTTTTTTTAATTAATAAAATGCATTGTCCGTCTAAAAAAAGTGCGTTACACTTTAAAAAATTCTGAATCAAATTACTGTAAAAAGTACAGCTACTCTAGGTACCGGTACTTCTTACTGTAAAATCCATTTTTACCGGAACATGTTACGGAACAAAAATTGAGATGTAATGTAATTTTTACAGTAGTAATTACCGAAAAATCACTGAATCGCTCTAATTAAATACGTAATACTGTAAAAGTTACGGTATGATATTTTACAGTAAAAATGGATTTACAGTAAAATGGAGATTATGGATCATGCAACCATAGTGCTGGTATTTGGTACCTTAATTGGATTTTGAATTTCTTATAGAGAAAAGCAAATTTTACAGCCTAAAGATTAGGTAACTAGGTTGAGAAACCCATCTTTAATAGTTCATAATTTGATTTTTTGTTATCCAGAAATAACAATAAATTTTTTTAATAAATTTTTTCAAAAAAAAGTACCTGACAAAATTTCTAGAATTTTAAGAAGAATTCAAATCATCCTAAAAAAATGCTCTTCGATATCATTAAGACACTAAGATCACATACTATATCTATGCTTGAATTAATTTTCATGTTTTGATTTTTTGGTATCCACAAATAAGAATAAGGGATTTTCTTAACAAAATCTTCTGAAAAAAGTATCTGACAAATTTCTAGAATTTTAAGAAATAAATCAAATTATCCTAAAAAAATACGCTTCGATATGAATTAAACGCTAAGTCTAAGGATACATACTATATGTAACTATGCTTGAATTATTTTTTTTCACTTATTTTTAACAAAGTAATGCCATTTTTACTCATAATTGTTATCTGATTGCAATAGTATTGCCCCAATAAATTAAAACAGTTTGCAATGTGGAGCATTTTTGTATTATTTTATAAAACCTATATATTTTAAAATGTGAAAATGGAACAAGACTTGGAAGAAAATAATTCTATTAGTGAAATAGTTCATTCTAAATTTAATAACTATATCTTTTGGGTTGCCTATTGTTACACAGCAATAGTTGTCACTTGTGTAAAACTTTAAGCTAATTTTTTAATTTAAAAGTAGAGGTTTATTTTATATATAACTTCTAATATTATTAGAAAACAGCAACCTTTAACAAACTTCTTTCCATACGTTAATAAAATCTTATCATTTATAGGCACGTTTAAAATAAATTAGGAATTAACCAGCACAAAAAGTTAGTTTAATATTTCGCAGTTTAATGGTAAATTTTATGAATGAAATGAACGTATTTTCTTCGAATTAAGAATCTGGAACAGTCGCCAACAGCCCTGTAGTTTAGTTCTAAGGCACCGTCATCAATCAAATAATAATAATTCTCATTTCAAAGAAAATTTTTAACCACCTCCATCATTAATAACACGCATTAAAAGTCCGTTTAAATATTTCAGATCTTTAAAATTTTAAATGCAGAGAGTAATCAAAAAACATAAAACATATTTACTACATTTTAATAAGTAAACCAAAATGTGAGCCACTTAATAATCAACCAAAAATGCAATTCAAAAATGCATTTTCTTACGGGGAAAAAAAAGAATATAAGTCATCCATACAAATAAGATATTAAATTTTCTCTAATGCTTTTTTGCAATTATTTTAGCAACATTTCTATTTTAAATTCTGAAATTGTGTGATTTATTTTTAACTTGAATGGTGCTCTAAAAATGCATAAAGGTGAACAATATTGCTACTGCAAAGCGACAAAAAAAAGTCTTATACGCGTGTATGTACCCTTTTATAATTTACCTGAGTATTTATTATTAGGCAAAAACGAAAGCTATATATCAGCATTTCATTCATATTTAATAATAATGATCGGGGGGAGGGGGAGGCGAAACGAACAAACCATCTTCAAATTCTATTCAATTATTTTATCAGTGTCAGTTATGCCAATAGCAAAATAAAATATGTATATCGATTTTGTTTGAAGGTGAATTTGTGTTTTCATTGTGTTGATATCAGTGGTGCGTATTACGGAAAAGAAATAATATCCCGAGAGCGTGGAAGAATATTGATTTTGTAGACTGCTGTATATAATTATAGAAAATCATCATATTTATTCCACTTAATGCTGAAATTAGTTTTAACTGTAACTTCTACTTCATTGTAAGAGAGTTTTACAAAAATATTCAAGATTGTATAAATACACACAATGAATTTTTTTTAATATAATGATAATTTTTTTATGTGCAGCATTATTACAACGTTTGTAATATTGTTGAGCTGCATATTAGCAAAATGGTTTCGAATTGTTACCCATATGGAGCATAATTATGCGTATTACGGAAGAGAAATGAATATGTTTGAAGGTGAATTTGTGTTTTCATTGTGTTGTGATCAGTGGCGCGTATTACAGATGCGAAATAAAATTAATGTCAAGCATGCGGGGGAAAATATTGATTTTGTAGAAGGCTATAGTTGTATATAGCCATCAACATTACTACATAGTCGTAGCAACTCCTCTCATTTATTCCACATACCATAGTTAGTTTTAAAAGTAAATTTTAAATTATTAAACTACAATTTTTTTTAAAATTGAATTTCGTTAACACATAATTTTTTTTCCGTAGGCAGCGACAATGCTAAGTTAAAAATATTGTTCATCTGCAAATTTAAAAAAAAATGGTTTTACATTGGAGCGCATATGCAGGGATGCCAACTGCTCCACTTTCTGCAAAAAATTTAATAAATTGGTAGTGAATTAGCTAGTAAAACTTGTAGAATAAGGATAACTACGCCTACTTTTTTAAAAAAGTAACCAACGAGATAAATACAATGTAGTTAGATTTCATATTTTTCGAATTTTTGATATGTAGTGGTGAAAAAATTACTTAAAATGAAAAATACTAAAATAAAAAATAACTTAAATTCTGTTACCACTGGAAAATACTTTTTTTACAATGGGGAGCAAGTTGGCATCTCTGCATATAGTACGTACATATTATTGTCTGGTGCGCAAAGGGTAACGTACATACATGAAAATTAAGGTTAGATGAAAGAAAATCTCAAGATGTAAGAAAACAAATATTTTTTTATTTAATTGAAGGAGCTGCGGTGACTAACGGGGATGGAGCGTTCACCAGTCAATGAGGTAACCCAGGTTCGCAACCCAGCTGTCGCTTATTGAAGCGAATTCTGCTAACGGCTCACACCGGCCACAGTGCTGACGTATATCTCCAGTGGTAGATGGATCATATATAAGAATGTCCTTGCTGTCGCGCTTACGGATGAGCTCTATCAGAAAGTACTCCAGTAAGGCTGGTTTTGCATTAACCCCTTGATCAAGGAGTTCCCTTGTTTTCTGGATTGGGTTCAAAATTACAAGGCTATAGAGTTGAACATTGATAGTCGTAAACTCAGAGTTGGGTCGACTGTTTCAAGCCGGTAATAGCATAAATTTATTTGAAGAAAACTCGCATAACTAATAAATATATTTTACGCTATAGCATGTTTTGGACTATTATCCCATACTACTGACCGTTAAATTGGCTACATCAAGAAGATGGCAGGTCACACTCGAAAAATTTGCATGACAGATGAAACTGAGATTTGCAAACGATTAGATTTTCAGTACTTTCATGAGCTGCGACTGTGACACCTATAAAGCATAAAAAAGCAAAATTTCGACACAAATTTTCTCAAACTCAATTTGCATTTGAACGTTATTTTTGGCTTTAAAAATAGTAATGCTATGTGTAGGAAGAAGAAATGTCTATCAACACGTGTCTAACTTTGATTAAGGAAAGATTATAGCCTGCCGGGTTTGCGATTTGTCATGCTGCGATCGTTTTTAGAGAATCTTCAATTGTTCACAGAATATGCAATCGATGGGTTCAAAACGATCATACGGAACATCGCCTGAAATTCAGCACGAACTTTATTTTTGATTAGTTTGAATTTCATTTTTGAAAAGTAAAAACTTAACGAATAGGAAAGTTTTTTTTTAATTTTGTGTTCACTTCTAAAGAGCTGGGGATCGATTAACCTCTAATCAACAATACAGTAATCATATATCACAGAATTTCTAAATGGTGGAACCATTCAATAATTTACTTTAGTACAAAAATGTAAAGTGGCTTGTTTACTGCGTTTTTGTTTCAAGATTATTAAAATCCTACTTTAAAATTTTAAATTTAACTTTAATTAACCTTTATTAATTAATTAACCTTTTAACGCAGAATTTTTATGAAACATATTTTTCATACTTTTATCATTATTTTGTACGAATTCAGATTAAAGTATAATAAGTCAAAAATATTATATTTAGTATTTTAAAAATATATGGCTATGAAATGCCAGGGCTAAAGAGAATACAAGGGCTAGTTCANGAGTGAACCAGCCCTTCTATTCTCTTTAGCCCTGATGAAATGCAGCGTCAAAAGTATTTTAACCACGGTTCACTACCAAACAATATTTTTTCAAATTTTCACTTACTTGCAGTTATTTAGATTTAAGAAAAAAAGTTATTTATCATTTAAATTTAATTCCAATAATCTGACAGATTTTTTTTAGTAACTATTAGACTGTTCTTTGCAACTAAAAATATCAAAATATATTCTTGCTTGTAATTAGAGAGTTAAAAAATAATATATAAAATAGGGAACAATTATGACTTGTTTAGAGCTCAAATAATAAAATGATACAGGAAACAGTAGACTAGTATAAATAGACTGTTTTTAAAATGTACTAATTTTTTCAAAAATATTGTCCATATTTTTTCCTTGGCTCACTGCAAAGTCGGAAAATGTACCATTTCAAAACGTCATTGACATACCAATAGGAAAGGTGATAGTCTAATTTTTAAATTCAATTTCATTTCACTGATTTCTTAAAAAGTGGTTTTGAAACTTCTTTATTTGAATACTCAAGAGCCTATAGTCACGATGGCAAATTAACAGCAATAATTTTATTTCATTCAACGTATCATAAATTTAAAATATATAAATATATATTTCAAAGGATGGTACTTTGATATTCTCTCTAAGAGTATTGGAATATCTAGACAAATTACATTTTTAGTTCATCTATTTGCAAATTGCCATAATGGGCTAGAAAAAGGGCCTTCCTATGCTGGTGAAAATAAATTTTCACATAGGAAAAGCAATAATAATAAGCCTAATGTAAAAAGTGTCATTCTTTACTCACTAGACTTATATTTCAATTTTTAAAAAAGCTTAATTTGTGTAAATAATTCATCTGTTGTTATTAACCAGATAACTTACTGTTATCTGTTGTAAAGTATTGACTAACAATTCATTGAAAATAAAAAAATAATAATTAATAAAATTATTTCACATTATTTTTAACTCAACAAAAAAAGAAAATTTGATTAAAACATTCTTCTGAAAAAGCTTAAAAATTATGTGATTGCTTAGACTTGAATCAGGTTTAATCCTTTTTAATTAATTATACAATACAGTAAAGACATGTTTTAAGAAAGAATATCACTGTAAAATTTTCGAAAAAACAATTTATATATATTTCTTATTGTTCTGACACAATTCTATTGCCCACACATTTTCCGTAAAATGTAAGTTAAAACACTTAAACACATGAAAGATGCACTTCCTGCACTGACATAAGTATGGCTGAAATAAGATTCTATAAAATTTATGTCATTTTATCAGTATATATATATATATATATATATATATAATAAAATAAAGTAAAATAAAAGTAAGTTGATCTGATTTCGCTACTCGCTTTATAGTCCATTTTTGTACTGTTATCTTTTTTTTCTGTTCTTGCATGTTATTTTTAACTTATTTTTACTTTTTGTTATCTATTTTATTTGTTGTAATTTTCATAAAAGAATTTTTTGAGTGCTCCTCACACTATTGTATTAATATATTTTGCTTTGGCTTTATTGATACAATATCAGAAAGCACTCTGTNTTATAACATATACTTTTATTTTTAGTTTCTCATTTTCAAACAAAACTATAGTGACACTTTTAAAAGATAGCACACTCAAAAAAATATGCAGCTAAATTTTTATTCAAACACAATAATATTATATATATATTATTGTGTTTGTGTATAAAACACATACTTTGTTGAGCAAAGGCCATTTTAAGTTTGTAAAACCTTATTTCATTTAAACTTACGGCAACGCAACAGTTGCTATACAGGGTGCGACAAAAAAAACTCGAACTAAGTAAATGCCTCATAGAATAGAAGTTAATTAATTTCTTTTTAATCTGTTAGCTCATTTCTTTTGTCTACCACTTTAATTACAAATATTTTATAATATATCTCGTAATTTATGCAAATTTTCATTTTTTTTTCTTTCTTGGCTATGTCAAGTAAAAGACCTGCTATTTTAGAGATATTTAAGCCAAGAAAACGGCAGTGTGAAATAAAAGTATAAAAGTGTATTTGCTCTGTACACAAAAGTTTGGACTTTCTAAAATAATCACTTCAGCAGGAATGGGATAGATTAAAAGTAGAAAACTTGTGTCCCACTGCTGTAATTTTCATCACAGTATACAAAATGTAGCCAATTTGAAACCAATTATATTCATTTATTAGAAAAAGTTTACTTTTATTACTTTTCTACTACTTCTACTTTTTTTCAGTCAACTTTTATTTTTATTACTATATTATTGTATAATTTATTTATCATTAATAAAGTTGTATTATAAATAGTTTGCCAGGGTTGTTGTTTTTTTTTTTTTTTTTTTCCATACCTGTATCCCTTTAGAGAATGGTGCGTTACAAATTTGCGTCTTTAGATAAATATTTGCTTTTACTCATTTAAAAAAATTCTAAATTCAATCCATTTCATTAAAAAAAGAAAAAACACTCAGTTTTTTACTTTCAATACATTTTATGATACCATGTCGTTACAGTAACTATTATCTACAATTAAAAAAGAGGATCATACCTATAAATGTTTTGTTTTTTTTACTAAAAAGGTACTCAAAACATTTGCTACTTTAAAACTGGTCAAATGTTGAGACACTTAAAAAACTAATTGATCACCAAAAGCAAATATTATCTTTAAAAAAATATGGTTTTTGTTATAAATCATAAGCAAAGAACAAAAGAGACATAAAACTTTTCTTGTTGAATAAAGTAATTTTATTTCATATTCAAGATAAGTTATTTAAAATTTTAATCATCATTTTTGATAAAACAAGTTTACAAAAAATCTCTGTAAATCATCATTAGTTTAATTGATCAATATCACATTAAAAAAGTTCCAATGTAGCATAATGGTATTTATTTATCGATATAAATTTAAAATATTATTAAATATTTAATTTTATGCCTTACAAAAGTAAACATGTTTTCACAGTCTCACTTACAAATGTAGAAAATCAACATAAAAGTACTTTCATCGATGAAAGAAAAAAGTTTTGATTTTTGGCTATATAAAGAATCACTCATAATTAACAAGTTGATTCATATGTATGTAAAAATCATATGCGACTCATACGTATTTAAATGCTTTTCAGAAAGACTGAATGACTTTGATTTGCTGATCACAGCAAAATCAAATGAAATGTGAATGTTAAATAGATGACAATATTAAATATAGTGGAACAATGGAATGCTGAATAAAAAGTGATGGAAGGTTAAATGACTTTTGATATATTGAGGGCGTCTTTCAACATATAGTTCCGCAAAGCCCACAGCGCATTTAAAGCATTTCCATGGCTTTCAACATTATTGCTCAGCCAGTGTGTGGGTAATCTTGCAGGATCTGGCACAACCGTTGTTTCCGGAGTAGCTTTCAGATGTGCATCCCAGTTGCTAATGTAACGAGATTCTGCCTGAAGACCCTCAATGTATCTAAAATAAATTTATAAAGTATTTAAAAATGCAAAATCCATTTAGAACACTTTACTACTACATCCTCCAGGAAATCAGCATCCAATATAGAGGACGACATTTGGTATAATTTTAAAAACTTAAATAATATTTCAAGATTTGAAAAAGTGATATTCATAAAGTGATTGTCTATGTAAAAAACATAAATGTTTTCCTTCTTGTTTGTTGTAATTTTCAATTATGATGAAAAATTAAAGGAAAATTAAGAAATTTAACTTAGGTAACCTTTCAGATAGTTTTGCAGCATATAAATATTCTATTATTTGAGTTTTACGGATTGTGTTTCTTGACATAAATGGGAAGAAATATGCAGCAAAAATATACTACAAAATGCAAAAATACTAAAACTTATAATGTTTTTGTAAGTAATTAAAATATAATTAAATTAATTTAATTCAATTTGTTTAAAAATAATTTTCAGTGCATTTATGAAATGACTTTCTTCTAAACAATAATAAGTAAAAATTTTAATTTATACCCTTATTTAAAGTTTGGATTTCAAAATATTAAATTAAACTAATCCACCAAAAAAAAAACTTTAAAGAAAAATTAAAAGAATTAGCGTAAAGGAACTTATACTTACTTAATATATACATTTGAGTGTAGAAGACGTTGAGTTCTTGGAGGTGCTGATACAAATATGGGCTCTAATGGCTTTGTGGCATGCGTAGAACCATGACCTGGAAAGAAAGAAAAACAATGTAATAAGAAATTAATGTAGCTAAAAATTAAATAAGTTAATTTTTTTACATATGAAGTAATAAAAAGATTTTTGTTTGACTCATAAACTATTTTTTTATTCTCTGTTAAATTTTTTTGTGTGATATAAATATGTTAAACTAAACAAAAAAGCATAACAAGTATGATATTTACTGCAATACTTTTCTACCTTTTAATTCTATGACGCAGTTATTTGAATATTCCATTTCATCTTAAACAATTAAAATGTTTATGTTGAAGACAAATCAAGACTTGCTAGATTTTGCAAATTTTTCATTATCATTAATAATTATTTAATTTAGCAAAGAGTGAAGTATACACTTTAAAATATTTATGCATAATAATTATAAAGCAACATTTACTCAATCATTAACTACAAGAATTACACTTTAAAATAGATAATTCAATAAAACTTTTGAGTTTAATCAGGTCATAGTTTCATGTTTTATAAATATCAATCATGTAATGCTTGTTTCAATTCAATTTATATTTCATTCAATGAAATTTTATTTATTGAAATTTTATTTATTGAAATCATAATAATAAAGTTGCATTTGATCAAGAGGAAACTTACAAAATTTCATTTATATTATCAAATTTTAATAACTAAACCATTCATAATACATAACACACAATTTTGAGACATGATTTTTTTCACACTTTAGTTATAAATAAATCATTAAGTAAAACTAAACTTTGATAACATGAGAGAAAAATCTGTATTACCCCACATTACCTAATCATATCAAAGAAAAAATTTCTGTCTTTCAATCAAACGCATTTTTTGTTAACTCACCATATTACGAAAACTAAGTAAAGATTTCTTGCCACCTTAGCATGTAAGAGAGCATCATTTATTCTAAAGGAATTCAACACTGCCAGATATGTGCACATGGATGAAATAGCCATCTGTGTCAATGTCCTATTTACCTTTATTACAGGGATGAGATTAGCCGAAAGGCAAAAAAGCTGAATTTCCACGATAGTAAATTTTACGCAAGCGCAACCCTTTAATAATAAATTCCAGACAGTTTAAGGTAATAAATAATGTGTTGACATACAATTGTGTACTAATCTATTATTATATAAATGATTACATTGATACTTAACATTTAGTGAAAATAAAAATTACCAATTGAAAAAATAAAGCTGGAAATTATATTTTTCCTCAGTTCACATAAGAGACAATTATTACTTGAAAAACTACCTGGTTTAGCAAATTAAAACTACTGAGAATATACATTAATATTTCATTTCTTTTAATAAATACTGTTATGTGATTTATAGCAAATATATCAGTAATATTACTTTTTAAATTATATTGGAAAAAAAAAATTTAACAATGGACCGAATTATTATGTTCATATTATAGTCTAATCTAACTAGAGCCCTTTGAAACATATCAATAACAGTGAAGTAGAAATATATAGTAACTCCTTAACATACAAAAATTGCTATTTTAGTTTGAAAAATTACATGACAATCAGCAACTGTTTAGATAATTGTTTTTTATTTGATAAGAATTTTGCATTTTATAGCATAAATAACAGCAATTATAAATAAAATTTTGATGATGAGTTAATTAACTCTTTTTCCCCAAAAATTTTTTTTTATTAAATCCCTTTTTAAGTGATTGCTTTTGTTTGCTATATCTTTTATGTTTGCTATATTTAGTCGTTAGTCCATCTTCAAACATCTTGTGACAAATCCTATTTTTTCTTCTTTGCAAGCACAGAATGTAAGTTTTGAATATATTCCCTTCCAGTTTCTCTGATGTTGTAACACTTACATATACTAATAATCGTCGTTAGAAAAACAGTCACCTTTATAGTAACTAATTTAAAAAAAATTTACTTCTTACAAGAATCGCGATAGTTGATCTTAAAATTGCGTGAATATGAATAACAATTATGGATTTTGAAATCACATGAATATGAAACTAGATATACGATTTTGAAAATGAGAAAATACAAACTGGGATATAGAATTTTTAAAACGCGTAAATACAAATCACGATTCATAATTTTTAGATTGCGTAAATACGAATCATGATGCGTAATTTTTAGATTGCATAAATAAGAATTATGATGCATAATTTTTAGAATGCGTGAATGCGAATCCCAATGCCTTATTTTAAAATCACGTATAAATACGAAAATCAATGTTTGATATTATAAACCCGCATGAGCAAATCAAGACATTGAATTTTAAACTTGTGTGAATACGAATCGCTACATAGGTTTTTGAAAAGGCGTAAATACGAATCACAATATGGGATTTTTAAATCTCGTAAATGAGAATCGCAACGTACAATATTCAAATCGCGTGAATAGGAATCGCAACACGCAAATATGAAAAGCTATGTTTGATATTAAAATCGCGTGAATAAGAATCGAGATATTAGCAGATTCCAGCAGACCTCTAAAAGGCTTGTCAGAAGCAGCGTCGTTTGAACTGCGAAAATTGGATCTATCTAGAGGGCGGGTAAAAAATTTGGAAAATCTTATCTGCTGCGTGTAAAAGGGGAGAAAATAGCTAAAATAAATAAAAATGAGAAAGGATTGGTTGCTATGTAGTTTGAATTTTCTGTTTCTCTTTGAAAATCGGTGAATTTTCTGAAAAAGCGGAATACTTATGAGAAAAAGTGAAATTTTTTGAAAATCTGAATTTTTGATTAAAAAAAAGTTGAAATTTAAGAGATAAAAGTGAAAAAAGTGGAAAAATCTCATCCCTGTTTATTGCAAGAGATTGTTGCAGTCAAGACAATAAATAAACTTACTGTAATGTATGGTGAATGAAGAAAGCGAGATATTTTGCCTTTTTGCTGTATAATGATTAAACAAAAAAGTTTAAATATTCCCACAAGAATAAACAGTAGTAGAAGCTGTTGAAAAAATGAATTAAAGAAATCTGAGACTGCTCAGGTATTTGAAATTACAGAAAGCTCTCTCTATTTTAATATTTTTTTATACATAAAAAAAAGACGTAATAATGCAAACTAATGCCTAAACAACACCTTAGTGCAGAATAATCTGACATAAAGAAATGTTTAATGATATGGATTACTCCAACACAAAAATTTTAACCATTAAACTCAAATGTAATGTTAGAGAGATGTAATATTATAAATGTGTAAGATTAACCACATTGTTGTAGGTATGATATACATCATTTATTTATTACATTCTGTATAAAGACAACTATTGATTAATTTCTCAGAAAAAATTGCTTTATTTAAAAGTTGATTTTAAGAAAAATTACCTAATTTCTCTATAACCACTCATTCTAGATATAGGATTAGAAATTACTGTGCAATAATTATAGTTTAAAAAACAAAGAACATTTTTGAAGGAAAAAAAATATAAATAAATTAAGTACAACATAAAAACTGAACATAATATAAAAATAATTGAAAAAACAGTATTATTTGCTGGTAACTTACTTGTTCGTGGAGTAGTAGGCATATTAAAATATGATGCTCCTGGGAAGAATGGGGAGGAAGGGGCACTGCCGTTATATGCATTTTTAAAGGGGGTAGAAAAGGAATCTGCAAAAATTGCATGCAAACAAAAACTAAAAACACATGCAGCAAAATAATAATTGACAATGCAAATAAAGCTTGGTTAATATTAGATATTACTTCAAACAATGAATATGATCATATATTAAAACAAATAAATGAAGAAAAAAAAACATAATAAAAAATAGAATAAACAATTGATTAAAATGTCTTTAAAACGGACTAAAAAATTAAAATATAGTTCCATAAGGATACAAATTGATTATAATATAACATATTTCCCAAAATTTAAATTGGTATTTCATAAAATCAATAAAATAAGTATAAAAATATATTTAGTATCAACGTGCTCATAATTTAGCTTTAAAGAAAGGAACAGTGATACTTAAAATAACACTGTTAATTCAAATATTTTTTTAAACCAAGTAACATAATTTTACAGATTTAAAAAATTTCGATTGAATTATTATCCCTTTATAATAAAAACAAGCAACAAAATATTTTTATAACACAAAATAAGATCAAAAATATTTTTATTTATAACAAACAAAAAAAGGGGCTTATAAAGGACATGCAAACAAACATAAAACCAAACTCATGCAGCAAACTTTACTTTTTAGTCATTTTATGAATTATAACGTTTTCATGTCATAATCTAATACAGAGATATTTTTAAGGCCTCTACAAACATACTTCACGCACTGAAAATCTAAAATATGCCTAACACTAGTTAGGCTTTCACGCTTTGTATTTTAAATTTTAAAAAAATTCAAAGCTCTATCTGCATCCCTAAAATTAACAGGATCTTTTGTTTCCCAGATAATATTTTAAGCATGAAATTAATATGATGCAGAAGAATGGAAGCAAGAGTTACTTGATGTAGAATCATTATATTTCATACAAAGCTTTAATTTCAACAAGAATTTCAATTAAAACAAAATATTAAATTAATTTTTTTTTTATTTATTTATTCCTGTACAATATACCTGAAATATGCTAGTTGAAAAAAATTGAAATAGTAGAAATGTCTTTTCTCCTTTTATCTTGTTCCATCTATACAAAGTAAGCTTATTTTAATGAAATTGGTCTTAATAAACAACACTGTATTTTTGTATTGCACTCCTCCAAAATATGGTAAGAAGTATTTTCACTCCTTGTAAACAATCTTCGCTATATCTCTGACATAATAATCAGTCATTCATAAATTATTACTTGATATAAAACCATATTTCTACATGCTTTTTCAGTATAATTCTCTTAGTTAGATTTTTAATGCCAGTATCAGAAAAAACCCTAAGCAACATATTTTAATAATGTATCAGTTAAAAATACAGTAAAAGCTCGATATAATGGGAAGTCCCCATCAAAGAGCTAATATTATTAAAATATTCTAGATAAAAAAACTGTATGTTAATATAGAGTTAAAAATCGTTAAATTACCGCTATAATGATTATTAAAAAAATATATAAAGATAATTACACTTTCAGCTATTTAAGTGAGGATTAATATATGAAAAAGGGCAAAATGGAAGATTTCTTTCATTTATTTCTGATATCAACAAGGAAAAGTGAAAACATCACTTCACCTTATTTTCTTCTGACAGTCTTAACCTTTTATGTTAAAGAAGCAAATGGAAGTAGGCAACCATCTGCCATATTTCTTCCTTACAAAAGGAAAACTTCTGCTATTGTATGAGGATGCCATACAATTGGAGAAACTATTTGTCGCAAATTCTCTTTCACTTCCATAACTAATTCAAAATTTAAAGTATAGAAAAAGTGAGCTCAGTCAAACTTAGAGCAAGCCATAATATACAGAAAAGAAATTTTTAAAATATCAAAATGAAAATAAATTACGAGAAAATGAATTAGGATTACACAGTAGAGAAGTTCTCTTTCAAAAATTTGTTTGCATCTTGATATTTTGAAAAAAAAGCAATTGTAACTTCATGGGTTACTCTAAGTTTGCTTGAACTCACTTTTTCTTTCTTTTAAATTAGAAATTGAGGTGAAAGAGAGTTTGCAACGAAAAGTTTCTCCCACAGTATGGCTTCCTCTTAAAGAAACCTGCCACACACTTAAAAAAGAATGTGACTTTTTGTTGATCACATATCTATTTCTCTTCTAGACAGTTTACTAGTTTACTATTGAAACCAACATTTAGTGTTGTAAAAGAGGTCAAAGGCTATTGCACTTCATTTTGTATTTTAATTGTTTTATACTATTTTAACATTAAATATGTGCCTATAAGGACAAGCTCACTACACAGTTAACTCCGTTTGCTATTGTGAACTGTCTTTAGAACAGACTTTAACTCTATTAAATTCAGCAAATGTTGAAGAAATATGATTCTACAACACAATTACCAGACTTTTAAGCAGTTAAAATGATAAGTGAAATTTAATTTCTTTGCAAAAATTCAAGATAGATAAGTAAAAAATCGAGGACTGTTATTTCAAATTTATGAGAATTTTACAAGATTAATCAAGATTATTGATCATGAAGTCTGGTCATTGCCACTGGCTGGTTTAAAAAATACAATTTGCAGCTTTAGTCCAATTATTTTCCAAACTGATTCAACTTAGTTTGCTAAACATTTTACTTCAGTATTATTTTTTATTTTCCTGAAACATCTTTTTATTTATTCAATGTGTACCTTGATTGTTAAATTTATCACTTTTTTTTGCAAAATTCTTATTCTGAAATTTTATATAATAACATTATTATATACAATATAATATTATTTATATACTAATAAAATTTATATTACTTGAATAACAACATAACTTTAAATTAGTTATCATTAATAACAATAACCTGAGATTATCTGCAAACACTAAAATAATATCATTGGATAGTTGACATGGCAACATAATACTGTAAAGCAGTATCGTCATTAGTTAAGCAATTTTGTTATAAATAAAAAATATAACCTTCAAAATTTTAGAATGAACAAAAATGCATTAAATAGCATTAAAAATATAAATTAATTAGAAACAATCATAATTACTAATTAATTTAAAAAAATTGAAAATAGAGTAAAAATTAAGTTTTAAAATTATATTTCTAAATAAATTACATTATTTCACTTACCTTCAAATTCATAATTTATTTTAGAGTAAATAAAAGAATCAGTAATAACAACAAAACTTGCTTTAATAACATGCTGAATTATCATAAACATATCATGCTCATTCTCAGAAATAAATAATTTATAAAACTCAGTAATTCATGAAAACATTAAAAAAAAAATTTCAGCTGAATCATTAAATAGTCATACTAAAACAGTGGTCGACAGGATTTTATATAAGTATCTTATTAATATACGAGAAATAAAAGTAATATCCAAAAACATTTTAGTTTTTTTGCAATATTTTATCTACAATTTCTTCAAACAGTTAAAAGTTTTTAACTTAACACTGAAAAAAAAAACTGAAAAGAGAAAGAAAAAAAAACTTACTGGAATTACTAGTAGCTCCTAAAATACTGTTGGCAGCATTCCTCTTAGATGGAGTGTAGTTTCTGAAAAACCATTTAATTTTTCAAATATGTAATAAATTCAATAATCATATTGTAAAAAAAAATTGTTAACAGATTTTAAATTCTGATAACCAAATTTTTTACCAGAGAGTTAGGGAAAAAAATTTAAATTTTAAAGTTGTTAGTTTGATTTAATATAAGAATAAGAATACAGTTTAAAACTAAGAAAACATTTTAAAATATTTGGAGATACTTTATTAGACAATTTGTAAAAGGTACACTACCTATTTCTGTTTTCTGGAAGAACATTTTTAACAGATGTCTTTAAATGTACTTCTTTCACATGACGAATAAGACGAGCAACATTAGGAAAAGGACTGGAAAAATATGTATATGATTATTAAAATTATAAAAATTAATAAAAATATATTACATTCACTTAAAATAATAAGGTTGAAGGACTACTTACGGTATATTTTTCTTAATTCTTTGGCAGTTGTACCACAGACACTGAATTTCTCCCTCTGAAAATTGAAAGAGTAAAGTTATATATTGAAAGAGTAAAACAAAAACAAAAAAACTTCGAAAGAAACATATTAATAACCAGTTTGTCCCCATGTCACAACTTCAAAGAAGAAAATTTTACGAGAAAAAAAAAAGAAAACAAATTTCTGCAACAGCATCAAAGTCTACTGCTTTTAATATTTGTATGCCATTAACTAGAGTTAATGCTAAAATAAATTTCAGTATGACTCTTCACTGTGTTGAGTTTAAACTTTTTTAATGCCATAAGAAATTTATTTTTAAGACCAATTCCAATATGTTAACAAAAAAATATAAATTAACAAAAATTTGAAGCTTCTATTTATTAAGATAGCAGTAAGGAAAACATTTACTTATAAAAATAAAAATAATAATAACACGAAACTACGAATATTTTAAACATAAAAAGTTGTAAAGTTTTTATTTTGCTCAGACTCTTCATTATGCAAATACAACTTTCTAAATACACTTAGTATAAAGTAAATACTGCACGTAACGGTGTGAAAGTCGACTACCCCCTACTTTTGATTACTAAATTGTATTCCTGTTATGTTGGGAATATAAGTCTATTACTTAAAAAACATAATATGAAAACTTCTAAAGTTAAAAAATTATTGAAATGTGGATTCAAATGTTATAGTGAAATCTTTGAAAATTAAATTCTTTAGATGGGGTGAAGACGATTTTTTTGAGGGACTCAGCAGACTCAGAAAAAGAATCCATTACAGAAAGGGATCCATATGACAACACTGTTAATAATGCTGAATGTGAAACAGATGATGTTCTGGAATCTTTTTGGTAGCTTAATGGTAAATTTTAAAAGTTTTCATTGTGTTGTATTTTTCTTAAATACTCTTGAATAATTTATCTTTTCTCAATTTAAATTTTTTTTTCTAAACGTAATTTAAAGAATTTTTTCTTAAAAAAAAAACCTTTATTGAACTAAATGAAAAGCAACAAAACAAGACAAAATAAAAATAATTAGAGCGTATCTCTAGCGGTTTTGGAATCATCAGTGCAGAGTATCAATGACGACTAAATTTTAAATAAATTTTGAATTAGAAGTTTTATCGGAAAACTGTAACAAATTTGTTTAAATTCTGCTAACCTCTATAAAAATTACTTTATTAGAGGTTAGCAGAATTTAAAAAAATTGTACCTTGAAAAATATGTTTGAAAATCATGTTATACTGACAAGGATTCTTGTAATCATAAACATTCTAATAACCATAAACCATGAATGAAAAGGTGTATTTACTTCAATTGAAGAATGAATGAACAAAATCTTTTTTATCTTACTTTCAGCTCCTTTTCCTTTAAATGTTTGTTGAATGTGACCTCCAGGTTCAACAGCTAAATGTTCAATAAGATCTGTTTGGTCTTCAAACTGATGATCACATCCATCCCACATACATTCATACAAAATGTTCTCGTTCTTGTCAGACGTACTACCTTGTGTGGAAGCAGGGGAGTGGGGCATACTACTCTCATTCAAAAAGTGAGATTGTGTTTCTTCATTCTGTTTCTGTGCACGCTCTTCATAATCAGCTTTTTTTACAATAGGTAAATTACGCCACTAAAATAAATAAAATTGAATTTAAAAAAAAAAATTTCATGCAATTAAGCGATTCTTCCTGGAACATGAGAAAAACTTAGAACAAAGAAGAGAATAGAATTTTTAGAATCCTAAAATAATGCTATCTTGAATATTGCTTACAAAGATTCAAAAAACTACTAGTCATCATCTTCAAACAAAGGTGCTTCTAGGAGCTTTCGAACATGTTATGTTCAATAACAAGTTTCAATATGTATGAGTGTTGTACAGTGCAAGAAAAAAAAAGAGACTATCACTCTAATAGACAATAACTTTTGATATAAATCAATCAGATTTTCACGTGGTAGAACTCAATCTTAATGGTTTGAGGGGATGGCCTCAAATATGCTAATTCGTTAGAGCAGATGATATTTAAAATAAGACACAAAAAAATTTTTTCTTTGAATAAACATACCTTTTTTCACTGAAATATGATTTCTGACCCCGAAAATATAGAGGGTGCAATCTAAATAAAAATGGTCCCATCAAATTGGTGAAGAGAGCGGTCCAAAGTTTGGACCCCTTAATGTTAATTTTATTTTTGGTATATTTTGCCATATCTCAAAAACATTTTAAGCAAAGTAAAACAATTTTGAACACAATTATAAAATTTGTTTATCCAAAGTCAACACAAAAAAATAATGAAAAAGTAAAAAAAAAAAATTTTTTAAATTACTATCTTATTGATAGTACAATTATAAAATTCATTTATGCAAAGATAATTCCACACAAAACACAAGAAAATATAAAATTTTTAAAAATTTCATTTTATTTCATTTTAAGTTTTTATATCATATTTAAGAATGTAATGGCAAAATACAAGATTTGAAGATTTCCAAGAATATGGCAAAATACAAGATTTGATAGAAATCAGTTGAATAGTTCTTGAGACATCAAGTTTTAAGGAAGTAAGATATCCAAAATTAAGAATGTAAGATGTCTTAAAAACTATTAAACTGATTTCATTCGAATTTTGTATTTTGCCATATTATAATAAATGCTTTAAAATTTTATTAAAAAAAAAAATTTATACCTTGTAATTCAAAACTTTTTAGACTACTATAAAACTAAATAATAAATAATCATTAAAAATTATTTTTTATGTAAATTAACTTTGAATAAACAAATATAATTGTGTGCAAAAATGTTTCAATGTGCTTAAAAATTTATTTAGATAGTGGGATATAGGCAAAAAGTAAAATTAATATTAAGGAGTCCAAACTTTTGATAGCTCTCCTGACCAAATTATTAAGACCATATTTCCCAGATTGCAGTCATCCCCTATATTTTAGGCGTCAGGATTCATGATCATCACATTTATGCAGAGAAAGGACATTTTTAAGTCTGATTTCAAAAATATCGTCTGCACTAACTAATTAGCAAATTGGAGTTCATACCTGTGATCCATTAAGTCCTAGCATATAAAAATTCAATCATTAGATCAGAAGATATTAATATCACTTTTTGGCATTTTAGGTTTAGCAAAATGAAAAAGAGAACACATTCAAAAGGAAACACAATATTAAAACTTAATTTTTTTAAACTTAAAATATTGACTGTATTAACTAATTATCAAATTGGAGTTCATCCATGTGACCCATTAAGATTGAGATAGAATGTAAAAATTTGATCATTAGATCAAAAATCATTCATATCTTTTTTCTTTTTTTTGGCATTTCACATTTAGTAAAATTAAAAAGGGAAACACATTAAATCTAATTATTTTGAAACTTAAAATATTGACTCTGACTGCAGAAACTAATTAGCTAATTTAAGGTCACCTCTCGAACCATTAAGATTGAATCCTAGTTTACACAAATCTGATCATTACTTCAAAAGTTATTCCAGATGCAGATTTCATTTCTCTTCTAATGAATTAGCTCCAGTTAGAGGCAAACAAAAAGTTTAGATCTTTTTATTGCTATTATTTCTACAAATATATGATTAATAATTTTCACTTTACACTTTAAACAACACTTTAAACAACAAAAAATATATAAGCTATATTAACCTCAGTTCCAATTAATCTGCTGATATCACCAAATGATCGATCTGGGTTTTGAGCAATAACTGATCTCCTGACTTCGCTCGCAAAAAGTATATATCCAGTAACAATTCTTTTAGTACTCTTCTGGAAGAAATTCTAAAATGAAAAAATAATTTGAGAACTGAAAATGATAATAATTATTATAAGAAATAAATAAACAATGTATAAAAGTATGAACGCATAACAACAAATACAATAAATGACTTATTAAAAGGAATTTCAAATGAAACACTACTTTGATTTTTGCTACCTGACCAGAGATTGATTAATAAAATAAATAAGTTAACATTTTAGGGTAACTTAAACCTACAACTATTGATTATGCATGATGATAAGTCTTAACAATGATAAGCCTTAATTTACATATTTCTTTTAAAAAAAGTTAACTATTCTACTAGCCAAACTACAGTTTTTAACACAGCTCATATATTTTCAAAAACATAGTACCTTATATGAACAATAACATTAGTTTGCCCAAAAAATAGAAGAAAACATTTAAGTTATTATGGAATTTCATACTTTTACCACTGATTTTTTTCTTACTTATGAGATTGTGAAAAGATGTAATAAATTGGTTTTATTTATTGTATTTACTGAAGAATTAAAATTTCATAATTTTTAAACACATATTTAGGTAGATAATTTAGCAAATGTAAAAAGATAATATATTATCTTTTTACAGTTGATTAAAATAGCTAGTGGCCAACTAAACGAACATTTCTATGCAGCAAGTTAAATCTGCCGTGGCTGAAAGTTCACTGGTTGGTGTGAACGGAAGAATACCAGCTCAGGATCTATTCGAGTCATCCGAGCTGAGTCAACACTATGGGGTGTTTATTTTCTAAAACTGATATTAAGGGATAAAACCTGAAAAACAAAGCTAGGTTCTTGGCTATATTTTATTTCTCTCATTCTTTTTTATGTGCTCATAAAACTAAATGGACAGATGGTGGCTCAAAATGTTGAGTAAATATTTATGGAAAATAGGTATTCAAAGTTCTCTTAAAACCGGAAATTTTTCAATTTCGACTATTAGTTCAAACTCTCTCTATATATATATTTATGAATTTTGTTCGAATTTTCAATCGTTAATAAAATACTTTCAATTCATCCACTTAAGTTCAAATACATTTTTTAAACATGTAATAGATGACACTTGACGTTAGTACAGTTTTTTCAAATATTAATTCATTAATTAATTAATTTTAGTTTCATATGGGATAAAAAAATTTCTCTTAAAATTCACACATTCCATTTTTTATTTTGCATGGAAACTAAAATAAAATTTTTCTTTGTTGTCAGGGATGAGAGTAGTCAGAAAGTAAAAAATAGGAAATCCAAGAATGAATACATATATATATATACACACACAAAAATTCATATTTGACAAAAAAGGTGCGACTTTTAAACTTGTAAGCCATGTGATTATAAATTCCGATGATTAATTTTAAAATTGTATGAATATATGAATATGAATCACATGCATGATTTCAAATTGAGAGAATATGAATCTCAATATGAGGCTTTTAAATCACGTGAATATGAAACTCTATATCGAATTTTAAAAAATGCGAAAATACAAATCATGAAGCGTAATTTTTAGATCACGTAAATAGGAATCACGATGCATAATTTTTAAATCGCGCGAATACAAATCACAATGTCTAATTTTTAAAGAACGTATAAATACGAAGATCGATGATTGATATTACAACCGCACAAACGAATCACGACATTGGATTTTAAGCTGGCGTAAATACAAATGGCGATATTGGATTTTTAAATCTCGTAAATAAGAATCGCAATGTACGATATTTAAGTCGCCTGAATAAGAATCGCAATGCGCAACTTTTAAATCAGGGAAATACGAAAATCGATGATTGATATAAAAATCGCGTGGATAAGAATCGAGATATTTGCAGATTCTTGACTTGGGATTTCTAAAAGGCTTGTCTGCATTGTTTTTGTTTAGACATAATAAATAAACATTTACAAGATTAATTGAATAAGCAAATAAATATTTTCACCGCAAATCCACCTCTATTTAATTTTTTTATTCTATCGTTTGCTTTCACGCTAGACAACAGGGTCAATTGTTTGAATTGCGAAAATACGACCTGTCGAGTGGACGAATAAAAATACGAAAAATCTTATTTTTTGTGCGTAAAAGCGGAGAAAATAAGTAAAAATACGGAAAGGTTAGCAGCTAGGACGTAGTTTGAATTTTGTGTTTACCTTTGAAAATCGCAAATAAATATAATTATTTTATTTCAACGTCTGAATTCTCAAAAAAAGAAAAAAAAAGCCGGATATTTATAAATAAACGAAACTTTTAGAGAATCGGAATTTTTGATAAAAAAAAGGCTGAAATTTGAAAGGCAAAGGCGAAAAAATCTCATCCCTGTATAAAGGTAAACGGATTTTTTCCAAGGAAATGATTTTTAGAGAAGCTTCAGAGGGAGGAATGAGGACTTCAATACTTTCGCTCCGTGGAAAATTAAATTCTTCAAAAAATATTTTAACTCGTCCCAAAAAAAATTTCTGCGGAAATTAGCGGGAAAAATGGAAAAATCTGAAAAAAAAGCAGAAATTTGCGAAACCGCGGAAGAATCACATCCTTGTGTTGTTGACCTAGGTAGCAATTGATTTAAAAATAAGAAATTTTATTTATTTGTTTACAAAAAAAAGCTAAAATAACATTATAGCAAGTGCAAAGTTAATTGAATTATCCATGGGTGGTATCAAATTCAAACTTTACAGTAGTAGAAATTTAACCAGAAATTACCACATAAGCACTGCTTCATAACAAAACAGATAATTTACTTAAAAACCAATATAACAAACTGAAAAATACCACAGCATGTCTTAAAAAATTAAAATGCAAAGTATAAAAAAAATTTACAAAACACCTTTTTATTGGAAGATAATACTGGTGTGGATATATCTTGTTCAATAGTAGCCATTGGCACTGATTGATTAGATTCTTCATTATCAGTCTCAATAGTAGGTCTTGTCATAAGAGGGGATAACTCCTAAAATAAAATTTTAAAAAATAATCTTTAAAAAAAGTAATCTAATAAAAAAAATTGCATTAGATTACTTTATAATTAATTACCCATTAACATCTTTATTTGACCTTTTACTTTTAGTTAAAATACTAGCATACTTATAATAGGAATACTAAATATAAAATTGGTTTCTACATTAATGCACAAAAAAGCCCTCAATTAATACCATTGAAAGCCCTTTCAAATGAAAAGTAAAAGATCATAAATAAAGATTGAAAAGATGTTATTGCAGTAAAATCAGTTCCTGTTCGCTGAAATCACCAATAAAGCAACTCAATCAAAACACTTCTGGCAGTTATAACTATAAAATTACAGGTCAATGTTTACCCTTATTTGTGCATTTAGGTTTTCAATTTTTCAATTTTTTATTAAAATTTTTTGCAGAAAGTTTTTAATTCTCAACTTCTTTCCTAATATTGACATTAGACACATTGGAAAATTATATAATAGATTTTTATGTACAAAACTGCCAAAGTAGAATTAAATATGTATTTTCCTTGAAAACTAATTATTTAAAAAAAAATAATAATATTGAATCTTTAAGAAAAAAATGAGTGAAACATGTGATGCATGTACAGAGAAATAGATAAAAATAAATAAAGTTACCAGAGTGACTCACAGTTGGTCATAATTAATAGCTAACTAAATATAGAATTTATAAAAGTAAAAGAACTCCTTTTGTCAGTTTAAATACTTGAAATAAAATCATAATAAGATGAAAAAAAGAAAAAGAAATTGCTTTTTATGTTTGAAAAATATTTAAAAATATGTACCACTCACTTGCCTTATTAAAATTAAGTATGGAAACAAATATATACTTTGTTGTCTAAAAGATTATATACTACAGAACATTATGCTGAATAAATATTATTTCAAATATGGCATAAATAAATAAAACTAAAACAACTATTCCTTCTAACTCTGCTGCCCCTGGCTTTCATTCTTAAAACATTTTATAAGCATGTCAAACAGAATTAGAATACCATGCTGTTCTTATAATAAAACAGTACTTTATGAGATATACATAAAATTCAATGTCTCAACTAATAATAAAGCCATATCCATACACAAATATTTAATTTTTGCTGAAAAATCGACCATAAGAGTACAAATATAGCTTACATTTGAACAACAATAAGAAAAACATTTGTTAGGAATCATGCATTTTACTTACAGCAGTAGTAGGTATTTTCTTGGGAATTACAGGTGCAATTAGAACTTCAGTCTGTAATGAGAAGTAAGTGGAGCACATGCAGAGGGTGCATTAATTAACATGCTTTTTCAAACAGTGACAGATGAGTAAAGCGACACATAATTTTACATGCAAAGTTATTAATGACTACAAATACATAATAGGAAATTGAAAATCAGAATTTTAGAATAACAAGTTGTACAGTGTGATTTCATCTGTTGATATAATTAGAATACTCTAAAATAATTTTACTTTCTAAAAAAAACTTTTAGCAATTAGGCAAATATATGTGAGAATGCTTATTTCTTTTAAATACTTAGACTATTGCAACAATTTAAGTTGTTCTGCATTAAAATTTGATAACGGATTTTTATTTACAAAACTGTCAAAAAGTAAAACTTAAACTCCTTTGATCATAGATTACTTAAATTAAATCAGTTAGTATATTTTATAATTAATATTTAAAGAATGTAATTCCATTAGCATATTTTAAATAACTACGACCACAATAAATATTTATATTTTGTCATATTAAGTGATTATTTTTAAAAATTACTCTTTTAACATTGAAGAAAAACGTATAGAATATAAGAATATTTTACAACTCATGCAAGAATAAAAGACTAGAACAAGAAAAAAGTAACACAAATGAGGAAAAAGAAACTTAAGGATTAAATTTAAATGTAAAACATTTTGCCTTACAATAGCAAAATCTTACTGTCTATTATTTTAGCAAAGCTCTACCTAGGCAAGCAGCAGTAACTCAAAAAAATTACACACATAATTATTTAATAAAAAAAATAATAATAAATAAGCTGCCTATTATTTCACTATTCTTAGAACAACATTTAACAACTGGGAATAAAAATGGCACATGTATAAGTCATAAAAACGGCATAATTAACAAAAACAAATTATGGCAAAAAGATTTTTCCACAAACATCATAGAGAATCAGATTAGAAGAGAATTTTTTGTTACTAATCAATTATCTTTAGGCCGGGATAGCCTCGTTGTGTAGGGCACTGGGCCTATGTCTAAGAGTTTGTGGGTTCGATTCCCGCCGGCCGAAGACTCCCGGTGTTAGTAAATGGTTACTGATGCACTTTAAATCCATTGAGTCGCAAAGTTCTCCATGTTCCCATAAACAAATCAATACCTGTGGGGGTACTGATGAAGGAGTTTCCTTGTCTTCTGGATTGGTTCAAAATTACAAGGTTACGGAGTTAAACATTAGTAGTCGTAAACCCAAAATTGGGTCGGCTGTTCAACAACGGATAAAATAAAATCAATTATCTTTGATCCATGGTGGCTTAGGAGACAGAGCGCTTATCTGCCTATGAGGTGAATCGGGTTACATGTATATATACATACACACATGTATATATATAAAATAAATAACTGTTTACTTTTTTTATTAAAATTAAGTGGAACATGAATTAGGTTTGAAGACACAAAGTAAGAATTTCTCATACCTTTTGAGGATTAAGAGGTTTCCTAAAGAAATAAAACTCGTCTTCTGTGACATTTGATGTTACAGGAATTTTCTGAAAAATTAAAATATTATTCCTAATTTCATAAAATATACAGATGACTATTGAAAGCAATGAAGCATTTCAACAATGTTTACAAGCTATCTCCCCAAAAACAAACTTAATGTTGCTTACTCGCAATCCTTTAGAGAGCTTTCTTATCTGCCTTTCTGCTTCTAAATATTTGGATTCACAAATAAATGTATCTTGTTCTGCAATTTCAGTAGGCCTTTCTATAATATAATAATACACTATTTCATAACAGGACAAGTAAATTACAAATTGATTTTGAATGAGAATTTAAATAGAAATAAATTCAACATTAAAATAACAGTTAAAAAGATGTAATAAATAAGCAAATAATATATATATATATTCAAATTAGAAGCTAAAAACATATAAATCTGAAAAAACTTAGTTACAGAGAATATCTTAACTTTTTAAATAAATCATTACACTATAATAAGAAATTAATAAAAAAAATCTGCATAGTCAAACTTTGATGGTTGAAATTTTAAAGCAGAAAGGTAAAAGTTCAATTTATCAAACATTTTAACTGTCAAATTGTAGGATACAGGAAAAAAAACTATATTATGCACACCTTTTTATAATAATAACTATTAATTTTAAAAAAAATTCAGAAAAGTATTTGGCTGCAAGGAAATGTGTTGAAACTTCTGCAGCTACAGACCATCATGCAGAGCTCTCTAATAAAGATTTTAGTGCTCTGACTAGTCAAAAAGCGGTTGAGATTCTGATTGCAACACTAAACCCTCATACACTTAAAAGAAAGTTATAAGGAAAAAAACGTAAAAGTTTATTGTGAATTTTATGAGTAGAATGCCATTCTGATGCTAATAATTATTGAAACTTTCTTTGTCACCTGGTCAAATAAATAGCTCATTAATACATAAAACCATTTTTTCACTTAAACTGCTTTAAAACCAAACAGTTATAATTCATTAAAAATCTAACATCACTATGAATCCTGGAAATTGATGTGTACACTTGATTTTGAACATTAACTTTTTAACACAAATAATTTTTCAATACATATTGAAGTTTAACAATACATTTCGATTGATAACAGCAACAGGAATACTTGATAACAGCAACAATTTGAAAAATAAAAACAAGTGAATAAAAATAATTTAATAAATAAAACAAGTGAAACAAGTTTTTAAATAAAGATAGCATCAATGACAAGTGAAAGCAAAATATAATCTGAGAAGTATGAAAAAGTTCTATTTCATGGAAAAATTGATTAAATTCATTTAAAAATTCCTTTACTAAAATAATATCAATCGGTACATTGAAAGAAATATTTCTTAAAGATATAAGTTGTGAAAAAACTTACTGATTAAAGTAAGGATAAAACTTACTGATACAATAATCTTTGTATTCTAGAACAGCACAATGTCCAATTACACTCAAAAGAGGATTTGTATCTTCTATTGAGCTTAGAAAAACTTCTTGGCGGAAAAACAATCTTGTGGGTGGATGCTGAACCTCTTGTGGAGTAACAAACCATGGTCCATGGTAATAGGCATTACCCCTATTCCAAACACAAATTACAACAATAAGAATGAAAGAAGTTTACTGATAAATATAACTTAACAATAATTTGGGTTGCACAAAACTGATATTTTCCTTAGACAAATAACAAGCAGAAAAACAAATCCTGATATTATAAACACATTAAACTTGAATATACTTACAACTTATCAATCCACATACGATCAATTTTTCCAATTAAAGATTTATTATGCTCAGTTCTCACATAGCAGCAGTCTCCTATTAATTTACATATAAATATTTTAATAATAATCAAAAATAAATACATTAGAAATAAAACTAAAGCAGGAAGAAAAAAAGTAAAATGTGACCAGAAAGCATGTAACAAATTATAACATAAACTATTATATTATAATAATATATATTAATTGTAAAATTTTTAAAAAGTTCTAGACATAATGCTAAATTTCACACTAAACACTTCTATTCATACAGTGTGAAAAGACTCAGTCCCCTGACATACTTTCAAAATAAATAGCACTTCTAACAAAAATATTTTAAGATTCCACATTTAGTAAATTACTCTTATTTTTCTCGTTACATCTAAATACAAATTTCATGAAATAATGGTAAAGGAAGTAATATCTATAGAAAATAAGGATTTTTTAATATACCAATAGTTTTTATTCAAAATAAAAAAACATGGAAAAAAAGAGCAAAGCGTCAAATTTTAAAATATATGTTCATTTGATGTTTCTTTTTATTTATTTATTTTTTTTAGTCCAGTATATCTGTAAAATTTTCAAACACAGAATTTTTTTAAAACTGAAATATCAATAAATAATAGACCTTTTGTTTGACTTTCTCTTTTTACTACAAAATTGAATTTTAATTAATGTGTGAAATTATTATTCTCACCCTTAAATTTAATTTAATTGTTTCTAATTCAAGTGTATATTTTCCATCAAATTTTTAAGGCTTTGCCATGAGATAGTGAAAATAAAAATATTTAAAAATGCATGAAATTTTGAAATATACCAAAAAACCAACTTTGAAAAACCAAAACCGATCTTACCATATCACACTTATTAAAATATAAATATGTAGTAAAAAGAGAAAGGCAAACTAAGAGACAATATATTTATTAACTTTTAATATTTATTTTTGAAATAAATGTAAAAGTGTTGGCTGAGTTTTAAGCTTGTGGAACTTTGCATTATTTTAAAAATTTATGGCTATTAATTTTTTTGATTAATAAAGGATTAAAAAACTTTTTAATTTATTTGAGCACAAATAAGAAAGTATTACAGTTCTATTCCGTGACTATAGTCAACACAAGTTACAGTCAAATCTCAATATCACAAACTTAAAGAGAAACACTAAAATTTATGTGAGATCAAAAATCAATTATTTTTAATAATTTAATAAAAAAACTGTAACTGTTTATAACCCATGAAAATAATGTCTCCTTGTTCCCCATCGTTGCCACATATTGCCCCATTAATGTCCACATTATCAACTTCATCATAATTATCGATTTTTTTTACATTAATTAAATTAGCAAACTCTAGCCACTCTTAAGAGGGTATGTTCTTATATGTGCATACATATCTTACATGCCTGCTTTCTTTAAAAATAGAGGAAACAGGCAACTTCATACCAAATATGAATATTTTATATATATATATATTATAACTATTTATTTTCTGATCAAAAATAACTAAAAGCCTCTTTTTAGTTGAATACACTTAATGGTGACTCTGGATTCACCATGAAATGCATTCAACTGAAAGGAGGTTTTTTTCCATCAGCTTAGCAAATGTTTACTTAATTCAGTTTTCTCTCAGTATCAAAAAATTCATGTTATCAGAGTCAAGATATCGAAGTTTGGTGTAATACACATTTATCAAGCTCCCAAAAGCACTCATACCACTTCCAAACACAATAAAGGCATTAAAGAGAAACCCATCGAGACATTGCAAACTGAATATAATGCAGATAATATTTGATAACAATCTCATCTAAATGTTTCCTTACAGTATTAATTCTTCCTTAAGTAAAGTATTATTTACCTAATTTATAAGTTCCAGATGGTAACGTATATTGTTCATAATATGTTGCCCCTTCATCTGGATTTTGGACTTCACAAACAAGATTCTGAAAAAATTATGAGACTTTTATTTTCCAGTTTATAGCTACATCATAACCGATATTAGCTGAAAATTATAAAAACTTCTTGCATGAAGATTTACTTTAAAAAATATTTTATCGATAAAAAAGAAATAATAAAATTTTATTATTTTAACAAAATTGAACAGATATACACACACAATTATTAAATACGCATACAAATATGCTACAAATACTGAAACTCACAGGAATATGTATTTTATTTTATTTTCTAACTGTCTTTGAATAGCCGACCCAATCCAGAAGAAAAGGGAACTCCTGGATCAAGTATTGGGAGAAATTTGCCTTTGTGGAGGCAAAGATGTAAGAAATTGTTATGTAAGTCAAAAATAATTTAATTGCTTACATTAAAGCCAACTATGAACTTCTTAACTATGAAAATTATCTCAAAAGAAACTACTAATTAAATTTTATTTAATGATAAAGTAATATAACATCTGAGAAACAGTTTTTTTGAAAATGGCCAAAGGTATTATTCTACTTAAATCATAAAAATTTGAAAAACATTAATAAAAGATTACACAGTAAAAGTATTTAAAAATCTGAAACATTTTCTTTTCCAATAAAATTTATCTGAAAATCGAGTTTTAAGCAAACCATAAAAGTATGAATTCTATTTAAAATGAATATTTGAACAACATTTGTTTAGAAAATTTTACGATAAAAGAAAAAATTATTTACATTTTCGAAAAAGATTAGGATTTTATTTTATTATAAATTAGCTGTTTTATCAGTGTTTATTAGAAATTTTTTTGAAATAATTTTTTTTTAATTTAAAGATGGATACTGCATATAAACGATATATGGACCACATTTGGTCCTTGGGCTGTAGATTACTTAACCCTAGTTTAATATATGAGGCAATTATAAACTTAAACACTAGTATTTTTCTCATGCTTCTTTAATTAGAATGAGGGTACTATATATAAATCCTTTGAGGAACACTTTTGACCATTGCGCTGCAGGCTGTGCACTACCAATTTAAGTCTAAGGGGCAATCATGAATCATACTTCAATTAATTTTCACACAATTACACTAAGTAGTTCCTTTTTAATTATTTTTATTTTACTTTTGCGGAGGTTATTTATATTTGCTGCTATTTTAGCATGTGAAGTAACAAAATAATTTCCATTAATAGGAACTATCCGTCATGATAATAAAAAACTAAACCTAATAAAGTTTGGATACTATAATTCTTATCAATCAGATATTGCTAGAATATAAAATCAAACTATATTTAACAATGGTAGATAATAACTAAACTCATTATGCATTTGATTCAAAGGAAATATAGTTCCTGACTTACTGGTCTAGGTTTATCTACAACATCTAAATCAGGATCATCATCATTGCTATCATCTTTGGGTTTTTCAAATCCATCTTTAAACATGGATGGAACTCTTATAGGATCTACTTGTTCTTCACGAGAAACAAGATTTACATGGTTATTTGCCATAAAATTCCAAATCTAAAAACAAGATTAAAAAAAAAAATGTTAGGAGCAACAAGAAAAAATAGAAAAAGAAAAAAAAATATTCTTAATGTAAATTAAAACAACTTTCAAAAAAAAAAAATTTGAACTTATTAAGATATTTTTTCTTAACTTTTCAAAATTTGTGATTTGTCATTTGCGTTGTTAGCTGCAGACAAAGGTGAGCATTAAAGTTAAGATACTTTAAATAATGACAATAGACTTTGCAGAACTTGTTTGATGTTAGAAATTATATTTTATACAGAATGTGATACACAAATTATGTTTCATACAGTGTTGCATTAATCTATGCAAAATATGCAATACATTATGAAAAATTATGTGTCACAAGATGGTTTCAAAACATTGATTTTTTTCCAACTGTTTTTAAAAAGAATAGATAAAAACTACAAGAATTTACTAAGCAACAAATGTCATTCACGTGCTTAATATTATATACAAACATTATAAAAAGCTAAATTATTAGTATAAAGTCAAATTTATTAATTCCTATTAAAGAAAATATGATATAAACTAATTGATAGATATTAAAAGGTTTTTTTAATAAATAAAAATTTGAAAATTAAAATTATCCTTAATTATTAAAAATATTCTTCAAATTATACTAAAATAAAAATAAAAAAGAATGTCAATTTCATTTCTTTTCCTTCTAAATCTCCTTTTGCCTTAAATACGAACTATATGGATGAAAGCTTCAATAATTTGAAGTATGAAATAATTTCTGAAACATAATGACTTGAATTAAAATAAAACATAGTACAGGATAATTCCACAATTATAAATTATTTTAACTTAAAACATAACAGACCTGGATATATGATGTAGATATTAGTATGTGCAATATTGAAATTTTTCTCCTCAAGTGAGATAGCATTTTATAAACATGGTTAGATTTTTTGCACTGAAAATGTATAAATTTTAATACAGAAAATATAACTTAGCGAACAAATAAAAAGAGTTTCATGGAAAAAGTAATTTTTGCTCAGTTGATTGATTTTTAAAGAACAAATTTTATACTAATTAAAAGAATTAAACTTTAAAGAATTATCTTTGAAGCAGATTTATTTTTAATTGAGTTTAGCAATTAATTAATTTTCTAAAAATTCTTTGTCAAGATAATTTTGCAAATTATATAGTAGATGATAATGATAACGGTCATAGTTCAAAATATGAAAATCTTAACTTTTATATCAAAATTAGTTACATTTAAAAAATACTGAATGTTTCTCAATATCTATGTAAGTAAATTTTTTCATATTTTACAAAGCCTATCGATAAAAAAACAGTAAAAAAAATTGACAGTTAGAAACTATCATAGTATACTTGTATAAATTTTTTCTGAAAACTTACTTTAATTTTCTTAAAGGCTTTAGCTTTTGCTGAATAACGTGATTCACAAACGTATACATCTTTAAATTCAAACTCCTGTAAAAAAATTAAAGAAAAAAATTACAATTTAGATAAAACCACTATAAAATTATAAAAAAACTGTTTATACTTACACTAGGCTTTAGCTTAAAGTAGTCTTTTACAAACATTACATAACATTTGCCCATGACTTGGTTTAATGGAGTGCTGTTATAATTGTCACTTTTAAATACCTCCTATAGAGAATACATATGAAATTTAAAAAATAGAAATAAATAAAATTAGAAAGAATAAAAATAATTGATTATTTTTAAGGAAAAAAAATAATTATTCTGGTTTTAAGCACTTTTTAAACACTAGATTAAAAATATACTGGATCCTAAAAATTTGCCAAATCTTTATCTGGTATTTGGCAAAACGTGTATTTATTTACGCAATTGAATATAGGTGCTATATCAAATAATTATTAAAAAAACTGCAAGACATTTACGTAAGGAAAGCAATATAAAAATCATTTATTTTTCTTTATAAAACAAATACTTCTAAGTAAATTTATTATTTTATACAGTACAACATGTTATGAACTATATTTAAATAAGTTTTATAAAAAGAAAATTCTGGGAAACTAATAGGGTATATAATTAAAGACCCAAAACTTTGCAAGCCATATACATAAAATAAAAAACACATCAAACTAAGAAAAAACATAAGAACAAATATTTTGAATCAAATAATAACTAATAAAATTCAGATTCATATATTAAAAAGAACCTTGCAACATTATAACTTGGCTATTGATGAAAATGTTAAAAAAAAGATTAAGAAAACTATTATAAACCATTAACTATGAAATTAATAAGTTAGGATTTCATAGCATGAAGAATAATATTTTGAAAACAAACCTTTTCAAGAAATTTTCTAGAAGCAAGATGAAATGTTTCGTTAGGACGATAAAACCAGCAACCATAAAGCCATTGTTCCCCTTGATTATCTCGCCACAGTTTTTCAACGTGCATAATATGAGGCTCCATTCCTTTCTCCCTAATATCCAAATGTTTTTTTAATTAATCATCGAGAAAATTACAACATGATATAAAACATAACACTTTCCAAAAGTTTTTAATGATTTCTTATATGCTAACACAGATTCTTTTCCCCAAAAAACTCAATGATCTAATTGACTTAAATTAAATTTATATAGTGATGTACAGTAAAAAGATATATTTTTGGACCAGACATCTATTTGACAGAAATATCTATTTTTCAGAACATTTTAAACAATCAAAGTAAACAAACCATTTTGCCACAAGAAAAAGAAAGAATTCTCTGCTTGGAATCTGCTATAAAATATTTTTAGGAAGGAAATGTGTAAACTTATTTATTTTGTGAAAATGAAGAAGGTGGTTCTTTTCCTCGTTTTTTAAATGCTACACTCATAAATACCATAACTTCAAACAAAAATTTAACAATGATTAAATTGAATGAACGGCAAAGTTAATAATTTAATCCCCATACACATTCGTTACAGGGTTTGCCGAAATCAGCGCAGCCCAGATAAACACAGCTGGTTTTTTCAGATTGAACCCACTTGGAAAAAAAAAAAAACATCCAACACCCTTACACCCATCCTTACACTTACTTCTTCACATTTTATCATTTCTAATTATCAAAACAAATCGTTTTTTTTTTAATTTTAAATTAATTGTTTTATTAATTTAATTTCGTAACTATGTACATAAAATTATATGAAGCAAAACAGATTTCAGTTATTTGATTTTTGCAAACAAAATTTAACAACTAAACTAAATACATGAATTTTAAACTAAATACATAAAAAAATAAATATTGCAGTACATTATTTATTAATAAAGCAATTTATGTGTAATATGCATACACATTACACACATTGCATAATTTATTTGGATTGTAAATCCTTTAAGGTTGACTAAAATACATTATTGATATTTCTAGACAAAGGATTTGGAAAAACAAATTTCAGTTTAAAAAAAATTGCCTGTGATGAGTATTTTAAAAGATTAGATCAAAATATTGCCTTCTTATTTTAAGATTTCTGTTATAAGCTATGCCTTTTTCAATACATTGTACCTCCTGCTCAGAAAATCAATAGTTTAGAATCAGTTGAAAATCAAAATATCTCATAGAACTACTGAATCATTAACTTCTCTTTTTACAGCTGGACTAGAAAGAATAAATTTCTAATTTTTGATTAGATAATTTTAAACTATAGAATTACTTAGTGCCTGAAAATCAGAAAAACTTTGTTACGTTAAAATATCTTATTAAAAAAGAATAAAGGGAGACTTTCTGATATTTTGAATTTTCAATTCAATAAAATTGTCATGTCACTTAGGATTAAACTATTATTATACATTTTAACAAATGCCAAAACATATTTTGCTTAATATTTGTGAATCTTATTCTTAATTACAAAAGAGAGATTGAATTATATGATAAACATATAACATTATGTATTAATGAAGTGCAATTTATATTGTAGACATTGATTGTGCATGATAATTCTGTTCATACATAATTATTAATTACATTTAATAAGCCTTTCACCATGTTCATTAAAATCTTAAATTATACACTTGGAATGTTTAGATAACTAATTTTTAAAACTTATATTTTATCATTCATTTCAAAAGTAAAAAGTATAATAAATATAAAAGTTGTTAATTTTTTGTATTTTGTAAGACAAATAAAAATTCATTCATTGAAAAATACACACCGTGCACTACAAAAAAATTATGTACATTTCATTACCTGAATGTGTACAATGCTCCTATAAATTCACTTTATTGGCTTTAGAGCAAATTATGTGTTTATTTATAATTAAAAAATAATAACTTTATTATGCTTTATATTTTACAAAGAATCATTTCAGTAACTTCATCATTATGAAATTTACTATACATTTAGAGGCAGAAAATGGACTAAAATAGTTATTCTTTTAATCATTTCTTTTATTATCTCCTTTGGTGACAATCAAGCAATAATTTTTCAGAGTATATTATATCTTATACTTATGTTTAATCCATATAAATATGCACATGCAATATGTATATGAACTAATAAATGATATTTATGCAATATTACATGAATAAAATATAAATTTGATGAAACTGGTAAATTGAAATGCAAAAAGAGGCTATTATTACCTGGGTTCGATATATACAAAATCTCCAACATAGTAAGTTTCAGCTTGGAATGTGGCACTATCAGAACTTAAAATTTCATTTGATTTTACCTCTTCTTTATCCTGCAATCAATAAAAAATAAAAAGGTGAAAATTCTTATTTCTAAAAGAAAACAAATTATGTGTAGTGTCAAGAAATATTTCATCTGCCTGGGGGTCTGCTTTATAATTCTATTTGTATGCATTTACAAAATATAAATTATTACAGTAATTATGTTAACACTAAAAGAAATAGCACACAAAAAATAAAGCTATTTCTATTAAATCTTTAAATTTATTAAAACGGCAATGAAACTCTTCGACAATGTAAACATTTCTTTTTAAAAATACAAGTCATAATAAACTAACATGTGAAAATTAAACATTGAATAATAAACAATAAAAGCAGCCCATGAAAGGGTTACCAAAAATATGAGAATAGAAATTTCCAAAACTTGCAACAAAAGTTTTAAGAAGAATGAATGGCAAATCGCTGAGAATATCAGAATTCAGTAGAACTAGAGTTAAGGTAAGGAAAAGGTCATATAAAGGTACAGTTGAAAGTCAGAGGAAAATGAAAATTGAATGGGCATTCAAGTGGAAGAAAAATATTATTCTGGGACAAGCTGGAGTACATATAAGTGCCAAGAAGTAAGCACTATCAGTAAAAAGTATAACAGCATAGTGTATTATACTCTTAAACAGTTTCAGAGGTATGATTCCAGTAAAAAAATAAACAGCCTTACTTTATTATTTGTTACCTTTTCTTGCTTGATCTCTAGCTCAGCTTCTTGTTGTTCTCGAGGTAACTTTTGGGCTCGTAAAGTTTCCACACTTGCTTGTAAATCAGCTTCAGAATATTGAAGAGCAGGAGATTGAAGAACTTCGCCATTTTTGCACAACACATCTCTCCTCTTTATAAAAAAAGATTGCAGTTCAACCGAATCTTCAAACACTTGGGAATCGGTGCGGCTGCGATGACGAACATGCTCAAACACTTCAAACATGTCTTCTTGAAAACGGTCTAACCGTTTGTATTTACCCTATGACAACAAAAAAAAATTTATTAGAACTTTCAAATTCGTGGACAATTTAAGACATTTAAAACCCAGACTAAGTTCCAATTTTCTAAAATCTTATATTCCAAGATTTATGAAGGAACAACGAATAAAATTCCAAAAGATTAGAAATTAAACTTTTAAATTACTATGAAATCTAATGCTGTGAGTACATTAGAATACAATATTGATTTGAAAAAGATTTCCTGCTAATTTTTTTAAAATTTTAAAATGGTTGTTCTTGCTTATAATAGTTAAAAACTTTTTCTATTTTATTACATAAATTTTCATTATGATAAACAGAATTTTTAGTTATTATTCCACATTTATCCTCTTTTACTAATATTCATTTGAGCAAAGTATCTACTCTTAACTATTCAGTTGGTTAACAGAATATTCAACTTGTTGAATGGTTAAGTATTCGGCTGGCCAAATAGTTATTTTATATATATATATATATAAAGGGTGTCACACAAAATTTTGAAAGAATTTTTTGTTTCTGAAGTTTTCTGTTTATGAAAAATTCTTTTTTTTCTCAAGAATTTTAAAATTTCTTTGGTCAAAAATTAAAACTTTTCAATTACTTTTTTCAAGCTTTGTAAAATTTTCTTATCGGTCCCTAGCTTTCCAGAGGTCAAAAAGAAAAACCCACCTTGTCATAAAATTTTAGTTTTTTTTTTATAAAAAATTAGATTATTTTAATTAAATTTTACAGCTATATAGTATTTTTAAGCGCACTTATAAAATTAATAAAAACAAAATATTTGATGCATTTTTTTATTTTTTATTTTCAAGCAATTCTATATCTATTACATTTAATATTCAAAGTATTAGAGTAAAATATACTTTATTAAATATGCATTTCATTACAAGCTTAAAAAAGTAACTAATACTTTTTATTTCTTAACACCATTGATTACAAAGAAGCTCCTTAAAATAACCGGAAGATATTAAGAAAAGAGGATAAATAATGTTTTGCATTAAACAACAGGTATATTTTTTTTACTCCTTTGCTGATATTCAATGAAAATTGGGAGTTAAAAGAAAACACATGATTGCGAAAGTGTTAACCAAGTATATTAGTATTGAATAAAGATTCTTGCACTAACGCCCGGTGGCTGAGTGGTAGCGCTTCGCGCTGCCGTGCCACAGGTCCTTGGTTCGATCCTTGGGCCGGGCAAGGCCGACTCAGCCTTTCATCCCTTCAGTGGGTCGATAAAATGAGTACCAAGCATGCTTGGGAACTAACACTGGGGGTTCCGCGTTCGGCTGACCACCCGACCGGAACAAATGCTCCTGCACCCCAGAGTCCAAGGTCAAGAAAACTGAGATGGGCACAGTCGGCCTTGGCCCTCTTAATGGGCTGTCGCGCCACTGAGTTAGTTAGTTAAAGATTCTTGCACTAAATAATAAAAGTTAGCTGTGATTTAAAATTTAATTCCCTTACAACAAATTTATATTTTTTTAATGTATGCAATACAGATGCTTGAAACATATGCCAAATGGGAATATTTAAAAAGTTTCGCAAGAAGTTTTAAAATCATGTCAGAAGACTTAAATACCTTGTCAGGATGCATTTCGATCCTTGCCATAATTTTCGTACATAATATAAGACCAAAAATATTATTTCCAATGGATTTAATTATTATTTTTAACATTTATTTCTGCAATGAAGTAAAAAACATTAATGAGTCTTTTACATAAATAGTATTCAAAATATATGAGTAAAGCACTATTAAGTCAAATTCTAAGTTAACAAAGAAAATAAAAAAAGATAACTTACCTTGTCTAGGTTTCTTTTTATCATGTCCAGATTCAGAACTTTCCTAAAAATATCATGAAAATTGTATAAAAAACAATATAGATTATAAATTTATCAATATAGATTTTTTAAAAAAATGAATGAAAATAATATTTGATAATTTAAAACATTTGTTATTTAATTCAGAATTAATTACAAACATACATGCAATCAATAACCAGTAATCAGGATAAAGAAAATAAATTGTTATTTTAAATAAAGTGAACAAAAAGAATTTTTGTTATTAAAATATTAATTAATGATTGTCAACAAGAAACAACTTGCTTGCAAAAAAAAGCAACAGCAATAGTTTTCTGACAATATTAACTAGGTAATCCAACTACAATTTAAATATTATAAAAGAGAAGAAGCTATGTTTTCAACTAAATTTTTAAGACAAAAAAATGACATCCATTTTCATGAGAAATGCCTTCTTTCTAATTCATAGAGAAAGTACAAATATATGTATATTTGTAGCAGAAAACTACATTAAGTTTAGTAATGTTTTCTTAAAAAGAAATCTGAAATGTTTTCTTACTTAGCAGGGTCTGTGGATGTGTCTGTTTCAGAAAACTCAACTAAGGAATCACTAAAGCAACGCCCTTCTTCATCCTACATTTCAAGGAAAATTATAAATTATAAGTTTGAAAAAAAAAAATATTATGAAAACTAATAGGTAATAAATAAAATAACATTAATTTTAAATAACCACATCATGAAATAATTGTATCATAAGTTAACTCTAATTTCAATAAGAAAGCATTTTTCAGTTCATAAATGTGAATTTAATGGCTTGTAAAATAAGGTTCTTTGACAATAATTCTGATTTTTTATAGTAGTAGCTAATCAAAGGCCTGAGATTATCAGAAAGAAAAGGGGGAAAAGCATGTAAATAAAACAAATTATTGTATAGGTCTAAAAAATTAAGAAAAATATTTAAAGCACAAAAAGTTTATTAACTGTTGATATTTTTGTTTAAATATTGCTTCATGTGGAGAAAATATCTAAGTAAACACTACACAATTATGATTTACAGCTTATTTATCAAACTTTTAACAAGAATATGATATCACATTACTAATATACAAATACCTCAGAAAAATGGACACATTATCTTAAAATGATAGAACACTAAGCTTTAATAAAATATGGTTAAATTTTAAATTTTTTTTAAATATTTTTTTATTCAATTATTCATTATTTTTAATTTATTTTTTTATAAAATTATTAACATAAATATGGAAGACTTATACAACAAACCTTATAAAACAAATTTTAGTTTAATTAACAAAGCTTTCAACTTCACTACTGAATGATCCTTAATAAATCATATTGATTAATCTAAATTACCATTAACCTGAACTCATTCTTTTACATTCTATGGATTGAAACATTTATTTGAACAATTTCTATACAATTAAAAAATCCGTAATAGAATGTTTTCCAATATGTAATTACTTTCTAAAATCCTCAGAAATTTTACAAAATAGTTGAAAATGTTAAAAACAAAATAAAAAGAAGAGAAAGTGATAAAAAAGGGGGGAAATGCAGATTTTTTATGTATTAATAAATTATAAAAAGAATTAATGTAACCTGAAACAAAAATTTTACAACACATTGTTACACATATGAAATGCTAAAACACATTGCAAAATATACTTTTACACATTTTGCCAACATCATATCCTTGAACAAAACTATTTAGTTACATAACATTTTAAAACCATTATTTAATTTAGAAAAACTCTCATACAATTTTAATTAATTACCTGGTGGTTATAAGTAGAAATAAAAAGATCTGTCAGCAGCTCTTGCACAAGAGCTCTAACATTAGGCACACCATTATTGGTATCTTCACTGAGTTCTATCTTAGTTTGTAATGTAAACCTTTGGAGTGTGAGGGCATCCTTTAAAAAAGAAATTTATAAACAACTAAATTTTTTTCTCAAATATTTACACTAAATATAAAAATAAATATAAAAATAAAATAAAATTAAAAAAATAAGAAAAAAGAAACAATATACACTTTAAACAAGAATATATAAAAATTCAGAGAAAATATAACTTTAGTTCTTCATAAAATTAAATTACAGCAATTTGTTTATGATTTTTTTACACCAATAGTTAAGCTTTTTAATACAAACTGAAATGAGGAAAAAGACAACTATATGGGAGGAAAAACGCATTACAGAAAATAACTATAAGTTTATAATTTTCTAATTATCAATTACCGTATTTTTCGGCGGAAGCGCCGCGGCGCTATGGAAAAAAAAAGTTTTTTTTTTCCTACATGCGGCGCTTCCGACGAAATATTTCTTAGTAGCAAAAAAAATTTTCAAGGAAAGTTATTTAAGATTAAATAATTTTCTGAGAGAAAGACTATTAAAAAAAATTAATAACTAAGTCGACGAAATATTCACCCGTATCGCGATCTGCTGCAGAACATCGACAATTGTAATTTGAGTGAACAGAAAAGGAAGTAATAGGACCCTAAATCCGACACTCACGGGACTGACGAAATGCCGAACTTCGGATCTTTTTTGGAAATTCCAATATGGCCTCCAAATATCCATTGTTAATTTCAGAAAAACCAATAAATTTAGTCAAGTTTCGATCGTAGATTATGATGGGGTGAATTTAAAACTGGCCCATCTTAAGAAATTTTACTAATCAAAATAATAATCTATATAATATAATCAAGAAGAAATAATCCGAATCCTATGAAGAAGAAATAATCGTTTCTTCTTTGGAGCAAGATCATAGTTCTCGTTTTTTCTTTTAGATAACATTTTGTTTTAACAAAAGACGCTTACCTCGCAAGAAGAAAAAAAAAAGCTAACAGGGAACTACAAAAAAAAAATTTTTTTTTTTAACAATTAATGCTAAGAAACTAACAATGAATAACAACAAAAAACAAGCTAAAAACTAATAACGATAAAAAAAAAAAACAAGCAACAATTAACAAGAAAAAATAAAAAGCGGCAAAATAAAAAAAAATTTATGAATCGAATAAAAAACCGCAAAAGGGATAGAATTCATTTTGTTGTCCACGTGGTAGTTTCAATGTCAACTGGGTGTGGCCAATTTATGGTCAAACAGAAGAGGGAAATTTGGGGGTAAAGCACAAGCACAGCTGTCAAGATTGATTGATCAGTTTTTTCCAACTTCCATTTCTTTATTTTGTTCATTGGAAATGCAAGTGTTTTTACTTCTCACTTTATTTTAAACTGCTTAAGAAACAGATGTTTCTTTTGACACAGATTTATAATTTTTTTTTCAAGCTTTTTTATTTTTAAAAGATAAAATAAAGTAAGTTACTTCAACAGAATAAAATTCCAAATAAAAAGAATATAGCTGATTTTTTTTAATCTTATCAATATAAATTTCTTAAAAAAAAAAGAAAAAAAATTAGATCAGATTAAGTGCTGAATTTTGGAATGGTGGATTAGGGGTCCCATACCCTTTTCTTTTCCCCAACCCCTTTAAAATATAACTGATTGATTTCTCTTAAACAGCTCCAGTAGAAATGACAGGTGGAGGAGGTGGGGTACACCCCTCTTTTAAACATTTTCTTCTCTTTCTAAGTTGAGTCACATTGGGTTATTTCCATTGAAGGAGAGGGCATTCTACCCACTAAAATTCCACCCCCTAAGATTGTGAAAGTAAAACTTATTTCTTCTTCGCTCATTCCTTCTGAATTTTTTTGGGGCCTGTTTAGTTATTTCTTATTCTTGTTATTATTAGTTATTTCATTATTATTAGCTGTTTCGTTATTATGTATTAGTTTTTCCTCAAATTCTTAACGGTAATAAATTTTAAAATCTTTCTTTTAATAAATTTTTATTTTACTTTTCTTATTACATTGTTTTACTGATTTCTGTAATCAGTTCAGCGTTAATTCAGCTACTGTACATATAAATAATTTTTTTGCTGTTTTTCTGGAGCGGTGCCAACTGGTAAGAACAACTTTATTTTATATCGTTTTGTTGTTTTCTTTTTTTTTTTGCTGAAAAAGAAATTTTTTATTATAATTTAGAAATTAAAACTTTACTTTATGAAATGCATACAAAAATTTAATTTTTTATTATACAGATATTCTAAATGGTAATTTAAAGGTCTCTTCTAAAAGGATGCTGATATGCCCGGTTTAGCGCCATTGCGGCGCTTGCGCCGGAGCGGCGCTTACTATAACTTTTTTTTAAAAAATTTCATTTTTATCGATGTGCGGCGCTTGCGACGAAGCGCCGCTTTCGCCGAAAAATATGGTACATTGATAAATTAAAATATTGATAAAACCTTTTTGTTTTTATTAATTTTAAACCTATGAGGGTTTATACTCAGAATGATTGTCACAACTTTCATGAGTAGCACTACCATAACATAAGAAAAATACTTAGATATTTATTACAAAAAAAAATTACCTAAAAGTTTGTGCACAAATAACATTGAAAAGAAAACAAATAAATTTCATCACAAAACATAAAATGTCAGGGAAGTTATTATAATTTATTTAATATTTTTTTAATGTCTTAATGTATATTTGATGAAACATTATCAAACATAATTTCTCTATCACCTCAACAGGATCTTACTTTTGATGAACATGCCTTTCATATTTAAACATATATATACACCAATTCTACATCATTTTTTCAGATTTATAAAATTTAAAAAGAAATGTACTAACTTTATAAATTTGAGAGTCAGGCTCATTATATTTGCAAGCATTATCAAACATTAAGACGAAGTCTGAGAGCAAGTCTTCCAATGTTTCATACTGGCCTGCTTTCAGTTTAACACCAATTTTGTCTAGATCTACAGGCCTTTTGATTACTTCATAATAATCAGGATAGTCCTATAAATTAATAACATTTGTTTAAATAACAGTTTTTTAACTACAATAGAATAACTACATTTTTTCTCATAAATTTTTTTCAAGAGCTAAAATTTTTAAAGGATAGGCTAAATTGGAAGAAAAAAAATTTATGATAAAATGCTTTAGTGCCCAAAAAAATTCATTAAAATACATCATTAAAAATTCAAATGGCTCCTTAAACACATCCTAGCTCATTTAATACAACCTAATGATATTATTACCTTATTATTTACTTATGCTACTTTTGAATGTAAGAAACAATACTCTAATATTGTAAAGTATGAGCTTATGTTTCTAAATAAGAATGTTGTGGGTAGAATTCAATTTTAAGAGTATTACTAAGTAATAAACAGTCAAATGTTAAGAAATGTAAATAGTTAAAAGTGGCAACAATTTAGAAACCTATATGCTATACACTTGAATACTTTTTCAATAAGCATACCAGTGCACCTAAAAATTTTGTCAACTATTTCATTTGATTTGTTAACAGTTTTTCATAATGGATTGATTTGCGTTTATTTAAAATTATGCTAGCATTATAGTTAATTATAATTTTATAAAAAGTTGTAACAATTTCACTTTTTTTTTAAATATTAAAACTGTCTTAAAATTAAAATTGCAAATAAAGAAAAAATAGAGAGAGAGAGAGAGAGAAAACATATTTAAATAGAATAGAATATGGAATTGATTTAAATAGAAATAAAAAATTTATTAACCAATGATAATGAAATTAATTTTAAAACTTGACATGTTTAATTCTAACAATTTTCATTTTTAAGTAAATTTATAGGTTTTCAAATGTCAGCTTTACATTCAAGAAATTACTTAGCACTGGCACAGAGAGTTTTAGAAATTTTAAGAACCAGTATGTGCATACTTAATCTTATCAATCCCATCATTGCACAGTGGATGGGTTAATTAATATAGTTTCAACTACTTCTTTAAGGCATTATTTTAAATTATTTGCTCTTTAAAATAATTAATAACAGGGAAGTATTAATAACTCTAAAGAGGAAAATATATTTTTTGCCAACACAAACTCTTTCTTTGATAATGAATGAACTTGATTTGACTTTCCTCATACTCTATATTTGATAAAGAATTCAAGGCAGAAATTCATTTTAAAAGCAGGTTTGCCTGCAAGGAAACACTCAACAATATTTATGAAGAAAGTTTCTATTAAAAACATTTGTTGCTTAGCAATTATGGAAAATATGAAAAGGTGAAAAATCAAAAAATTTTATAAAAAATTTCTCTGTAATCTAACAATGAAAAAGACATAGCCTAGCAATGCAATTAATTGTCTTAAAATGAATTTTTTGACAAAATTTCATTTAAGTACAGCAAATTGTTCCCCCCCCCTTTTTTTTCTAAACTAGCAAGTATTGGTCAATACACAATGGAAAAAATATACAGTAGGGAACCGATTATCCGGAACGATCGGGACATCGCTATTCCGGATAACTGATTTTTCCAGTTTTCTGAATGGCTACAAAAGCCGTATTTTTTATTATTAAACCTAACTAAAAAAAATAATAAAATATTTGGAAATAATCTTAAAAAGAAGAAAAAACGATGAAGTAATACACTAATGATTATTTCCAAAATGATGGTAAGGTAAACATTTTTAAAAAAAGAAAGAAAAATCCTAAAATCTTATGAGGAAAAAAAATTGCTTTTTTTAAATGGCGGGAAAATTTATCAAATTTTGTTCCGGTTTTTTGGTTTTCTGATTTCCGGATAACGGGTTCAGTACTGTATTAATATAAAAACAGGTTTTTTATTTCAAATATAGTAACAATATTTTCTAGGGATAATAAGCATCATATTACAATTATAAACAATTTCAAAAGTTGAATCTTACCCCTTTAGACGGCAACTTGTTAAAAATAACAGAAAGTTTTCTACCTCTGTTATCATTATATTCTTTTACAGCATCATAAAACAATTTAAGCTTATGTTTTATACCTGTCACATTGCTATTTCTTGGTCTAAAATAAATCAGAAAAAAGGACATTAAATATTTGTAAGAATTTTAAATAATAAAAGTACAAATATTTAAAACATTTTAAATATAACATTTAACTTATTTGAAGTATTCATGGGTAATTCATGAATAAAACATAAACCATCTTTTTTTCATGTATATATTATTCCAATACTGATTTCTGTTGATCAAAAAATGTCAGGAACATATAAGAGAATATCAGGCTCAAATAAATCAGGAATGAAGATTTTTATCCTACCATAATGCACTTTGATTGTACATTATTTAAAGTGAGCCGCAAGCCTTTCTGTCTTTTCGATTTGCAATTTGAATACTAATATAGAATTGTCAAGAGGTGAGTTAGCATAAGCAAACAGAGCAGCAAGTTTGAGCACAATTTTTATTATTTGACTTTCATAGTGTTTTAAGGAGCCAAAAGGTGGCGAGCTCATTAACGGTTTCTGAAAAATTCAAATTTGCACTCAAAATACTGATGTTATGGAATAATGCCAAAAGTAGCAGAAATAATAAGAAATCTTGTAGCAGTGAGTTCACAGACCTATTCCTCACTGATTTGCACTATCTTTGTATATTATTTTAAAAGACCCAAAGCAGCACGTTCATGCATGAATCCTACTTCTCGTATTTGCGCTAAAATACTAATCAGATGGCCTCAGAGCAATGCTGTTTAAGACAACATGAAACGGTACAGCAATGAGTTTATATAATCTGCCCAATTGACCGCTATAGCCACTTTGTTAGAAATAAATCACACAAACTAAAAAATTTAAAGCAGTAGATAAAAATTGAGAATATGATTATCAGATTTTTTATAGACTATTAATATAAACAACTAAATAATTTTAAAAAATCAAGCTCATAAATACAGTTATATTTTCAAAACTTGAAGGTATACGGCATAAGTATGATTAGTTACATTGAATCATCCTATTAAAAAAATAATGTAGTCTCTGTAACATTTGTATAATGTGCTCCAACTCCAAGCTTTTCAAAAATGAACTTAAACTTTTAGAAATTGATGATGTAGAGAGGGTGCGAACCCTCAATTGTCAAAGCTAAAAAAATTTTTAAGATTTTTCACTATTTTGAAGAAAAAAAACTTGATCATCTTATTGCTCAACCTTACTACATATCTTTGTGTTTAAAATTGCCCGTGAAATTTAACTCCTTTAATGTTTTAAGAACATGCAAGCATTTCAAATTTTCAAAAGAATTCCAAAACCTCCCTATCATGAAATCTCCTACCTCTGATAGTTGAAAATAAAGTATTTATAGTCTTTCTCACATAGACTGTGATCTAGTATGCGTAAGTCAAACCAAGAAAGCAATGTAAAAAAAACAGCAAAAGAAAGTTCTATGAATGCCTTTAATCAAGAAATTTTTAAATCTTCAGTTGCAAATATTCTTGGAACTTATGCCACAACTTCAAGACTGAAGAAGTTAAGATTATTTTTATTGTTAAATATAGTTCTGAATTTGAATTTTAGAAACTATTTCGTTTATAAGAAAGAAAAAATTTTCAATAAGAAATCTGATTCCCAAATTTTTTCTGCTTGGTAAGACTTGTTTTAGTAATTTTAATCTTATTTTTTGTCTTTTCCCTCTTTTTCTTCCTTACTTTGTTCTATCTCCCTTTTTCTTTAATGTTTTTGCTTTGTTATTAATTTGCCATTTCTCTTCAAGTGAGAATTTTTCAAATAATCATTTTATTGCCTAAAGTGATTTTTTTTTTTCTTGTCTGGTGATAGGTGGTTTGCAACAAGGTAAATACGTAATTTGGTATTATATGTACTTAAGTTATATTAAAATATTTCTTTTTTTTATAGTTCAAAATCTTGTGAAAATTTAAAAACAAATAATCATTTCATAATTTCATCCAAATAAATACAAGAATCTCAGTCAAAATTTTACAACTTCGTAGAAGTAAATTAGTGACCATACTACATGTAAACTACTTCGAAAAATTCAACTTGGCTTTAATCTTAATCAATTGTTGGATTTAAAATTTTATTAAATACAATTTATTAAAAACTTTTTGCAAAATGTGTATTTATTGTTACCCAAAAAAATGACCAAAAGTAACAAAAAATCAAAAATAACTTTAAAAAAAGTAAAAAATTGTATTTTCACAGAACATTCAAATGCCTATACTGCTAAGGAATTAAATTTAGTGACCACTGTCAAAGAATTTTAAAATTATATGATAGATAGGTCATATGAAACCTTTAGGTTGACAAAAAGGTGGGCATAAAGATAGAAAGTTTGAGAATTTCTAATTAAAAAATTTAAATAAAATATAAAAAAATATTCCTAGAGAAATAATTACCTTGTAGTTTTTTATCTTTATTCATCCCCCGTCCCCGAATAACAAAAGTTAGAAATTTTACTCAAGAAATTAAAAACATCAAAAATTTAAAAATATTCAAGTACAACATTCACAAAACATAAATATATCAAAGTAATATTCAAAGGTAATATAAGCATTCCACAAATATTACTTAAAATAATAAACTTTGAATTGACATAATTATGAACTAAATAGATTAACCTAAAACACTTGTTGCAATTAATAAAAAAAGGATGCAGTGCAGAATATTTTGTAGGTTAAAAGCAACCAATTAGTTAATATAAATAACTCCATATTAGCAATAAATAATTTTCAAAAAAGTGAGAAAAGTTTAACCAAATCACCACTAAGTGTTCATTGTGCATTAGATTTATTAAAGGAATGAAGGAAGATGGTATCTAGGTTTAATATGACTGAAAATTAAAAAAATTATAAAACAAATAAATAATATGAGAAAAGCAAGCTTAAAATATAAAAACAAAGCTACATTAAAATTGAGGCAAAAATTTACACTATAGAATAAAATGAAAAATAAAATTTATAAAGCTTACTTTATTCTGGGGCTTCTATATTTGAATTGTTATTATGTCAATTGACAAGTCTCAAAAAACTCATTTCATAAGCAAAACAAAACCATGAATTTGTTTGCAAAATTAGAATACATTGAAAAAGTGTAAATGTTTTAATCACATATTTGTTCACCCAAGACCAAAAGATTAATTAAGAATGTTTCATTTCTTTTTTAATTTTCTCAACTATTTCCCTAATAAATATTTCTGCAAACAAAGCCCTTTTTAATAAATTTAACTGAATTTCACAATTTACATTATTTATTTCTAAATATTTTCATACACCAAGCAAAACATCTGTTAAAAAAAATTTCTTTTAAATTTTTATGCTTTTACTAACATCTATTTAAAAACGCATCAAGACTTTATGATAGATTAGCATTTATCACAACTTTTGTACAATGAGAATTAGAATGCCTATAATTTGGCTTAACTGAGAGATATCTTGGTTAAACAGTGAAATATTTTAACAAATTTAAAAAAATTCATATGAAATAAAATTTTAAAAAAACACTTGACTCTTAATAATACTAACTGTCAATTTAATGATGAAAGACAAACATAAATGTTAGTAATCAGATTGCATTCAAATTTTGGATAATGCCACTTAAAAAAATGTTAAAATTTATATGGCTTACAACTAAACAATTATTCAATTAGAAGCTATTGCCCATGTGGAAGTACTTTGATTTCAATTTTAACTATTTTCAATATTGTCAAAGTTCTCTATGTATTGAATTTTAGAAATAATTTAAAATTTGTCCATCAGCCAACGAATCACACAAACCATCGTAAGTATGAGTTCGAGACATATCAGTACAGTAAGCAGCATGTATTTAAATTACTTTCAGCTCTGCCGAGAGGTAAGATAGAAAACTTATCCCAAAGCTCCATACCTCACAAATGCTCCATACCTACTACTACCTCCTGCACCTCTAGAGCCATATTTCAGTATTGTAAAATTTATATGCTATTGCTCGAAAAAGGCAAGATTCGTCACCAATAATTGATATGACAGGACCGTTGCTCCACTTATGTTTAAAATTTTTACAGCCTTTTTAGAATGGATAAAAATTAATTTTAATAATTACTTTGTAACGAAGTTTTCTTTCCTATAAAAATACCGAATTACTCTACATATATACTTAACATATAACTTACTATTCAACTATCTTCTAAGACTTCCTAACAAAATTAATCAACCAAAATCAATACTTAATCAATACCAATAATCAATACTTAACACTACTTAGCACAAAATTGGCAGTTTTGCAAACAATTTTTCAACTCCTATTTAAAGGGGAGGAATACCAAAAAATCCTTCCTTAGTGAGTGCCTACATCAGTAAAGGAACACACAGTTCAAATATTAATTTGCTAACTTCAGTAGTTTAGGCACTCTGATGATGAATCAGTCAAGCAATCAGGGCATGTCTTTTTATATGCATAGATTAATAAATTAAATTAAACTAAAAACTTATTTTATGCGTGGATTATTTTTACATCCCAGGACAAACAAGTAAAATACTTATTGAATCACTTAAACAATTGTAGGGAAAATGTAAAAAAAAAAAAATAAAAAAAAACACAAAAAGAGAAATTATTATTAGGTGTACTAACATTAAGGAAATGCAACTAACTCTCTAACTATTTCAACATTAATAAGATCAAACTTCTTACGGTTCTTCTGACTAAACTAATGAGACACTATTTCGTAGATTGGTGTTACCCTAGTGTTTTACGGGTCAAGAATCCAATAAAGACATATTTATTCAGTATGTTTTTATGTCTGATTTTGTAAGTTAAAACCATGTCCACAGTAATTAATTAGCATATTAAAAATCAATTCCTCAAAACCTTAAATTTGACTGTTAGATCATGAAAATCTAATCACTAGATTTAAAGTTATTGAGAATTCCCAAAACTGGAATTTTCTAAAAGAAAAAGGAAGATATATTTATTCCAAGGCAATAATACATTTTCAGGTCTGAATCTGCATTATTATTATCTGCAATATAATTTGCATTAATTAATGGGTATGTCTAAAAATTATCTCTATAATTTCAGATTAATAAATAAAAATACAATCATTAAATGAAAATTTATTTGGTCCTTTTTCATCATTCAAGCTTAAACATATTTTTACTGTATTAATTTAATGCAGGTTATATTATTATTTGAAATGAGTACAAATAAATTAGCTAAAAAATATTAACTTTTGTATAAATTTCTATTTAATTCCCTTCAATAGAATAAAGTAAGCTTTATATTAAAAAAAATAAATATAATTTAAAGAAAATAAGCCAATAATCAGGTGCTGAATTCGAAAATAAATAAATTCAGGAAAACTTTTTAATGCCTATTAAGTAATTTGCCTCAATAAATTTGTAATAAAAACATAGATAAGAAGAAAATAAATATAAAAAGGATAAAATAAAATAAATTATATTTAGTTTACATACAACTCTTCCTTAGCAAACTCCTTTATCACTCTGAAAAAAGATAAAAATAAATATCAAGCATGAAATAAAATAACTAAAGTAAAAAAAGTTTAACGCATCAACCAATTACAAAGCTTTTAATGAAAGTAAATTACCTTTTAACAGGAGCTCGAACTTTTGGGGTCGTCTCTACAACAGTGCCCCCTAACTCCCGAATTTTGGAATTAAGGGTGTTTTCCAGCGTAACAGCATCTTGGTAAATTTGGGATCCCTCTTCATTATAATGTTTACAATTAGCAAACATTAGTCTGAAGTCAGCAATAAGACTGTCTTCATTAACATACTGGAAAAAAAAATTCACAAAAAATAATCAGATGGAGTAAAAGAAAATAAATAAAGTACAGTAGAACTACAACAATACAAACCTAAATTGCTTCTTAAAAATTATAAATTAAAAGAGTTTTTGAAAAATTATTCATTGTATATTTATGGAAGAAAACAAACAATCAGTCCTTAATACAATTGGAATGCTAAATATACAAAATTTGGATTATACAAAAAAAAGTTCCAAATAATTTGAACAGAAAACCTTATAAATAAATTTGGATTAGAAAGGATTTACTGCATAATATTTTCCACATATTTATAATGAGTACATTATAAATTTAAATTTCAAAAGATATATATTTCAATTATATAGCTTTTTAAAGTTAATATATTTATACTTAAAAATATTATTCAATTTTTTGTTAATTTGATTTTTAATTTCATCAAGTGCGAGGAAGCATGCACAATTTGTTTTTCACAGTGCAAATCAACATGAAAAATATATCAAACAAACTGAATCATAATAAGAATTAAAATATCAATCTGTAGAAATATCTAAAAAAAAAAAATTCAAAAGAACTTAACAAACGAAATAAACAAAATTTTAAAAAAAGAGGGGAAACAAAATAACAGATAGAGGAATAAAGCATTTATTAAGAAGCATTATTACGCTGTTTTCTAGCAATTGAAGCACAGAATTTTTAGATTATTCAGACTGCGCAGACTATAAATTGGAAATTCAAAATATAAAATAGCAAGAAAAAGTTGATAAACTATTTAATGACAGTAAAAGTTGTAGTTGATCGAGAGAACGAAAGATTAACAGCGTTTAAAAATATAAAGATGAAAATGCTCATTACTTCATAAAAATATTTTAAAAATGAACATGTTTAAATTAAAAGTTAATGCAGTTACACAATTTAGTTTTGTTTAGTTTGTATCAAAATACTTTTAAATTTTACGTACAAAACTTGAACTTAAACAAACATTAATAACTGTCTGAACAGTGAACATTATCTTCTGATTTCAATAAGAAATTTAAACTTGGTAAAAATATACGAATCAAATGTGGGGTTTAGCATCACAAGTTCCAAGTATAATTCCGCAAAAACAGAATATAAAATTTATGAAATTTACCATATGATAGTGTTAACTATAGAATAATTCCAGTTCTAGATCAAAGGGCAATAAATGAATAAATTGTGCAATAAATGAAGATAAAAAGGTGAAGTTTTCCACAATTCTTCGTTTTCATTAATGAGAAATGCATTAGCAATAGAAACTATAAATTTAATAAATTTGCAAAAAAGTACTCCAAAAACAAACCTAACATTTACAACAATATTTTTTTAAATAAACTATCTTAAGTATTTTTATAATTAAAAAATCAGTACCTTTTCAGACTTAATATTACTTTCAATAGTTTTCATGTCAATAGGATTAGTGATGATTTCATAGTAATCAGGATAGTCCTTTTTAGATGGTTTTTCCATAAACAATTCAATCAATGAACGATCATCATTATCCTATATAAAAAAATAATATATAAATTAAAATTTGAACAATTTTAAAATAAAGAAGTTCTTAAAGAAACTTTAATTATAAATTGAAACATTGGTTGTTTTTTCTAAAAATGAAGTAACTGACAATTCAATTTAAAAATAAGTACAACACTTCTTTATAGCCTATACCTAACTTCTGCATGCTAGTTTATTTATACTGACCAAAGTTCTAAAAAAAAATTATACTCATAAAATATAATATTTTAACAATTTAATTTGAAAAAAGATGCTTCTAAATAAAATTTAGGCTCTACACATCACATTAAATTTTTATTCGCAAATAAATAACTTTGATTTTGAAACCTCCAGTCACAGGTTTCTGTAAACTGTGATACTTTAAATATATTTTGCAAATCTAATTTATTATTTAGTAAAATGATTTTTGTTAGAGAAAAAAAAAACTTACATTTAAAATTCCTATTTTAGGATATCTCCAATTTATGTTCTTAGAATTAATTTAAAAAAATTTCTAGTGAAGGCTTACAACGATATTTATGCATATGAAAATATAATTGCTACGAATCAGAAGACAAAACTTAACTCGTTTTAAATCATCCATGTATATAATTTTCTGCTCAAAAAATCCCAATAAAAAATATGTAACATTAACTATTTAATTTTAAAAAAATTAAATACCACATAGCTATGTAGAGTTTTGTAAAGAATCTTAGCCTTCTTTTTTAAACTCATTTCACCATCAAAACTCCTCCTTATTTTTTTAACTTCAGGTAATGGAGAAGAAACTATTTTCTTTGGTTTTCTTTTCGCAGCAGGCTCTTCTTCATCTTCACTTTCAGATTCCTAACATAACAAATTTCATAAATAAAAAAGTACATAATAATTACATGTAATAAATTAAAATTTAATTCTAAACATTTGAAACCCAACTAAGCCATCTTTTAACTAGCAAGATTTTAGAATAACAATGCTAACTATACTTAATTACAAATTGCACATTAAAAAAATATGCAATAAAAGATAAACACATACACAATTGAAATATAACACACCTTCATTTGCTCATTTATCAACTCTCTGGCTTTAGCTTGCATTATTTTCTGAAGTTTTACAGCATCCTTAAAAAAAACAATAAATAACATAAGATTCAAGTATGTAAGTATATATATATATACATTATACATTGAAAAAACGCACAAAATGGGACATTGTAAAATTGAGGTAAAAAAATATATATATATAAGTTTATTTTTTAACAATTGACACTTATGAGATGAACCACTAAAAAAATGTGCAATCTTCAAATTTTCTTTGTTTTCATATGGAATTTCAATAATATCTCTCTAAATATTTACTATTGTTTTCAAATTTTCTTTATGGTTTACATTCACACATGTTTCAGAGTGTTTTTAAGCTTTTTAAACTCTTGATAAGTTGTGGGTATATTAGCCAATATTTTTTGCTCGTCGTCCTAACCGTTTTTACCACGATCATTGGAAGCAAGGATTAAATCAGATAATTAAGACATTGAAAAGTAATGGGATGTATGTTGCAGTTGATATACACATCCTAGACTTCAAAAGATCTTCAGGCATGAAATTTTATTTTGAAGGGCCAATGTTCCTGTTGGATACCAACAAATAATTCACCTCAAGAAATTCAGATGTTCCAGAATATTTATTTTTGCTTTCAAAGCATTTAGAGAGTCAGCAGAATCAAAAAAAAGAAATTATGATCGAACCAGTTATTTAGTGTAACATTCATTAGATGATTGGATAATTCAAAGATTCAAAGGTTAAAATTTGCCGAAAAAATTTCACTCATAAAACATACTTCTTTTAACCACCCTCCCCTCGCTTAGCTCATCCCATCACACACCTGATTTTTACTCAAGGATGAAATCCCCTCTCACAGACAGAGGCTAATAAACATATGTCTTTAAAAAAAGAAAAGAAAGAAAGAAAACTCAGAAACAATTTGTACGAGTTTAGTAGTGAAAAAAAAGGATTTTGATCTGCTAGAAAAACGTATAAAGCAGGATTTTCTTTTAAAGGGTAACGCAAAATCTGGGATAATTTAATACTATCACTATGGCAATTTTCACCAAAACAACATGAAACAAACAATGCAGCACATGAAACAAACAACATAAAACCAGGGTTTCACCACATATGTATGTATACATTATTTGAATCATAAATACTTATTTCTCAATGGGTTCAAAACTAAACATTAAAAAATAAGTAGTAAAATATTATTCAAAAACTGTTACAAACTATTATATTATTATATGAATTATATAAAAATAACTTATTTTAAATTAGATTTTAGAATACTTACCTTAAAAAGCTTTGAATCAGGGCGGTTGTACTTTTTAGCATTTTCAAACATCAGATTTAAATCATCAACAGCTTCTACTAGACTAGGATAGTGTCCCATCTAAGAGAAGATGTAAAATTCACTAAAAATGTAAACTCTTAAAACAAGTTTCATCAAATGCATCATAAATAGTAAATAAACATTAAAATTAGGTAAAAAATTAATCAGGAAAAATGCTAAAAACTTTGAAGAAAGAGTAAAGCAATGCATAGGTGCATGCCTATATTTCAAACAGATCATTTTCTAAAGAGATAGGTTGCAGAATTGGGATTTAGAAATCTTAATTGTATATCAATGAATTCAACATTAAAAGTATTTTCCTAATCTTTATTAATTCAGAAAATAAACTAATAAGGGAAGGCACTTTTTTCTAGAAATAAATTAAATGGAAAAAATGTTGCAGCCTGAATGTTTAAAAGCATACTTATTAATTTAGATTTTAACCCTGTTTAATATAAGAAGCAGAGACACATGATTATACATATGAGTAAATAGGAATCAAAAGGAAAAAAAATAATAAAAAAAATAATTTAAAAAATTTACAACCAACGGACGAAGCTACTAATTATATAGAATCCGAAATGTAACGTGAAAAAATTAATAACTTTTAAATCTCAGACTAGTCATCATAATATTTTATTAAAAACATTCATTTTCAAAATCATCTGGTGATCCATCGAAACAATTGATGAGAATGTAATCAACAAAACTACATATATTCACCATGAAATCACTATGTTAAAAAGTAATTACTCATACGTGTGATTATAAATTAGATATTATAATAAAATATTATTAAAATATTAAAAAAATTATGTGAAAATTCGTAAAGTAACTGCTGGAAAAATTAGCATAAAACTACATCGGCTTAAGATGAAATCAGTAGTTTTTTTAATAAATTCGGGCATTTTCGTAAAGGCAATTTAGTATAATAATATTTTACTCTGGCTAACCAGTATATATTTTTGCTTTGCATACTACTTCTATAAATGACTTCATTTTGCAGCATTCAATGTGTCACAGAAAATATGAATAAAAGAAATTATTTTAAATTCAATGAAATTTTGTTATTTTTATACTATAAAAAACCATGACAAAGTTTGTATTGAGATTTTATTATATGTATGAATTTCTCCTGAAATATATAAAACGAAGAAAGGACTCAATTATGCATCTTAAAAATAATAAAATTGAGCTTACCTTCACTTTAGTTCTTATCTTAAACAGTGACATAGGCTGCTTAATTTCTTTGTAATAATCTGGATATGACCTTTAAAAAAAAGATTAATAAATATTAATCTGTGGGTAAATTTTATGCTATGAGTAATAAATTAAGAATATGAATTTCTAATAAGAGTCGAATTGAAACTTTCAAATATTTCATAAGTTGAACATGCAATATTAGTTCTGACAAGTAAACAAAAGTTTATTTTTTTATTTTATTTTTTTTAATTAAAAAATTATCAGCGTGAAAGTTTGCATCAAGTCTAAATTTTCAAATTAAATTATTTTATTTACAAATTTATACATTTAGAACTAAAATAAATAAATAAATAATAATATTGGATAAAGATTGTAATTTGTTACTTAAACATATATTTCTAAATATTTGAAATTAATACAGGTAAAAGCATATAAATGCTAATGATATGAATAGGGTATCACTAAAATTTATAACTCAATACACTAATCCAATATGCAACTATTATATCAAATTAAATTTATAAAATAGCAGGTTAATTTTATAAAATTATAATTTTTGTTAAAGAGAAAAAGAAAGAAATTTAAACAAAATTAAAACATTACAAAATTTATGGAAATATATCCAAATACTTATCTCTCAAAAATATAAAATGCAGTGATCATTTGAAACAATAGTTAATTTTACACAAAAACTCATCATTTTTTATAACACTATTAGCAAACAAAATAATCTTCAATTGTTTAACAGAATAATTCTAAAAATAATTGTGTTAGAGTTGAAAAGTAGTACGTATAATAAAAAAATGGAAAATTTTAGATTTTTAACAAAAAATTTTTAAACTACTAATTGCATTACTAATTGCATAGAAAGCAAATAAAAAAAATTTAATGATTCCAAATTTATAAATTCCAATTCCTAAAATTCCTTTTTACTATAAATTATCATCTGAACTTAACAGAATTACGAAGGACTAAATAAGTCACAGTCAAAAGAATTGTGTCTCACACTTGTATTTCGTATCAGACACATATATAAATTGGTCATGAAAGATTCATATTGACTTTTCAAAAAATCTCTCTCACACAAACAATAAAATTATAAAAGTCAAAAAAGAAAAAAATTGAAAATTAATTTACTGTCTTACCTTCTTGAAGGAAGAGTCCAGAAAGGTTCGGAAAGAGTATAACCTTGAGGATTTGCATAATTTTTAACAGTTTCAAACAGAATCCATTGAGGATTATTATCAGCATCTTCAGGATCAGATTCGTTACCATCGTCATCAGCAGCATCCCGACTTTCATCTGCCACATCTACAGACATTGGGGAAGCAATTTCTGAGGTAAGATCTATCTTAGGAATTGCCTCTTGTTCATACTTCAATGCTGATATAATTGCAGACCATTTCTGTCCACCAGCTAGTCGTTTATTCCTATCAAGTATATTAAAAAATAATGATATAAATACCATATTAAAAAACAATCATGTTCCTTAAAAAGCAACGATATTTATCTTTCCAAAATTAGAAACTATTTCAAATTGCATAATGAATAAGATTTATTTTTAAAATATTTTAATTAAACTTAAACATGGTAGTTTAAACTAAACAAAAATCATAATAAACTGAATACCGACCAGAAAATCGGGTTAAATACATGAACAAATTTTTTTTTTTTCAAAAGCAAACAACTTTTTAATTACACTTTGAAAAAAACATCTTATTTTCACTACTACAAACATAATGCAATCTAGTTTAGAAGTTCCTTAAAAAGTAGTTTTGATCAAACATATGGCAGCAAAAACTTATTTAGAGCTAATTGCTACTCAAGTCACTGCAAGGAAAAAGTATTATATGTAGGAATAAATATGAATTCAAAAAAAAAAAGGTAACAACAATAAATTTCTAAAAAAACACTAGTTTTTTAATAACTTATAAAAAGAGATATTTTTAAGTGGTCGTTGTAGTTAATATTACACATCAAAACTCTTTCTCACCGAAGTAAAAACTCAATTTAAACAGCTATTTTTAGAAAAATTTAACCCCAATGCTATTTTAAAGTAACACCAATAGAAACTATATATATATATATATATATATTTCCTACAGCACTGTGATATAATTTGAATAATAAGCGTATAATATAAACCCTATCACGCAGGCACAACGGTCAAACCTGNTTTAGGATTTTTCTTTCTTTTTTGAAAGATGTTTACCTCACCATCATTTTGGAAATAATCATTAGTGTATTACTTCATCGTTTTTTCTTCTTTTTAAGATTATTTCCAAATATATATTTTTTTTTTTAAGTTGGGTTTAACAAAAAAAACGGCTTTTTGAAGCGATTCAGAAAATCGGAAAAATCAGTTATCTGGAAGAGTGATGGTTCCGATCGTTCCAGATAATCTGTTCCTGACTGTATATATATGTATACACAGCCATGTGTTTCCTTCCCCTACTTTAGGTTAAAAAAAGTTTACATCACAGGAATATAATCTCACATTTTAAAGTGTAAAGCATTTTATTTACTAGTTTCATAAATGAGTTCCAGAATATATACTGGAATATTTAACCAATTCAAAACCAGTAATTTTACTAATTGCGTTTAGGAATTCAATGTTTAAAGTTACTAAATCTGTCTAATACTGATAATATTAGACTCAGAAAAGGATATAAGACCACAATAAACAAGTTATTGAATAGATCCTCAAAATATGTCAAAGGGAAAAACGCCTTCTTAATAATAGGAGAAAATAATAAATGAGTTTGACAAAAACAAATTGTCTTTCACAATTTCAACTAAATTAAAATTATAGGGTATTTGCAGAACAGTTAGAATCTATTTTTTTGAAATTCTGGATGCAAAGTTTTCGAAATAAAAGTTAATTTTACATTAACGAATCAACATCAGATTCATCAAATTGAATATGCAAAAACTAAATTAACCATGGATTCCAAATCAAATATGAATTTATGAGAAAAACAAACTAACTTTAGTAAAACATATTAAATCTGTTGAATGAATTAGCCATAAATTCATCACCAATATATAATTACCTAATTCTTTCACTTGATTTTGCTGGATAGGTTTTTCTCTGATCAATTTCAGATTTCTTTATTAGAATAATTTTTCTCAGGGTAGCAGCATCCTAAAATTGATAAATTTAATTTTCAAAAAAATTACAAATAGCATACACAAAATCTCGTAAATTTTTTACAGTCATATCATACAATTCCTGCAATGTTCAGTTTAATTAAACATAAATATAGTCAGTTAAATATAACAGCAAAAGAATACACACACACACCAATGGCAGAATTTTTTCGAGCTTTCTGCGACATTCCTATCTAATACTAATATGTTTCTGCAAGATACTTTTAAAAATAACAAATATATATGTTACTTATTCAAAGCAACAAAAACGACAACTTCAAAAAAAAAAATTTAATGAATAAAATTAAGATTAAATAATATAATTTTTTAAAAAAATATGTAATTTTTTTTTCAATTCTATTATTATGGGCGATATTCTCGCATTTTGTAGGGAGGGAACACACTGATTATTCCCTTTTTCGTATTTAGTAAATCATTATCACATTAAAAAAAAAAAAAAAACATTAAAAAATCCTGAAATCTGTAGCAGTAACTACCAAAAAAAAAAAAAGATCGATGACGAAATCAAGCGAATCTGGATGATGAAAAGGGTTACTAAATGCGTGTTTCCATTTCGTGATTCGGTTGATGTAATAAATAATATCGGATCTTAAAAACTATATGAAAATAAATAGTAACGACTGCATAAAAAATATTAGAACGAAAATTTTTGCTGAAAAGAAAACCAAATTGTTGACATTATTATTCTTTATTTTTCATTATTATCAAAGGAGAATAGAAAAATCTCAAGCATTTTTTTCCACTCCGATGCACGAGAAAGGCATCTTTTGAATATAATTCTGAAGAAAAGATAATCCTTCGAAAATTTCTGCAAAAAAATAACTAAACTTTGTAACTTCCCAAAAGAAAATCTTTCTGCAACAACTCGTTAACGTTCTGCGACAATGTCGCCATGATTCTGCCATGGGGAAACACATATATATATCACACATTTATATATATTGTGCAATACGGAATGCCACATATATCTCTTTGCCTATTACATCATTGTTTAAAATAGATAATAGATATCTTAAAATAGATACATAATTTTATTATTCATTCACAAAGAATAATAAATATTCACTATTCCAATTTTTCAGAGTTAGTAGACACTCATTCTAGGAAGTAATTATCATTATAAGCATTCCCAAAAGTTTCCAGCAATTAATATGGCACCATGATATGGACAAATAAATATCCTTAAATTTTTCCTTTGGAATGATGTTCACTTACATCAATAAAAAGCTTACAAATAATCCCCTTTCTAAATCCCAGTATCTAAGTAGAGACACACAGAAACATGTGGCTTTTTCCAGATTGCGATTGTTTGAATAATTTCTGACTAACCGTCCAAACTCCTTACAGGGAAAATCTTTTCCTAAAGTATTTTCCTTAAGATAATAAATAAAAAGTAAAGGATAGCAAATTGTGCGTCTTTATGGAAATTGCCACTATTTCTTACATATAATATGCTTAATATTTCATTTACATAGATTGCCCCATACTAACAAAATGTAAAAATTTTACTCAGCAGTAATCAAAACATTCTATTAGAAAAACTAAAATATGTAAAGTAGAATTAATCCTTAAAAAAAGCACCTTGTAAATTTGAGAGCCAGGTTCATTGAAGTTCTTGGCATTTTTTATCATCTGGAGCAAATCCTTTTCCATCTCACATAGACTTCTATAATCATTGTTTTGGATCCTCTGTGCTATCATCTTCAAATCAACCGGATCTTGGATTACTTTATAATATTCCGGATATAACTACAGACAAAATGCAATTTTAAGAAATTTTGTAAGATTTATTTAGATAAATATCTCAAAATTGAAGAAAAACTGCTACTTAAAGAAAACTGCAATTTTAAAACAACATGGATATGCTGATAAAGCATAAAATTTATGGCATACTTACTGTTAATGTCCATATAGAAAGAAAAGGTGTGAATTGATAAGATTATTAGCAATAAATAGTTATTTCTTTTTCCAGTAAATTCAATTAAAAGGTGGGTAAAAAAATATAACTTGTCCCTCAAATTAACATTAGAATATTAAACTTCAAACTCAGCTTGGTACTCCTTGCCATTAAAATTAAAAAATTAATTATTCAATGTAACAAATAATATAAACATATTTTCAGCTTCTTTGGACAAGTTTTTTTTCAAGGTTTAATATAATATGTTACACTTGTTATTATTAAATAAGCAATTATAAAATGCATTTTGTAAAAACTTTTGTATGGTAAAAGTAAAACAAGAGTTGCGAATACTGAAATGTTTTGAATTATAAATTTTCTGATTTGCAGGACTTTCATAAATGTCTTTATGAACACCTGTAATGATTTTTTTAAACAAAGTGAGTAAGTTTATTTAAATGAAAGCAAAATTTAAAATAAAAAAATCAGCTGAAGGTGTTACCGCACAGATGAAAATAAAATAGAGTTCAGTAAAATATTCAAAATAACACCAATCATAACTTACAGTTCTTGAAGGTAACAACTGGAACATAGTACTTAAGGAGCGTCCTTCCATATCCGCAGCAGTCATAACTGTAGTAAATAACTCTTCATAAACTGAGTCTTCTTCACTACATTCACTTCCTCTGTCCTAAAATACAATTTAAAAAATTTCTTTTTTTTAAAGTCTTATTAGTTAATAAAAGAAGAGAATTTTGAACAGACAAATTCAATGTAATGAAAAGCTATGGATGTATTAAATTTTGTCTCATGCTATTAAATAATAAGACTTATGATTTTTTTTAATGGTTTAAATTATACAACAAATTGCAAAATTTAGATTCTTCTTTTTCAGCACGACAGCCCCTTACAGGCCTTGGCTGCCTCAACCACACGTAGCCTCCAACGCCTCCTGCCCATGACGATTTTTTTCCAGTTGTTTATCTTTAATACTTTTAGATCTTTAGCAGTGTCATCCAACCATTTAGTAGGAGGTCTTCCTCTAGCTCGAGATCCCTACAGTCTATATAATTCAAAGTTGTATCTGATTCGCCAACAGCCTCTTTCCTGCCAAAAATATTTCTAAGGATTTTCGTTTCAAAAACACCAAGAGTACGCTGAGTGTCTGCGTTTAGTGTTCATGATTCACTTGCATAGAGCAATACAGGTAGAATAAGAGTCTTATAAATTTTAATTTTTCGACTGATTAGGCTTGATCTTAATTGCTTTCGTAGTCCAAAGAAACACTTGTTTGCCATTTTAATTCTGTTGTCTACATCTGTTTTTATGCTGTTTTGGTCATTGATCATTGTTCCAAGGTATTTGAATTCATTAACCTTTTCAAAGGTGTAACCATTTATGAATAAAGGATCATGATTTACAGTTGTGGCTGAAGATTCCATAAATTTAGTTTTATCTTCATTGATGGTAAGAACCATATTTGTGGCAGAAGTTTCAAGAGCCAGAAAGGCCTCTCTCACAGCTCTCTCAGACCTTCCTATGACATCGATGTCATCGGCATATGCCAGTAATTGAACTGATCTATTCAAAAGGGCGCCTTTTTGGTCTAATCCACTATCTCTGATACATTTCTCCAGAGCTAGATTAAAGATTAGACAGGCGAGGGTATCCCCCTGGTGCAGGCCCCTCTCTGTTGAAAATAGTTTCGATAATTGATTTTGAATTTTAACCCTGCATCTTACATTACTTAGTGTAGCTCTGGTTAAGTTAATGAGTTTAGTTGGGATCCCAAATTTGCCAATCGCTTCCAGTAGTTTATCTCTCTTTATGCTGTCGTAAGCAGCTTTAAAGTCTATAAATAAATGAAAAGTTTTGATATTATATTCATTAGTTTTTTCTAAAATTTGTTTTAGGGTGTGAATTTGATCTATAGTAGATCTTTGTGATCTAAAACCACATTGGTAGTCTCCAATTATTTTGTCGGTAAAGGGGCGAAGTCTTGCAAAAAGCAAATTGGAGAAAATTTTATTTGCCGCATTGAGGAGTGTAATGCCCCTATAGTTACGACATTCAAGTTGGTCTCCTTTCTTAAATATGGGACAAATGGAGCCTTCTTCCCATTCAATGGGCAATTTCTCCATATCCCAAATTTTAACCATAATATTATAGATGGCGTTAAGAAGTTCTGGTTCATCAGTTTTTAATAGCTCAGATGGTATACAGTCGGGACCAGCCGACCTATTGTTGTTAAGTTTTTTAACAGTAAATCTCTCTCTTTTTTAATAGTAAATAGCTCTTTAAAGAACTTTTTTTTAAGTAATATTAGGATAACTTCTTTCTAAAATTATATACGATTTAAAAAATATAATTTGCAATATTAAAATTAATTGTTTTGAAGATTGTGTTTCAAAGCTATGAATAGGTAAAATTTTCATTGCCATCATGCTACTGCGGAAAAAAAAAAAAAAAACAATACTCACATTCCTTAATCAATGCCAATTCAAAAGTGCTGTTAGTACTTTTCAACTAATAGAAACTTATTATAACAGCATTAAATTTACAAATAAAACTATCAAAATCAGATAATAAACAAGAAATTTATAACAACACTGAATAAGTCATAATATTTATCATTAACTTACATCTTCAATTTCACTTGACTTGTCGTCCTCCTTCTTAGATTCTGCATTTAAAATGTCACTTTTTGCATCTAAATATACTTCCCACAGTTCACAGGCATCCTTATATTCTTGAGAACTTTTCTGAAAAAGAGCAAAATTCGTGAATTAATTTCTCAACTGTGAATATTAAGTATAATTGTTTAAAAAAAAATTTTTTTAAATAAGAAAAACTTTAGCATTTCTTTTAAAACTTTATTATTACAGTTTGAGTTAAAAACTTTTGCACTAACAATTATACAATGAATTATGATGCTGATAATATTAGATAAACTGCACATTTATTTCATTCATTGGTATAAATGCAAATTGAAATTATATATTTTAAAACAATATACCTACATCTTTTAAGAGAAAAATCTTAAAACTTGAAATCAAATTAAATAATAAGCAAATTAAAGTAAAAACTTAGAAAAAACAGATATATCTATAAATTTATCTTTAAGTGAGTAAATAATCAAAATTATTCAAATCATTTATAGAACAAGAAAATATGGAAAAGAAAAATATATCACAAATATCAAATTATTATATTGCTCCAATATATGTGTTTAAACACATATCAACAGATAAAAAAAAATTTTTAAATGAAAAATTATCAAATAATTAGCATAATTTAGTTTTAAGACAGATTTTTGAATATGTAAATAACAGTTTATAAAATGAGAAAGGATTTTGGACTAAAAATATACAGTTTAGAATTTAAGTAAATTTAATGCATTAAGAAAACTAATTTCTGTAAATAATGCATTAAGAAAACTAATTAAGAAAACTAATTAATTCTAAAAAAAATTAATTTCTGCCAATAAAATATAAATACAAGAATAATATTAAAAATAAAATTTTTAAATAAAAGTAGCATTTCATAAAATGTTTAATGAAGGCTGCTAGCTCTCAATGTTAACATAAAAAGAAAAGTTTGTGTTATTAGCATTTTCCACAAAAAATATATTTAAGATAGCTCTCAAGTTTTGCACAATTCCATGCCATTAATACAGAACAATTTGTAACCAGAAAAATGCCATGATATCTTTTGATTTAAAATAATTAGTCATAGTACTTGTTTTTTAGAAGAAAATTAGGGACACAGGCAATCGAATAATTGAAATTACCAAAAAATAAAAATTGTATTACACAAAAATTAACTAAAAAAGGTTTTAAAATTATCCTGTATTGTTTCTGTCTTACAATGAAAAAGAAAATGAGTGAGCTTTGTTTATAATTTACAATTCAACTTTGCGACTTTCAAACCAAAATTTATTTTTAAATGCTGTTGAAATGAAATACATATTCATAAACAGTCAAAATACTTTTTTTTCTGACAGCTTTAATAAAATTTGTCTCCAAAAATTTTTTAAAATTTCACTACCGAATTCAAGTTATGTTTGTAATCACAAGACTTTTCAAAGCTTTTTAACATTAAATCAATAATTTAATAAAATGCTTTCATTAGAACCAAAATCTCGTTAAATTACTACGATTGAAACTGTCGAACCTCATTGATGTGAAGTTGCTTAACCTGAAATATCGGTTTACATGAAACACATGTTTGGTCCCGTGAGTCAGTAATCAATTAATAACGTACTTTACAGATTTAACATCAAATTTTCAAGCTGATTATTGATTAACATGAAAGGAAACAGAGCAGAGATAAGAAGAATATCAATAAATTGCCAATTAATTCATTTTGAGGAAAGGCATTTCTGTTTTCTGCATCTGTAAGAAGTGGCAGATGGGTAAATAAATAAAATAGTTAAAATAAAATAGTAAAATAAAGTAATTAAGTTTTTTAAGCTTGGTTTAATTTGTTTGATACATAATAGCATGGTTTACATAAACATTAATATAGTACATAATATGTATTAATAGTATGTAATAAATCATTTAACCTCAAATTTTTAAGCTGATTATTGATTAATATGAGAGGAAACAGAGCAGAGATAAGAAGAATATCAATAAATTGCCAATTAATTCATTTTGAAGAAAGGCATTTCTGTTTTCTGCCTCTGTAAGAAGTGGCAGATGGGTAAATAAATAAAATAGTTAAAATAAAATAGTGAAATAAAGTAATTAAATCTTTTAAGGTTATTTTAATTTGTTTGACACATAATAGCATGGTTTACATAAACATCAATATAGTTTGTTTTTTTGTTTTTTAATGGCGGGCACTTGGAACTATTGTCCATTGGCCTCAGAATGTGCCAGAACTGCTACCCTCTTCTCATTACCCAGTGGGCACCAGTGGCGAAGCCACGGCGGTGGAGCAGCATCGCCCACGTCACACAACTACAAACCCATTTATAGGGCGGGTCACATTCACACACACAAAGGTGAAAGGACATAGAACACAAAGAGACAGAAAGAAACATCCACGCCCAGAGCGGGATTCGAACCCACAGCCACTGGCTCCGCAGTCAGGCATGCTAACCGCTCGGCCGGCACATTAATATAGTACATAGTATGTATTAATAGTACATAATAAATCGTTTTCATGATTTATCAGATGAAATGAAATTTGCTTAACATAAAATTATTATAATAGTTCCACCAATTTGGCATTAATAAGGTTCGACTGTATTTATCTTTACTAAATAGTTAAATTAGAGCTTGTAATAATTATGTTTGATCATTATCTGAAAAGAGGTAAATAACACGATATTTTCAGGACAACTTAAATAAATGGTAAAGTTTTGGAATTTCTTTCTGTTGCTAAGCTGTACAAAAATTAAAATTTATATCTAATAAATTTATGGAAAATGGGAATGCAAATTTTTTTTTACTTAAACATTAGGTAACAATGATATTTTTTAATTAAATTCTAAAAAATATTTCTACTGTTTGAGATTTTCAAAATGGTAAAAAATTAATTTAAGTGAATTTTACATATAGTAATATAAAAAAGCAAACCTTATAATAACTTTTAGCATTATTCACCATCAACTCAATGTCATTTGTAAATTGCTGAACATCAAGATATTCATCAGTTTTTAGCTTCTGTTGAATTTTCATCAAATCTATGGGAGTTGTTACTATGTCATAATAATCTGCTAAACTCCTGAAAAATTATAATAAGAAGTAATCATTAGAAGTAAAGTATGTTAATTTTAACAAATGTACAGCTGCTGGAGAGCTTTTAAATAACTTTAGTTTATCCCATTACTAGGTTCTGGGATTATTAAGTACGAAGCAGTTAAAGAATTAGAAAAGACTTAAACCAGGGTTTTAGAAATTTCTAAGAGCCTGTATCAAATTTTTTACGGACCAGCATATCATAAAACAAAAAGAAAGTAGAATAACTGTGTTTCTATCACTAAAAATTGGATTTAAGAGTTTTTTATACGTTATGCTAAAAAAATATAGTTTTTATATTTATTTTAATAAAAATTTCAGATTTCTAATTCTAAAAAACAATGTATAAAAATTAAAAACATTAAGTATCAGTAGAAAAGGAATACAGTAGTGCAAAAATTTTCGATTCTTGCCTTAATTTATTGCTTACAACTGGTTTAACAAGTTTACCAGAAAGACATACTTTAACATGCTAAAATACGAACACTTAATATTGTTAAGTTATGTGCAGTTATTTTTCATTAGAAGTAAGAAAAACAAAATTAGCATAAAATTTAGAATTTGTGTAATTAATATTGAATTCTGCAACTGAAATTGTTTAACTCTAAATTAGTAACTTAATAATAATTATTTTTTATTTTAGATCAAATAAGTTTAATATAGTTTTAATTAATATTTTTATTCTATCTTCTGAATCATCATAGAAATCCAGGATACACAGCATCTATTTTCTTATAAACAAATACAAACTTTATATAGTTACAAAAACAAATATCGATAGTTAAAAATTGTTACTACATATTTTAATTTTTTTAAAGGAGAAAAAATTATATAAAAATTACAAAATGATAAAAATTTCTATGCAAATGATAAAACATAGGGGTGCTGCAGGAATAAAAAAAATTCTTTAGCTTTCAAAGGATACAACTCTAACAACTGATATTAACTTACTTTTCTTAAAAGCAAAAGTGATATCAATTGATCTTCAAAATAAAATAATGCATATCACATATAATGTTTACAAAGTATTCGCATAACATTTTCAAATTAAAAAACATCAGAACTGTTGCACACTTTGTCTCCCTTAAAGGAACTTTAGCAAGTTTTTAGCTTTCGCAGAGAAAAAATTAAGGTTGGGTTATTTTTATTGCATATATAAATTATTTCTTCAAGTTTTGAACCATTTAGTTTTAAAAAAACTTAATTTTAAAAAAAATCATTTTGTGAAAGACTTTTTGGGACATAACCTTTGTATGTTTATTAAACGTATGATTTCAGCATTTTTTCCTCCAGGTATATTGAAAATCGGTAATATCATTTTTTTGATGCAAGACCAAGGACCCAGGCCGCAGCTTGTGCACCCCTAATGTTAATTACTACCAAAGTTGTAAGCAATAACATATCACACTCAACATTTTTGGCAGAGTTCACAATCTAAGCTTTCTAAAACCATAATCATTTTTAATAGGCATATCAAAAAATTACAAAATACATGAAGCATTAAAGCTATTATAAACAGCAAACTTTAAAATAAAAAGATAAGAACCTTCGATTTGGAGCTCTGACAAAAGATTCACAAAGCATACGACCATCATCCATTTTATAACTTCTGATAGTATCATAAAGTTCTTGACAAATTTCAGCCTGAAACAAACATAATTATTATTTTCTAAAGAATAATAGAAAAAAAATAACAAAATTACAGATTCAGCTTTCACTTACAGGCTCTAGTAAACCTTTCCTTTTCTTTGAGCACTCGCTGCCATCTTTGCTATCTTCTGAAATTATGGATGACTTTTTTCGTTTTGGCATGTTTTACGTTTAAGTCTCCAACTGGAAAAGGAAGACATATTGTAATTAATCTTTTTTCTTCAGTTATTAATAAACTTTTATCTTATAGTAAACAACAGAGTAAAATCATTAGAGTTAATATTCAATAAAATTTAAAATATGAAAAAAATATCACTAAACTATATAATGAAGCAGGGTTTGAAAAAACCCGGGGATTTTTGAAAAAACCCAACCCACCTGGGTTTTATTGAAAAAACCCGGGGAAAATTGGGTTTTATTTGAAAAAACCCGGGGAAAATTGGGTTTTTTCATTTAGTGCTCATAAATTTTACTGTGAAAATATTTTTATTTATTAAATAGTGTTGTATAAGTAAACACTAAAATTTCATCTGACTTTTACCTGTAATAAAATTAAACTGGAATAAATATTTAATGGTCTTCAATGTTTTTATAATACGATTAATAGAAAGTGAAATTAAAATTATGTATAATTATAAAGAGTATCAGTTACTTGTCCCTTTTTTCAAATATTTAGATAAATATATGCATTTTAACTTTATAGTTTCAAAAAACAAATTAATCTTAAAATTATAAAAAAGCATATATAAAAAGTTATAGCTCATTTTTTTAAAATCAGATAATAAAACTTTAAATTTGTTTATTGTTGTTTAATGTATCACTTAATAAATTTTTTTTTGTTTGCTTTCAATATTTTTAAACATGATTAAAAGAAACAAAATAAATTGTATTCAAATGAAATCTTAAAAATAATATTTAAAAAATCTTAAAAGTAATATTTTAATTTTTAACTGTTTTTTAATTGTGATAAACTTTCTCCAAATAGTTAAAAATTGTCAGCAGATGTTAAGAGTTAACTTAAAAAAAAAGGTCCAATTTTTTCCTTTATTATTATTATCATACAACAGATTCAAAGGGTCTACATTTCTCTCTTAGATGGTGATACACTTTTACGAGTTTTGTAGCTTTATCTATTCCTAATCTATTTCGAAGTTTACTCTGCACCAAACCGAAACTTGAAAAGTGTCTTTCGATAGAGACAGAGGATGCTGGTGCTGAGTTCAAATAAAAAAGAATTGACAGAAATTTTGTGGAAGCTAGGAATTTTATTTATTTATTTATTTATTTATTTTTTTTTTTTTTGCCATAATTTTCCACTATTTTTTGCACTCAAGCATCATTGATTTTGGAAAGTATTCAGGATCGGAAATTTTGAATGCCATAACACGTGGCAGAAATTCTGGATGATGCTTAGAAAGACAGTTTTCTGCTAATTGGTCTTGTTCATCATTTAAAAATTGTCCCCTTGTTTCGGGATCCAGGACGCATATGCTAATAAATGATGTGGCTGAACAGCCTGATTGAATCTTTTTACAAAATGTTTATGGGGTTCTAATTCATCACACGATAGTAAGTTAATTCATATTTCAACAGCTTCTGAAATTGAAATGTTTTCTGATTGAAGCTTTTTTAAAGCTTAAGAAACAATTGATATCTGTTTTTCCCAATTGATAGTTTATTGGTAAAGCCCAACATTATTTAATATTTTTGACATATTATTATTAGATTCATTTTGATGTTCAAGAACAATCTCTTCATATTTATGGTAATTATTGGCAAAAGTTTTTACGTGCTCATAATATGAATTCCACCTAGTGTCATTGGGTCATCAAGCAGTTTTTTTCATTTGCCCATCCATGTGCTTGATGCACATTTCTAAAATATTTGTTAACTTCAACGATGTGTCCAATGATAGTATTAGGAGCTACTTCTTTTTGAATCAAATTTAAAAAAACCAATTTGTAAAAAAACACCAAGTGGGTTTTTTCAAAGTGGGCCCACTTGGGGAACCCTGGTTATATGTATTTTATATTAAGTTTAAATAACGCATTATCACTACCTATTTGAATCTTCTTTATTGTTAAGTGCATTATGTTTCATAATTTTTTAAATTAAGAATTATAAAATATAAATGCAGTAATATAAAAGGAACAAGTTTATTAATCTTTTTGTTTTCACACACATTTATTTACTATATTTATTAAACATATGGATATTACCTATTATAAAATTATAATCTGTAAATATTTATAATCAGTAAAAACTAAAATTTCATCTGACTTGAGTTAAATAAAAAACTGAAATAAATATTTAATGGTCTTACATGTTTTTATAATAAGGTTAATAGAAAGTGAAATTAAAACTACGTATAATTATAAAGAGTATCAGTTACTTGTCCCATTTGTTTTCAAATAATTAACCCTAGGAAAATGATTTCATTTTTAGATAAATAATTTTAAAAAGTTCTCTTATAAAAAGTTTTAGTTTTTTTTTTTAAAGCCAGAAAATAAAACTGTTTAAATTTGTTAATGTATCACTTGGTAAAAAAAGAAAAAAAAATTTCTTTTCAATTTTTTTAAACATATGAATTAATAATAATAACCTGTTTATTAATATATAAAGCATGCAACTATATTTGAAAAATTGATCTTTTCAGAGTATATTATTTAAATTTTTATTTGATTTAATATCATTAAAATATTACTTTTTGAAAAAACCCACTTGAAGTTTTCAATAGTAGATACCTACTATAAAATTACATGAAGATTCCAGTTTCTTTTACTTTACTAATATTAAAAACTTAATCATATAAATCTTGACAAATTTATGCTGCACTATAAATTATATAAAAGTAAATGCAAAACAATAAGTTTTAGTAAAAAAAAAAATTTTTTGTTGAAAAAACCCACTTATCGTTCCAAGTGGGTTTTTTCAAGGTGGGCCCGCCCAATAAAACCCGGGCGGGTTTTTTCAAAGTGGGCCCACTTGGCGAACCCTGTAATGAAGTAGAACTAATTTATTCTGAGTTCCAACTTAACCAATTGCTGGTTGATAAAGTTTTTTAATTTTCACAATTATGAAGTTTAATAATTAATATGTAAATAAAACAAAAGATTTTGTCCAACAAATTGACAAGGACTGATTTATCAAAAAAATTAATAATCTTATTTCAATAAATCTAAAAATTTACCTATTAAAACAAAATTTATAATAAATGTCACTCTTATTTACTTTGAACATCATTGGCCAAGTTATTGTTATAACAATGAAATTTTGAAATTCAACTTCTATTAGATTTTTTTAGATTTTGGTCAAAATATGCATTATTATTTAACAATTTCCAAACTTTTTTTCCCCAAAAATTAAATTTGACAATAATGAATAGATAATAATGTATAGATAATGCTTTATAATGAAAAGATAATGGAATAAAGAGTATCAACATTTATTGAAAATATGGTTTAGTTTCCAAACAATTTTGTTTGACACTATTGAAAAATCGAAACTTGAAAGGTTTTAATAATAAAAAATGTAATTAAAATTTTTCCAAAAAGTGTAAGAAAAAAAAAATATGGGAAAAGTTTAAATTAAAAGGTTTTGTGTTCAAAGCAATACTGCTTTATCCATTAACGTAATTACTCGTTGCATTATTAAAATCATCATTAGCTCGAATACAGGCACAAATTTAACACATCTTAAAAAGTAAAATCAATAATATGTTAATTTGAATGAAATATGGCAGATTAATTAATAATTATATATAATAATTAATCTAAACATATCATAAATGCGATATTTTTAAGCATTTTCTAAATTACTTTTACACAACACAAATTCTAGTCAGCCGGTACACTGTTTCAGTCTTTGGGATCTCATTGCAAACGAGCTGTTCCTAACTGTTATTGTTAAAATAACTTTAAGAGACAATAAAAAAACATTTAGCCTCATCAAATGTAACAAAAAAGTTTGGCTAATAATAAAAAAAGCCACAAGTGTTTACATAAAGAGTACGATCACAAGAAATATTAATAATCATACATGAAAGAAATTTACAAATATGATTACCACAAAATAATTACTTGAAAGAATAAATTAACTAATACACTAGTTTAAAAATAATGCTATTTTAATATAAATTTCAATATTATTTTACGGTTTCTAATTTAACAAATAACTACACATCTCACAAAACAAACAAATTTGCAATTGTAATGCAAAAAAATTATAAAAATAAAAACATTAGACGCGGGTGGAGATTTCTCTCTTTAGGGAGAGAACAGATACCAATAATATTCAAACGCCAAGTCCTTAAATAACGCCAAATGCTCACTTTTCGATAGTGTTGTTAAGTGAGAAAGTTGCTATCTTTGGCGATATCTACAAAATTTAGCAACTTTGGCAAGAAAAAAACACACCAAATTAGAGTATATCTACACGTTTGTAATCGAATAATAGCATGGAGTGAAAATGCCAGATTTATATTTGCTTTTATTTATATAAGGATCATTAGTGCCAAAATAGTCAAAATTTGCAGAAGGATAAGTTAAGATTTGGCAACACATTTTGATTCATTTTAAGATTTTAATTTTCGTAAATAAACAATTGAAACTAACGCTAAGCGCTCGTCGCACTTGGAACCGCGAATTTGTTTGGAAACCTTTGAAATACATTATGAGTGATTATTCAAAAGTTAAAGGTGGAAAATTGCGTTTGAAAACTGATAAAAAAATGTAATAATACGATATTTGTTTTTTATTATTTAAAATAAGTGTAAATTTTACTACTTAACATTGTTTAAAATAATCAAAGTTTTTTCTATCTGAGTGATATTTCTCACTTCTTACTGTCGTTATTTTATATTTATGTGATCAAATTCCTTTTTTCATCAATGTGTTTACATGTTGGCAATCTTTGTGATGGTCAAAGGTTTGAATACCAAACATCTGTAATTTATTGATTGTAGTTTGTTAATTTTTTTTTTTCAATGTTTACATCTTTTGAAAGGAAAGATTCAATTAGTTATTTTATCAAACAAAGAGTGTGGGATCAGAATTTTGAGAAAAAAAATGTTGTTATAAGTCAGCTTTTTCTTTTTTTTTAAATGTAGAAACACAAATTTATAGAATCAGCTACTTCATTAATATCAGATGTTCTCAAAATGAATTTGATTTTAATAAGCAGCCTGCACTTTATTACAATTCGGAAAAATTTTGCTCTAGTTGATAAATACATTGCTAATACACTAAATTGGAAAAATGTTTAAAAACAAATAAGCGTATTACTATTATTTATAAAAACATTAATATTCTTTAAGAATACAACAAATATTCAGGATTCGCACTTTAAATGAAATATTCAGTTTGACCAAATATAAAATATTTTATCTGAATAATGAAAAAAATATGGAATTATTAACAAATTAAACAAATATGAAATATAATTCAGCTGAATTTAATTAAAATTATTTCCATTTTTAATTAGACCAATTGATGTATTATAATACATATGTAAGATTGTATTTATGTATTACTCATCAGAAATAGTAGTAGTAGGTACTTTATTTTATATCCGTCGTTGAACAGCCTACCCAATTTTGAGTTTTCGATTACTAATGTTCAACTCCGTAGCCTTGTATTTTTTAACCAATCTAGAAGACAAGAAAACTTCTGCATCAGTACCCCCAGAGGTTTCGATTTGTTATGGGCACATGGAGGACTTTGCAACTCTACAGATTTAACATGCATCAGTCACCATTTACTACATGGAGAGTCTACGGGATCGAACTCTTGGACATGGGCTCAGTGCCCTACCAACCAGGCTATCCCGGCCTAGTAGTAGTACTTTGTACCTCATTTATGTAGAACTAGAACTTTTTAATGGGCTATTGACAACAGTCTGGGAATCACCCTGAGGTTAATCTGAAGACCTGCCAAACGCAATAATTTTGATCTATATCGAGAAGATGGTATCTAGACAATCTGCAAATGAAGTAGAGCACATTATGGTAGAACAGTTTTTAATAAAATTTATCCTCAGTCCCTTATCAAGATAGTCACTCACCCATTCATTGTCATGAATCAGTCCACTGCGGAACTTATTACTCATCAAGAAAATTTTATTGTTTATTAAATTTATTATAAAATTTTATGATTATTTTTCAAATATTAAATTCAAATTTATTTTTAATTATCTTGAAATCTTTTTATACATGTTGAGTTGATAAATTATTTGATTTGAATTTATGAGAAAGACACAAAAAATGATCTTATAATTAAACATTGTTATGTTTAAAATTTTAACAATGTGATGAAAAGAGTTTGTTTCCATCAATTTACACACTATTGCGCAACAAATACTTTATTAACTTTGCATTTCTGAGGAGACGTATTACAGATGTCTTTGACATTTTTTAATCGTTATTCATTTTTTAATCTTTATGCTTTTACACACTATCGCACGACAAATACTTTATTAACTTCGCATTGCTGAGGAGGCGTCCTGCAGATGTCTTGGACATTTTTTAATTGTTATTCATTTTTTAATCTTGATGCTTTTAATGCTCTGTATGATTTGTTATTTAAAAAGTTATAATTTAAAATATTTTAAACTTAGCTTATTTTTTTTAAATTTTAATTGGAGGGTTGTATAGTACTAATACAAAAATATACTTGATGTGATCTGTAAGAAACCCATCTACTTTCATTGTTACAAAGTACTTACGAGAAAACTAATTGAATTTATAATGGCTGTAATTTTTAAACTGGTGAACATATGTCAATACAAACCTCGCTAATATATATTTGTATGTAAACAATACTTTTCCTAGAAAATTGTCTAAAATTTATTTATTACAAGGATTCTAAAATAGATTTTTATTTAACTTAGATTTGTTAAAAAACATTTTAATTATTCTTTGTTTCATGTTTTTTAGAAAGCACAAAACAAAACATGAAAAAAAGAGAAAGCTTGAAGCAGAAACAGAAAAGGTTGATGATGACCTTGTGCAGCATGGTAATTTGGAGAATTTTTTCATTAGATTTATTAAAAATAATGAATTTTTTAATACTATTTTATTTATTAATAATTAGTTTACTAATGATCCTAAATAGTTTTGAAGCTTAAAGTAAGTAACTGGATTGTGATGCATCATATATTATTTATATAAAGTAAATAATAATATTATAATGAATGCCATTAGTTCATGTATCATATAGGAGGCATTTGTACTTGTGAATTCCTTTGATGAGCATATCCATTCTTCATGATAAAATTAAAATTTAAAAAAGGGCTCTTTTTAATTCTTTCTTTTTTCTTTCCTTTCTTTCTTTCTTTTTTTTTCTACAGTAAAAATAAGAAGAAAACAAGATGCAATTGTGGTTATTGTATTATCTAGTATTTACAAACTGTTTGCTTTAATCTCTTTATTCTTTTTTTTTTCAATTAAAAAAATACATTCTATGCATGTGTCAATATTTTTAAAACTACTTTATTTTATCTAAATCTATTGTCAGATAATATAATAATTCATCTAACTTTAAGATTATAAATAAAATTATACACAGCATCTATCATTCGTTCACAAAGCCCAAATGTTCAACCTTTTTCCTTATACATAGATTTCAATCTTTCTTAAATGTTTATATTTAAGACAAAAATGCTTTATGTGAATTCTGGTAACATTCATATTTGTTATTCTTATTGAGATCCCTGTGGCGACACGGCGACATTGTCGTAAAATGTTACTGAGTTCTTGCAGTAAGATTTTTCATTTGGGAAGTAAAAAATTTTGGTTTTCTTTTCTGCAGAAATTTTCGAAAGCTTCTATCTTCTTTTCAGAATTATATTCTAAATTATATGCCATTCTTGCGCATCGGAGTGGGAAAAAAAGGCTTGTAATTTTTATATTTTTATTTGAGAATAATGAAGTAAAGAGTTTGGTTTTCTTTTCAGCAGAAATATTCGTTCTATTTTTTTTTTTTTTTTTTTTTTTTTTTTTNTTTTTTTTTTTTTTTTTTGGCAGTTATTGCTATTGATTTCCACGTAGTTTCTAAAATCCGATATTTTTAATCTAATATTATTTATTACAACAACTAAGTTTTGAAATGAAAGCAAGCATTTGTAACCCCCCCTTTTTTTTTTAAAGAGTTTGATTTTATGGGATTTTGCCATCAATCTTCTTTTTTTTTTTTTCGTTAGTTACTGCTATGGATTTCGCTATTTTTAATTTGTTTTTAAGTTTGATGATGACTTACAAACAAAGAAAAAGAAAATAATTAATGTGTTTTCTCCCTACAAAATGCAAGAATATAGCTCATAATAATGGAATAAAAAATATTATATATAAAATTTTAAAAATTATATTATTTCTTCCGAAATTTTTTTTTTGAAGTTTATGTTTTTGTTACTTTAAATTAGTAACATATATATTTGTTATTATTAAAAGTATCTTTCAGAAAGATATTAATGCTGGAGAGATTTGTCACAGAAACCCCAAAAAAAATTCTGCCATAGGGATTAAGATTTTAGTGCAATATACCTTTAGCAAATCATAATTTCTTTAAAAGCTGTTTCACTCTAAACTAATGGTTGTTATTTAATTGTTATCAATTTTATAATTAATTTATTTCTTAGTAAAAAAATTAATATTAATTTTTCAACAAATAAACTGTATATTTTTACTATTATTATATTTTTGTTGGTGGTAAAATAACTTATTTCTCTTCATTCTTCATCTTTGCACTCATAATAGTTTCTGATGAGAGAACTGAAACAGGGATCTGTCTTTTAAACGTGTTTGTCCTTTGAGCATTGCACATCTTTATTTTGGTTGAATTATAATTGCATAAATTTCTATTGTAGTATGAGATATATTATCATATTAAAACTATGTTGTCTTGTGTATTTGAAATACAAATGAAAATATCATTAATATTTTTTTAAAAAAAGATGTTTTTTTCCATGCTATATATATTTGAAGCCAGCTTCTTTATCAAACTAATCTTTTTTAAAATGAACAACATATTTTTGTTACATTAAATTTTATGTTATTTTATTGATAATATTTATTTACAATTAGATCATAACTACTGTGATTATTTATTGAATAGATGGATGGTGGTGTATCAGTAACATCAAAGAAATATCTGGCCCTGTTGCTATAGAATTTCAGCCTCACTGTTATGTAAAAGCTTTAAATAATGGGCAATTCGTACTTGGTGGTCCTCATACACCTGGTAAAACATTACATTTTATATTTTGACTTATTGTTTTTGTTGTCTTTAGATATATATTCAAGAGTTTGTACACCTCCTTAATTTTTTTTTTTTTTTTTTAAGTTTTAATTTTGTCATATAGGCTTTCAAATTTTTTAAATATACTTTTTCAATTTTTAGCAGAAGAATGATTATTTGCTATTGTAAAAATTTCAATAATGTCAAGATTAAAAATTTTTAAAAAGTTATTTATTTTTACTTCATTTGTAAGCAATTTGTTACAAACAATAAAAAATTTTGAATTTAAAACATAAATTATGCTTGGCAAAAATCACCTAGATAATTTGTGTGGTCAATGTTTTTCTGATGAGTTATTTGCATATTTATTTGACATACATGGAGCTTTATTTTTATTACTTTTCATTCACATGGACGAAAGATGGAAAAATATGGAAATGTGTAATCTTACATTATGAGAATTTCATTCTTGTAAATTAAAATAATACATTTCCACTATTGGCTTTCTGTAATTTTTATAAGTTTTTGTTTTTACTACAAAATTCTGGAAAGTTTTTGATAATTTTTTTCTTTTTTAACTTGAAATAAATTTTACTGACTGTAACTGATTTACCAATAATTTCCTCAATCTACCAAATTTCTGACATTTTTTTTTGTTCAGTTTATATTTGTAAATAATCTCTTAATTTTGGTAAAATTTATTTTTGTAATTTGAAGACTATACTATGTATTTTTTGTAATTAAACATCTACCTATTAATTTTTTTAGTAAATTTGATGCAATCTTTTTCTTTTAAAAAAAAAGCAATTTTAAAACTATCTATCAACAGCTACAAATAATTATGTCTGCTACTATGAACATTTGTAATAAACTGTGGAAGACCATTTCATTCGTATATTTTAAGGCAATATTTAAGATGAATTATTTCTAACACTCTTTAGGATTAAGTTAGGGAATAAAATATTTATATGCTTTTTGCACTATTTGTATTATAAATACTATTATACGTAATAAAAAAATGAAAACAAAATATGTATACATACATATAATTTCTTTAAAAACCTAACACTTGTCAGGTTTTTCAAAAATCAAATTCTGATATTGCTTTATTAATTTGCTATACAATTAATTTGTACTGTTAATCATCCTGAAATATTATTTTTTAAAAAATATTTCACTCATTATTCTTCCTTTTTAATTCTTCATTTTTAAAATATAAATTGATCCTGTATAAAAATATTAAATTATTTAAGACACACTTTCTGTACAAACTTTTAAGAAAAGTATTTGTTTTCTAGATACACTTCTTAAAAATCTAATGTTTTTCAAATTTCATTGAATTTCACTAGTTTCTTTATAAAGTTTTGTGTTTAATAAATGTAAGTTCATTTTCTTAAAATTCATAACTAATTTAAGTGCCTTAATGTAATTACTAGAATAAATACGTAGAAAGATAAATAGTTAAATTGATATTTAAGAAGCATATTACATTTAATTTTATTTTGAGATCAGGATATTTTTTTCTTTCATGGTGGCAGGTATATAATACTTTTGAGTCATTACTTTAACAAAAAATAAATATATAAAATAAATAAATAAAAAAAAACACTTACTAGGTTTTCTAACTCTTTGATGTTTTTGAAATTGCCCAAATTTGTGAGTTTAATTGATTGCTATGTGAAGATTTATATCTTTCCTAATACACATAATTCCATAAAGGAATATTAGTGGGTCTTGAGAGAGATGTGTTTTTACATTCTTTAAATTAAACTTAAAGTTTATTTGTTAGATTTTTATTTATATAAAATTTTTTGGAAACGAGAAATTTACCCTTTCATAAATGAGAAACTGTCCTCAAACAGGAGATATTTGTTGTTGCATATATTCAATATGGAGCCACAATGGCATCGAAGTATACTCTAACAATCTGGTAACAACCTTTCTCTTAAACTTAACTAGTCGGTAATCATTATTAATAGGTCTTTTTCATTTAATAGCCGCTTTTTGAAACTATTTTTTTTTTTTTGCATTAAATTATATTTTACCACGTTTATATAAACTTGCCTTCGTGTATGTCTGTCCGGGTGGAATTTTGTAATCGATTTTAAACTAACTTCCCGACTAGCTACAAACTTCAAATTTAGCACACAGTTCAGAATTGGATGACAATGCATGAAAATGAAGAGAAAAAAGACATGCAAAGTAAAATAAAATTAAAATTTAAAAAAAAAATATTTTGCGAGATTTTCTTTTTTTGTCGATTCCATTATATCAAATTATTACGTGTCAGGTGAAAAGATTTTTGTTGTCGGAGTATTTTTATTGGCTGAAAAATCACGTGGTAGGATCCAGTTTTTCCTCATTCCTTTTCAGATTGTTTTGGTTGTCATCAGCATAAAACTATTGAAAGTCATAAAGGTATTGTTTTTACCTAATTTAAAATAAAAGCTCTATTACTTTAGTAGTGGTCTTGTAGTAGTCTTGACTACTCTTGACTAAGAAAAATAATCTAAATAAAAATATATATTTTTAAAAACCACGTTTTTTGTAGTGAAGAATAATAATTAAAAAATAATAATTTTTTAAAAATATAAAATAAAAATTAAAAATTAAAAAAATCATAGTTTAAAATAAAAAAATTCAAAATAAAAAGTAATATTTTTAAAAACCACGTTTTAGTAGTGGAGAATAATAATTAAGAAAAAAATTGAAAAACGAAAAACGTGGGGCGCATGAAATACATAACAGTACATATACACATACATATACACATTTTCTTACTCATACACATGCACAGCCACATATACATCCACATACATATGCATATACAAAAGCATATTCCACATCCACATTCAGATACAATTACAATTACTGATATACATACACATATTCTCAAGAGCACACATACACACACTAATATAACATTACTGTTATGTATTTCATGCGCCCCACGTTTTTCGTTTTTCAATTTTTTTCTTAATTATTATTCTCCACTACTAAAACGTGGTTTTTAAAAATATTACTTTTTATTTTGAATTTTTTTTTTAAATTTATTTAATGTATATATTACAACCTTGTAAAATGTAAATTGTTAAAAAACACATGAATTCCACATGAATCTTTCCATCACATATTGATGGATTCTGAAGGATCAAAATTTTGAATGGAGACATTGGGCATTTTAATGAAAATTCTGATTTCCTGCATCAATGTACTTTTATCATGAGAGGATTTTTAAAAAAATGTAGCGATAGGAGAAAGTGACTGTTTTTTTTTTTTTTTTTTTTTTTTTTTAAATATAAGTTCCCCTTTGTTATTTGTTAACTTGCTATGTGCAGGTTGTCATTTTCAGACCTAACTAAGCTGTAAAGGACTGAGGTTCTAACCTAGGGCAGCTTAAAGCCTACTCAGCTTCTGATTGATGGGTATCTGCTTCCATGGGAAATAGGGGCATAAGGTGCACAATATTGCTAATGCTGTTATCATGTAGTTGGTCTTGAAATTATGAAGTCTTTATCTCCATGGCTACCTTGACTGACAACTGACAGTTATGGTTGTACTTTAGTTTTGATATTCTTTATTTAGAGGCATAATCAAATCCTGCTATTTTTTAACAGGTACGGGTCCAGATCCAGAAGAAGTTCTCACAGCTATAGCACTTTCTGATACCAAAATAGCTTTGAAGTCTGGTTACAACAAATATTTAAGGGTAGGTATGGATGGGCAAATATATGGAAGATCTGATGCTATTGGATCTATGGAACAATGGGAACCAATTTTTCAAGATGTAAGTGGATTATTACTTACAAAAATTTTTTATCATTTTCTGCATTGTGTTTTTAAATTTTATGATCTTAAAATTTAGATATAATTTTACACTTTTTAAGTTAAAACTTTGAAGGTTATTTTGTTTAAGAAAAGCAATGAATCAGGTTTAAAACTGACCTTGAATCAAGTTTGAAGAATTTTTTTTTTTCAATTTTTATAAAATCAATGAAACTAGTTTTAAGAAAGATTTATCTAGTTATGGGTTATATAACTTGAATATCAAAGATAAGAATATTAAAATATTTAAGTTCTGAATTCGAAAAAGTTGTTGCTTTTAATTAAGTTACTGAAAGCATAATCATTACATTTTTTTACCTGAGTTGATTATTTTTTTATTTCAAGTTTAATTATTTTCTTGATTGTTTTAAATAGCTTACAGTTTTGATAGTTTACAGTTTTGTGTAACAGCTTTCAAATTTAATCCATATTCTGCATATTTTTATTGTATAGTATACATAAGTTTTAATGCATAATAATGTGATAAACGAAACAACCTCTGCATGAGAAAACCAACAAAGGCCAATAGCTGTCGCTCCCTCTGTAATTAAGCTGTTAGAACTATTTTTGCATAAAAGAGGAGAGTTAGTTGGAAATGTAAAGGCAAACCTATGTGGTTTAAAAATGAGTTTGTGTGACTCATGTCTAAATGAGCTTCTTTTTTTTTTAATATTAAAGGATAAGTATCATCTTTATTGGTTTTTCCGTTGTCTTAGTTAATGGTCATCCTACAATAATAGGGTAATCATTTGATAGAAATTCTTAACTTTATTAATTGACACAAATTCTAATAAGTTTTGCTAGTAAAAATATTCTCTTATGTGGATTAGCTCTAAACAGTATTAATATAATATGTTAATGTTTCATATTATTAATATATTATCTAAAACTTAAGTAACACGAAATATAGTCTGTTGAAGACTTAATGAAGATATTTTTTATGGGCAATTTCTAAATGATAGCAAAAGGTAGATTTTATAACTCAATTCAATAAATTTAAATGCAAAATATAATTGAAAAATTATTACGAAATGCTGAGTAAAGCAAATGTAGATTACTCAAAAATTAGAAACATGGTATATTAATTGATAACTCATTTCATTACTTGCAATTATTTGTATAAACAAAAATCTAGCAATCTAACACCAGGTGATCAATGATACAATGACTGCCATGTGCACTATTTTATCTACTGGTTACAGCTTATATATTTTCTCATCTGGGCTATTTATTTTATATACCTATTAATTTTTGTGGCCAATCCTGTATTTGTTATTTGTTTATTTTACTTACTTTACTTTACTAATTATTTTATTCAAGCTTAATACTTTATTTTACTTCTATTTAAAATATATATATATATATAATTATATATTTCAAATTTGTATCACAGGAGTTTTAGCAAATCAAGATGTCACTATATTTTAAACCAAGTGTGAATTCCGTATCATTCTGTGAAGCAAGCAAAATTTTATCAATGTGTTGAAAAAGAAANCTTTTATATATATATATATATATATATATATATATATTTCAAATAGAAGTAAAATAAAGTATTAAGCTTGATAGATTATTGAAGTTTTTTAAAGTATTTCTTAATTTTTATTTAATTCAATCTATCAGCAATACATAATTGTTATAATCATTTAAGGATATTTTTTTAATCATATAAATATATTGTTTTATATTTATATTTTTAAAATTACAGGACAAGCTAGCTCTTTTATCTGCTACAAATCGTTTTATGTCTGTTGATGACGAAGGTTGTGACATTGTTGCAGTATCAAAAACAGCTGAAGCTAATGAAATGTTAAAGGTAATTTGATTTATTTGTGGATACAAAATTTATTTTTTTGTTAACATTTATTTGGATTATAATTTTTTCGAAAATTATAAACCATCTTTCAAATAAAATATAGTATTTTTCAAGTATGAAACATTTTTATTAAAATTTTTATAATAAGTTTCTAAGAATTTGTTAATTGATTATTAGAAAAAGTCATGTGCACTACTCATAAAAAAAATGTGTGGTTCTCTAAAAATTACTTGAACCATATTTTTTTCAAATGTTATTAAAAGTGACTGATACTTGATACTATATTAAGTTTTGAGGACATTGCAAGTAATGACTCATTAAAATTATTGAATTTATTGACATTTAGTAATAGAAAGCTAGCAAAAAGCTAGGTTAACTAGCTAGCAACAATAACTGAAAATAATGATAATACTGAATAATGAACATCTTTTCTAGAGCAACTGTTTACTGCCTTGCTTTAAATTTGTGTTCAAATATTATTGTATTACAATATTTTTGTAGCATTTATTTTAAAATTATTAAAATAAAGTATTATATTTATTAAATTTCCTTTTTTCTTATTGTCAGATAAGAAGTAATGCTCAGAAAGAAAAAAGTAATAAAGATGATATACCTGAAGAAGAAAAAGGTTCTGTGAAATCTTGTGAACTGAATTATGTGTAAGATTTTAAATTATACTGAACTCATATAATTCACTGTTCTCTACCCATTAACTTAATTCGTTTGTTGTTTTTACAGAAAAAAATTCCAAAGCTTCCAAGACAGAAAATTGAGAATTAATGCTGAAGATAGAGGAACAGTAAAAAAAGCTAAACATGAAGGAAATCTTCATGAAGTTCTTTTAGATAGGTAATATGCTTTATTTGAGAACATATTTTAAATTTTGATTAAATTTATTGATTTTGATGCTCCACTTATTTCTTCTTCTGCTATATTTGTTGTAATGGACGCTTACTAATTTTTTATATTGTTGAAAAAGCTCTTCCTATGAGTTATCTTCAACCTTTTATTAAAAAAGAGCAGCAGTAATAAATTTTTGAAAATAAAATTTTATAAATTAACTCAAATTTAGCACATCCAACAAAAATATGCAACACGTCATTAGCAAACACATATATTTCATTAATTAGATATTTGATTATACAAACAATATTAAACTTATTATGGAAAAAGAAGTGTTAAACACATTTAAATTAAATAATTTTTATACTGAATTAAGTATGTCCAAGTCTATTTTATTACATTAATAAATGTAAATTTTTCTATATTCATTTATATTAAGGAGAAGTTATATAGTTATATATATAGTTTTATATAAATATCTAGGAGGCGTTCAAATGTTATGCAAGCATCTAATGAGGGGAGGAGTTTTGAGATTTGATTATTTTTACTGACAAGAAAGAGGAGGGATGTGAGCAATGCTTATATAAGACATTAAAATCCCGTTATTTTCAAAATTTTCTGAAAAATAAAAATTAAAAAAAGGAAGCACAAAAATTATGCATTAAAAAATTTCGAATTTAGTATAGAAGTTAAATTCTGAGAAAGAAAAAATTTGAAAAGAATTTCTTCAAAGAAATTTAAACACAAAAGATTGCTAAAGAATATTCGACTAAGGATTTTCTAAGAAAGATTAAAACATAAACTTCGTTCAATACATAGTTGCATCTTTTTATTTAAATTTAATCTTCAAATTGGATAATTATAGTCGAAATTGAAGCAAAAATCAGGATGGGAGTTATAGCAACTTTCTCATGCAAGCATGGAAGGAAGTTTGTGAATTGCTAATTTTTCAAGACGAGGAGGAAGTCCAAAATTGCCAAGAATATTCTTGCATAATATTTGAACAATCCCATACATTGTATAAATTAAAATTATTTCTTATTGCAAATTTTTAATTATTTTTTGTTTCATAATTTAATCTTAATTTTAATCTTAAATATGAAGTCTTTTTAAAAATATTTAATTGTTTTTTTTTCTTTTCACTTTCTTATAGGAGAGCCAAAATGAAGTCTGACAAGTTTTGTAAATAAAATTCTGTTTATGAACAAGCATCTAAATATGTGTAAAATTTCTTTTGTTTTCATCTATATTTTTACTATTTATTTTATAAATTAAAAATCTTATTTGAAATGTAATTAACTTTTATGCTGATTACTCACTAAAAACTCACAATCTTCATTAATTATCACAAAAATGAAGAAAATAAAAAAATTTAAATGGCTATAAACAAAACTAAAAGAAAAAATGGTTGTTGTAGCTGTGAAAAATACCTATTATTACTTTTTACTTTTAAGTTTCTTTAAACAAACAGTTATTTTATGATTTTCAAATTGGTGACTTATTCAATTAATATTACTTACTTAAAACTTTGTCTAAAAAAACATTTAACTATGTCAACAGTAAGTTAAAGTTCTTTCCATGCTGTTAAAAACTTGATTTGCTGTTGAATACTTTTTTTTTTTACTTGACAGTTTTAATTCTGAGCTCTATAATTTAGCAGTTGCTAAAAATACCCATTGACTCCATCATTGATGTTAATAACTCAAAGCTGTTATTTTCCATACTAAATAAACTGTTCAATATATCATTAAATTAAAGAGAATTTTCACTCACTATTTGTAATTTTTTAAAGAGTTTTCATGTACTATATTGTGTTTTAATATCTTTATTCATCAAACCATAAATAACTGACTATATATAATGATTTTAACTAGCTACTTATATCTTTGCCTTTTAATTTTCCCCTTTTATCTGCAAAACACACTCAAAACACAACCTGCAAAAAATAAATATAAATTTAAGTAAATTAATGAGTCGTTTATATAACTAAGTTAATGTTTACAACTTTTAGATACCACTATTTTAATTCGAGTGTAAATATATAGTTTTAAATGACTAATTTATCTGTTGGAATATTATGTTGGAAATTTTTTGAATAAATGTCAATATTTTAGTAATTTTTCTTACCATTATTTTAATTAGTCATAGTTATATAAATTTGAGTTGACATTTTGAAATCTATTCATTATAAAGTTAATATGAGTGCATATATATGATTTTTTTTACATGTTTCATTTTGTGTGTCTTCTTTGTATTATTACTTTTCTGTTTTTCAAAAAAGAAATTAATTCTGAGAAATTTAAAAATAAAATTCATTGTCAAACATTCATTCATTTGAGGCAATATTTTCTATCATTAAATATTTCTCAATCATTTCAGAATTTCTGATAGTAGTTATTTTCTAAAGATCACTTCTTTCAACATAGATGTTTAAGTGAATAAATATAGAGCACCAGGTCACAGCTTGAAACAGATGTGATTTTTAAAAATCAAATATAAAACATCTGATTTTAATTGGAGATATTATAATAAAAAAAATGAGAGTTTTTTTTTTCTCTTTGTGAAAATAGAGAGAGAAAATCTTTAAATGGCTAAAAAATTGATAAAATATTTTTAAAAATATTTATTTTTAATAAAGTTACTCAAGCCAGTTTTAATAATTAAAATTATCATTCTCTTTTTCATTTCCATTGTTTTTTCTAGCTTTGTTTTTCATCTCTATTTTTCTTTGGCATTTTTAGGTTTTCTGTTTCAAATCACTTTTGTTTTTCTCATTCCTGACCAGCCTTGAAAATGGGTGCCTATTTTTGGATGTTGGAAACATGTATATTTTCATTACCATCTTCATATTTCTTAAGACAAATGAAGTTTTTTTTTATGATCAACTACATCATTCAATTTTACTTATTAGTGTAAAATGTTAAGCATGAAACTCAAAAATGAATTTTTTGATTAATTTGATAGGAATGTTTATTTATTAAGGTTTAAAAATTCGGTGTTTGGCACGAGTATGGAAGTTAGGAAAATGAAATAATCATATAAAATTTAAGCGCACCTTAAATGTGAAGAAAAAAAAATTCTATGTAAATACTATATAAGAAAAAAAAAATTTAAACTGTTACTTGGGAAAAAATTAACCTATACCTTTTTGATTTTTTCTCCCTAAACGAAAATGTATGGTTAGAAACACACATCAGAACCAATAAACATTAGTAACAGTTTCTTCTCCAGTTTATTTTTAATCGTACTTAACATTTTGCTTTTGAGTTGTAAATTTATCTACGAGTGGCTGTCAAAAATAGGTATTTACTTTAGTGAGGAATAAACCAAATACATAAAGATTGAATGAACATAAAAAAATAATCTTAAAATAAAATAATATATAATCTTAAATATTAGTAATTTTTACATGTTTTCACCTTTAAAATGGTGCCTTACACTTTGCTTCTGAATAGTAGATTTTTCTCAAAATTGTACTTAATAAATGTTTACTTTGGTGAAAAAGTGGCCCAATGTGTACATATTGGGCCACTGTGTACATATAGGTTAAAAAGACAAATAAGATATTTATTTTAAAAAAAATTGCTTTGTGGAACTTTTTGTTTTTGGAATAATTGTCTATTCATGTCCCTCTTTAAAATAGTATCTTAAGCTTTTTTTTAAGTTTAAATTTTCAAACATAGCAGTGAACAAATGAATCTCTACTTAGAAGAAATAATGCTTTAATATGTAAATACGACTTCGATATTAAATAAAATTATTTAAAAATAATTGTGCAACGAAATTTTGTCATATAAATATTTTGTATTTGTCGAACTTTAAGAAGACGCTATACTGCGGGAGGAACTTATCATCAAAAATTCTGCTTCATCTCTATATTGGTGTATTACAATTTAAAGCTCAAAGAAAAGTGAATTCAGAAAAGTAAAAAGAGAATTCCTAGTGTAATTTTGAAAATGTATTTTCAAAATACAAATAAATTATTGGAGAACAATCTCAAAGTAATTTTCTCATGACTTGTTTGCATTTCGATATTTTGAAGGAAGAAAATTGAGTGTTCGAAACTTCCTAGCTTATTCTGAACTCACTTTTTCTAAACTTAATTTTTTTAATTACTTATCGAGATGAAAGAGAATTTGTGGTAAAAGTTGAGCATTGAATTTAATTTTAGAAATCTTTCTCAAAATCCTATTATATATTTTAGGAAAAATGAGGAAAGGATTACATTTTTATTTCTGTAAGGGTTACTATTATTAGAAACATTTTTAAAAAATAATGTAAAATAATAAAGTACATAAAATCGAATATAAAAACGATACAATGCAAAGAAGAGAGAGCTCTTGGATCGAATGTTTCAAAATTCCTATGTTTAATTTAGGAATGTCAAGGACTCAACCTCATAGAGCAAAAAACCAATATTAGGTCAACTAATTGTTACAGCGCTAGCAGTCTACTTATGTAATTGGTTTCAAACCCCGAGCCCTATCCCACCACCCTGCAATACAAAATGTGTAGCAGTTCTAAGGTGACCATATTTCTAAACTATAATTTAAGCACAAATCAGCGTAGCGAAAATTCGAGGACACCCATATATTTCTGGAAAATATTAATTTATATGCGCAGCAAAGATTAGGTTCTTTTTTTTTTTAATTATTTACTCTGGTGGAGAACCATTTTCATCAAACTTGATTTATTACTCACCGTCGAAATATTTTCCCACACAGCCACCGCTATCCCAGGGATATCCAAACACGTCTGTTACTTATCCAAATATCCAGTGGATATTCGGATATGTTCCAGACTTCTTACAGATATCTAAACACATCCAAGTCCATGAGTTAGATATTTTAGACATCTCTGGGATATCATTTTTGGATATCTGGGGGATGTGGTAATTTGGTTATTATAGAGATATCCAGGCATATCTAAGTTCCTGATATGGACATTTTGGATATCTTTTGGATATTTAATATAGATATGTTTAAGACATGGATCACTGGATGTCTGTAGAATGTCTAAGAGATGTTTCAAATCGTACTCAATAGCTGACGCAGATCCAGTTTTCGATATCTCAGAGATTTCAGTTTTTGGAAATTGATATTCTTTTATTTACAATTCCAAACTCTGATATAATTTTCTTTTTCTGATGCAGATTTTTTTTTCTAAATTAAAACGGAATTTTGAATTTTTAAATATTCTTAGATAATTATAATTCTAACCGTACTCAACAAAAATAGAAACCTGATACCAAATACGAAACTGCAGAATTTATTGTTAGCGAGCGTCTTCTTTTACAACCTTCATATAAAAATCATTTATTGTTGAAGTAAGTAAGAGTTTTTTATTATTGAAATATTTGTTTTCTTCTTATTGGTTATATTGTCATTTTTATTTCTCCTATATGCATTTTACATATCTCTGAAATGTATGAACTTGGATATTGTTGAATTNGAGTTTCCTTCTTTCTTAAAAAAAAAAAAAAAATACATAAGCATTTTTATTTATTCAATTTTTTTAGTATTTTACTGCATATATAAAAAAAAGATGAGAAGTTTTTACAGAAATTTGAGGACATATCGCTCATGGGCTTCAATAGCGGCACCAACTCAAAAAATCAAGTTTTGAGATAAGTGGGTTTGAAGTTTTCATTGCTAAGCAAAACGCATAAGAAATGCTTTCGTTTGCTTAAACGAAGATTACCTTCAAGTTGAATTATGAGTTGTGCAAGTATTGTTGCTGAAATAATGTGTATTTTCCTATTTACACCTGTTCTTAGTTCAAAACTCATGTTTCTTTTAGCTGAGCCCATGAGCGATATATTGAGATTCGCCAGGGCAGAAAATATAGAAAAGTGAGTTCAGAAAACCTTTAGTAGGCCATGTTGTTGTAATTTATTTACATCGCACTATAGAGCTACACAATGGGTTATTGGCGACGGTCTGGGAAACATCCCTGAGAATGATCCGAAGACATGCCATCACAATTTTGAACCTCTGTTGAGAGGATATTTCTACGACCTGCACGCTAAGTTGAACACTTTACAGTGTAACATTTTAACGAGGACAGAAAAACCACACTCCCTCGATCCTTTCGCAGACAAGACACCCACCAGCACACTCACCGCAGCCAGTGAGGCTTGACTTCGGTAAAGGGAGGGAAAGGAAACCGAGGAGGTTGTTACATTGGAGGAAGCAACAATGAAGAACTAGAATCCGCTAACATTTGATCAGTATTGTAAACCGCTTTCATTTGATGAATACTTGAACCTTCTATCTTTTTACCGGTGTTTAAACCCGCTAACTCCCGTTTGATTATTACTCGAACTCTATCATTTGGTCAGAATCGGAACCCACTACTATTTGATCAGAACTCGAACCCACTATCTTTTTTTATAGGTACTCGAATAGTACTACTTATAGGTAGTCAATCCTTTTTGATTAATTCTCGAACCGATGATCTTTTTTTTTTCTCCTCAATACTCGAACTCAATCTCTTATCAGCAGTACTCGAACCCTTTGTCTTTTTATTTGGCTTGAGGAAGAAGCAATTGATGTATGCAAATACTTTACAAGTCATTTTATTTTTCATAAGAACGTGAGCCTGTTTGGCAGATTTCCCATTGTTACGAATCGACCATATCTCTAATCATGAAAGATCGTGCTTTTCTTGTTAAATGTTATTATAAATGCGATAGTAATGAGCAAGGTATCGTTTTCAGTAAAGGTACCGTTCAGTAAGTGGAATACGCTGCGGGCCAATGACACAGCTGGAATTGAGGAAAATGGTAGCGAAGTTTGAGGCCAAGGGTTTGTTAACAGTGTTGCATTTGGGAGAGGAAGGAAACCTGTATGGAAATAGTTGTTGTTGTAGTTAATTTACGTCGCACTAGNGGTATTTTCATATGGTCTGGGAAACACCCCTGAGGATGATCCGAAGACATGCCATCACAATTTTGATCCTCTGCTGGAAGGGATGGCACCCCCGCTTCGGTAGTTCGACGACCTGCACGTGAAGTCGAGCACTTTACGGTAGAACAGTTTAAGGAGGACCAATACCGCGCACCCTCGGTCCCTACTCAGACTGATCCAAGTGGTCACGCACCCACACGCAGACCGTAGCCAGTGATGCTTGACTTCGGTGATCTGCTGGGAACTGTGTCTTAACGATCAGTCCACTGCGGGTATGGAAATAGAAGAGATTGTTGCATTAGCAGTGGAGGAAGCAACAACGGCGAGTACAGGNTTAAAAATGCTTTATTTTATGCATGTGAAGTTTTTAGTTCTATTTTAAACAATATGAAATGTAATGGGGCCCAAAACATTTCTGTGCCCGGGGGCCCTGCTTGCTATTAAGACGGCCCTGCCATGGAGTATGATGTCTAAAGTTATCCGTTAAGTGCTGCAGTTCTACCCATACAAAATCAAACATATTCAAGAACTTCAAAGTAACGATCCTGCAGCAAGATAATCTTTCGCATTGAAATTTCTTGCCCGGATCGAAGTAGACACAGCCATGGAACATTTTATGGTCACATTTTTAACTAAATGGTACTGTTAACACTCATTACTGCAGGATGTGGGCTAAACAAATCGATTATGTTATCCACCTAGTTCCATTGCATTCTCCTAAGTCACCAAGTGGTGACTTAGGAGAATGACAGCTAGTTTCATAATTGGGCCATTTTTCTTTGAAGTGCAGTCGACGGCTGGATCTGTTACATTACATGCACTATGACTGCAGCTCGTTTAGCACTCATGTCTTACGTTCCGTGATACCTGAACTCCAGTAACGTAGCATTTTACACACTACTATTTTTATGCAAGACGGTGTCCTACTGCACATAAGTACATGTATCTTACAGTTACTTAAGCAACATTTCACGAATGAATGGATTATATGCCAAAACCTTCCCATCCCTGTCCCCAATCCCTGTGACTATTGGCTATGGGGTTATCTCAAAAGCATTATTGATGGTAATAATGTTGTAAACAGTTTGGCGGAATTGAAAGATGCGATCTTCGTAACATTTCTCCTGATATGCTAAGAACTACTGTTACAGTAATACGATTTAAATTTCAAAGTTTACGTAAAACTTTTGAACCGTGGTGGTTCAGGGGATCGAGAGTTAACCTTTCTATGATGTGAACCGGGTTTGAATTCCAGCAATGGCTGGTTGATTCGAATTCCGTATCCGGCTCGCACCGACCACAGTGCTTACGCCAATTACCCTAAGTGGTAAACAGACCATCGGTTAGAATACTCATGCAGTCGGGCTAACTATAGGAGATTTTCTCTTTCCATATGACACAAATGCGGTTTAGTTTCATCAAAATATCCTTCTCAAAGGCGAATTTCTCCCAATACTTGATCCAGGATTTCCCTTGTCTTCTGGATTGGGTTCAAAATTACATGGCTACAGAATTGAACATAATTAAGTAGTCGTAAACCGAAAAAAATTTGGTTGGCAGTTCAACAACGATTATAAAGTAAAACTTTATTTGAAGGCGATCGCAACGCTCGAATACGCCATCTGGGGAGAAGACCGGTCCAATGCCTTTGGCAACTCTCCCTTCCCTATCCTCCTCTTTTCAGTTGTTAGGAATGAACTATGATATTTCTCCTTTTTTTAATGTCTTTGGTTTTTAATTAATAAAAATATTTTTTAAAATTTCCATGATGTTTAGGACTACGTAATACTTTTAGAACTATGTTTAATGAATTTTTCAGTTCCATATAGTTTCCCAACTTAAAAGATGTTAATCTATATGAAAATCACGACATAAACTAACGTACTTCCTTCATTTATGACTCTCCACGCGAATGGTGAAAGCATGTAAAGTGGTGCCATAGGTAGAGAGTTCTGCTCTACGCTACCTAAAGCCCATAACCACCCTGTATAACGATAACCTTATATTGTATAACAGTTCAAACTGAAAATGGTTTTTATCTCTTTTGAGACATTCATATTTTCAAAAAATTTCGATTTGTATCTGGCAACATCTGATTTCTTTCATTTATTATTTTTGCTTTTGACATCAAGTCAACACAAGTTTATAAAATGATGATCTGAGAAAGACAAATTTTTAGGCAGAAATGGATAAAAAAAAATTATTTAATGGGAAAACAAATTCTGGAAAATATCGCTTAAAAATTGCCATAACTTTCGAACAAATAGGAATAACGAGGAAAAAAAATCGGGCTAATATTAAAATTGTCTTCTTAGAGCATCAAATTTCAACTGTCGTTGTATTTCAGCATTCTGTGGATCGTTCAATATAATAAGCTTTTTTTTCACTTGAAGTTTAAAAGTTTATTATTCTAGAACTAATAATTAAATTGTAAATTTTTTTTTTTAATCCATCCAATTCCTTCTAACATTTTTTACATACCATAGCAATTTCAAGTTTCTAAGTGTTATAGAGTTGCAATAACTTTCAAACAATTTGGGAGGGAAAAAATAGATAGTGTTAAGTTACGTAAGCAAACATGGCCCTTTCAACAAGTCAAATGTCAACTCTGTAGTAGCATTTCTGTGGTGGTCCTCACGGTGTTTTTTCCTACAAGTTTAACAGTTAACAATTCTCGAATATTTATTTTATTTTTATTCCTTTGGTCTCCATGTACATTTTTCTACGCACCTTCATAATTTCAAAATCTTATAGTGTTTGCACAGCAATATAAAATGAAACGTTAAGTTGAACATCCTTAACAGCGCCGTTTACATATATATATATATACTAGTTTCTACTTCAACTCTGGCCATAAGCTGGTCTACTGCCTTTTTAAATAAGTAGAATTTAAAAAAAAAGTAGAATAGTAAAAAAAAAATAATTAATATTCGGCAACAAAATTTAGTATTAGAATTCAGTAATTTTGTCTTGAAAATGAATATAAAAATAAGAATAAGCATATTCATGTTTGAAATTACTCAGGACGTTAAATATATTTCTTTAATTTATAATTAGTTAAGTCAACCAGGTTATTTGTTCGTAGCATGTGTTTTTAATTCAGTGAAGTTATAAGTTTAGCAAGCCTTATTTAGGTATTTAAATTTTTTTTCCAGATTCGTCTGTTTCTATTTCTTTAAACACTTTGTAACATCCTAGAGAGAGATTACAAACATCGAAAGATTATTAAAAAAAAAAAAAATTACTAGCAATCTGTAACAAAAAACGTCATGCAACGGCGGAGCCTTTTGAAAGATTTTAGCTCCGATTTTGTTAATCGCCAACATTAATATTCATAAGACCCATAAAAAGATTCTACTCCATAAAAGTATTTTTAAGGCCCTCAAATTTAAAAACTTTTGTTTCAGAATTGAAATGAAAAAAGTTTAAAGTGACAAAAGTTACAATGATTAAATTTAATTTTCATAATGCAAAAATTATTTTTACTCCACTACTCAACTGAAGCCCTTGACTCTTATTTCATTCATTCATGCCCAAATATATTAATATTTGTAAAACCCATAAAAAGTTTCTACTTCATAAAAGTATTTTTAAAGTCCTCAAATTTAAAAATTTGTTTCAGATTTGAAATGAAAAATGTTTACTTGCTTTAAGGGAAGGTTCCAATGATTAAATTTAATTTTTATAGTGCCAAAAATTCTTTACTATACTACTCAACTTAACATCCTCTTCTTTCATTCAAGTAAACACCAGATTTCCTCAGTTTCACTCCTGGATTATGCATGGAAAGTATTTTGCCTTAATTTGCCTTCTTCAGGCAATGCCATTTGGCAACTGAAGTATACACCCCCCCTCCAATCATATAGTATTTACTGCATACGTAAGTTTCTAATATTTCTAAAATATAATTCAAATTAATTAATAATCACATACACTAATGAATGATACGTTGACAAAAATATTAAACATCATATTATTTATTGTACTACATTAAAGAGAGTTTAATATGTACACACATTAGGCACACTGCACTTTTCATAAGACAAGGAGCCCTCATGTAGTCATATGTGGATCAAGTGCATATTAGCAAGACACTGTATAAAGTGTTAGGGTCGATTTTTTTCAAACTTATTTGCAAACAAATCTTCAGCATGATTTCATTATTAAAAGTATGTCAGAAAATATATTTACAAAGATTAAAATTTCTTAAATTATAACTGACATTTTTATGGAGTAAGCAAGAACTAATAAATAAAAAATTTACGAAAGATTGGATAAATTTTGACATAAACTACAAGTAATCAAAAATTTTACATAAGGCTTATTTTTTACAACATAATAACACAAAATAAAGTGCTAAAAAGTGCAGGTTAATAGCTATAGTAGTAAAAAATATCAGACTCACATTATTATGAAATATATGAACAAAATAACCATTAGGAAGAAAGAAACACACTCAAATCAAAATATTTAACCAATGAAACTAAATGCTCGAAATGAAAAACACATGAACAATAAAAGGAAATGTCTCGAATTTGTGAAATGAGAAAATTTTAACAATTCACATTGAAATATTCACTTTAATTTCATAAAATATGGTGTGAATATAAAGTTGAGATGATGTAAAAATAAATTTTTTAAAAATATAAAGATTTTAATTGAAAATTATACATGTAGGATATTTAAATCTCAAGGCAATATATATATATTTTAAGGCAATACAACAGCTCAGATCTATTACAAATATTTGTTTTAACAACTTTACAACATTTGACTTACCTAAAACAAATTAAATATGGAATTTAAATGAGTAATTTTAAGGGATACTTATGATAGATGAAAAATAAATCAGTAAGAAATATGCCATCATCTAAAGAATTTTCTAGAATGAAAAAAATCTAAATAATGCTATTTTAAAATTGTTGCAATAAAGCACTAGTCTGTTTTTTTTAAATTTTATTATATTGAATATATATGAGTGAAGCTGATTCTGAGAAAACTATTTGCATAACAGAATAGTGTTTACTTGCTAGTGGGCCCACAAACTATCAGCAACAATGGTAAAAAATATTTAATATAAGTTCTGGTTAAATAACAGAATGGTTTTATTTAAAATATTAATAAATTATGCAAATGCACATACGCACAGGAAAAAAGACAGGCAAATATTTAACAGCATGTACAATAAACATTTATCTTTTTCAATTATGGAGTACATTGTTTGCTTTAACAAATCTAGAAAAGTGAGAAAAATAATATAAATGCAATATAATTTTATTTTTTTAAAGTTTGAGATTTTGGAAGCAATCTATGAAGTTTAAAATCACTCCAGACAATCATAAGTGTAGGATGAAAAAAAAAATTTATTTTTTTCTCTGGCAAAAGTAACTTTCTAGGATATTTAGTTAGTGTACAAAATTTAACAAATATTGGTGTGCAAGGTTTTATTATGATATTTTACTTGAATTTCATCCCTTATTTTGATACACAATGCTTCAACTAATTTTATTACCTTTATTTTACTGATAAAAGACATTTATGCATTCCAAACATATTAACTGCACACCATGCTCCCTTTAAGTCCAAAGCTGTTTAATCCCTAAACGAATTTGTCAGTGTCAGACAAGGGCGAAAGTTACCGGCAAATTAGCACATTCCCATGTAAAACAGACACCGGCAATCTGGTATCTCGTGTTATTTTATTTTTAATGCCCGTTTGAGATCCCTTCTAGTAAAAATGGATATGTTAGATTCTAATAAAATTTATTTACCATAGATGACACCACAATGCAGCTTTTTCTTGTATAAACCACGTGGTGCATTTTAATGATCAGCTATAAATTTATAAGGAATTCTTTGTTATAAAGCAGTTGTTTGGTGTGGACAACGTAATTCACCTATATTTATTGTGTTAAATATCATAAAAGTAAAAAGTTTTGAAAAAGTTATTTGATGAGTAACTCTTACGATTTTGAATGCGGCAATTTATCAGAAAGATCTCTCGAGTTGATTTAATTTGATTATGATATTTTGAAATTCAAAATAAACCTGTAATCAAATTGCTTAAACTTTGTTTGTACAAAAAATTTTTTAACAACTTTTACACCAACCCCCACACCCTAGTCACCCCCACAATTGAAATTGCAAAAATAACTTAAACCATAGCTATATATTTTCTGCAAAGAAAAAAAAAATAGTGTTTTAAGAGGTTAAGGATTGACTTACGTAAAAAATAGGAACTTGACTAGAGAGCTTGATCTCAATAATTCACATTTTATTTAGCAGTACCATTTTAATGGAGTTGTAAACAACTCCATTAAAATGGTACTGAAAAATCAGTAAATTTTTCTGATAATCATTTAATATGTTATTAATACATAAATATCTAATGTGACTAAATTTGGATAATTAGTGAATTTAGTTAAAAAACATTGTAACAAGAAAGAAAAATAAGATTTGGAGACAGCAGTCACTATGTATTAACAGATATTAGTCAAATTTTGCATATATACTAACCATTATACCAAACACAACTTATGGCAGTTGATGGAGAAAAAAAATTTTTTTTTTTGTCCAACCAGAATAATTATATTTCAATATAAAATATAAATAATGGCATATTTCTTATTTGCACTAATTTATTTGAAGGGGGAAAATGGAAGTCGATTTCAGAGACATTATTTCATTTCAGTTCCAATTTATTAAAACAATATTCTCATTCCTGAGTGTAAATTTGGCATACAGAGAACTAATAATTGCAGGCACAACTGGAAAACACAAATAGGGAATTTGGATGAAAGCCAACTGTTACAAAGACTGATCAAGAGATCAGCTTTAAGAATATATATAAAGTTTATCACAAAATTCTTTAGGTAGAGAGAATATAAAGAAGTTCCTCTTTGCCTACATATAGTCTCTTGCTTCCTTCTTTTACTAAGAAAAATGCCCAGGATTCGGCACAATTCTGTTAGTAATCACTGATGTTTGAGTAACTTGACTTTTGGTTGCCACTGTTTTGCCTAATGTTTAATGATTCCACAAATTCATCTAAAAGAACTGGCCCTAGGAAAAATAAAGAAAACCTGTAGATAAATACAAATTTAGAGCTTTTAGGAGGTAATGCACCCTGATGTTTCTGATGCACCCTGCACTAAACCTGCAATAGCGTCTGCTTTTACCTGGCCATGATTAGTGACTATCAGTAATTACATGTCCACCATATTGATTGGCTGTAGATGGGATCTGCCTATTATGCCAGGCTGATGGGAATAACTTTTGAAAAGGCTCCAAACTCAGGCATTCCCCTAATGTTGTCACTGTAAAGTGTGTGGGGGGGGGTTGAAAGACCACCCTGAACAATTTTTGATTTAATGATCGGCTCTTCACGTTCTAGGACTCAATCTTAATGGCTCAAGGGGGTGACCTCTAATATGCTAATTAATAAGTGCAGATGATATTTTAAGTTACCAAATCATACACAAAAATTTACTTTCTCTGAATAAACACACCTTTTTTTCAATGGATTCGGATTTTAATTTCAATCTGGAAAATATGGTGCCAATAGTTTGGTCAGAAGAGTGGTCCAAAGTTTTGACCCCTTAATGTTAATTTTGCTATATCTCTAAATTTTTTTTAAAGCAAATTGAAATTTTTTTGCTTACAATCATAAAATTCGTTGGTCCAAAGATAATTCCATGCAAAAAATAACCTTTATTAAATATTTATTATCTTTTATTATTTAATTTAATAATGCTAAAAAAAAATTTGAATTGCAAAGTACACAATTTTTTGCATAATTTTAAAGAATATAATTTTTCATGGTAAAATGCAAAATTTCCGCAAAATTGGTCATATAGTTCCGGAGAAATCAAATTTTAATTATCTGACTTTTTTGAAATTTGATTTCTAAAGAACAATTCACCAGAATTTTATAATTATGTGCAAAAATGTTTCAATTCGCTTAAACTTTTTTCGAGATGTAGCAAAATACGCAAAAAGTAAAATTAACAATAAGGGTCAAAACTTTGGCCCACTCTCCTGATCAAACTATTGGGACCATATTTCCAGACTGCAGCTACATATTTTGTAGGTCAGAAATTCAAATCCGCAGAAAAAAGGTATGCTTATTTAGAGAAAGTACGTTTTTGTGTCTGATTTCTTAGATTAAAAAATCATTTGCACTCATTTATTAGCATATTTGAGATCACCCCCTCGAGTCATTAAGATTAAGTCTTAGAACGTAAAGATCCGATCATCAGATCAAAAGTTATTCAGGGTGGTCCATTTTGTGTGTGTGTGCACTGCACATCTACTGGGAAGTTCGTCGTCACAAGGCTGAGCAGACGCTGATAAGCAAAGAATAAATAACAATGTTTTTTCTTCAATATCTCATAAAAATCTTTGTCTTCAGATTATCATGTATTAATGATTTTATAGTAAAAAAATTCTAGAACATTTAATTAATATACTTGATAAAAATTTTTCTGATGGATGAAATTTAAGGTTTAAATAACACGAAAGACTGAAATCCAGAATTGGCCATACAGCCCAAAATGATAATCATATTACATAGTGGAGAGCAGGGGTTCTCAAACCTTTCCTATAATTGAGATTTAATTTTTCAATGTTTTCAATTTACTCACTCTAGAAAATAAAGAAAAAAATATCAATATTCAACAGAATTTAAAAAAAAAACAAACAATTATTGGAAAAAAAGAAGAAGAAAAAACCCAATCACCTTCTACTTAGATTTCCTTTTAAATAGATAACCGACTAACTAAAGTAAACATGAAACCTTAATTTAGAAACTTACAGATTCAAGTTAAGTCTTAAAATAAGTAAAAGCGGAATTTTTTTTGAATGATTTAAAAGCTTGGAAAGTATAATCAAACAAAGCACAATGGGATACCTGCAACTGATGTAGTGTGGGTATCTTGATCCTAATTAGTTGTTTGTTTATGTTAGCAACTATTCTTCCCATTCTATTTAGAGTAAGCCAAGCCCGTAAAATAACCATTCATTTTAGTGTAATTAATCATATATCAATTCATTCTATATTCTTTGACTAAGATTTCAATTCTTTCACTATGTATTTCGCACTTAGCCTAAAGATAGCCATAAAGTCTTGTAGAACATAAACTAACTAGGCATTGAAGTTGCCAGGTACACAAAACAAAAATATATCATGGTTATAATAAATTACAGAAACAAATAATAAATCTATGTTAAGTATAAGTCATAGACGAGAAAGAATTAGACTTCAATAAATTTGATGTGCGATATGACCCTGTATTTAATTAACATAGAACATTCTATCTTATGTGGCTTAGCTCAACTTTAACACGCCATTTTGCTTATAAATAATCAGCCGGCGCTGATGTCATAGGTCACATGTGTGGGTGTCTGTGATCCTCTTCTTGAAGTGCAAGTACCCAATTCAGGACTTGGAGAGTGATTAGTTACAGATATATTTCTGAAGTGTTACATTAATGCTATAATCAGATATCTGGTTATTAACTCAGTCGTATAAAAGTAAAAATGGCTAAAAAGCTTCTTACTGAGGTTCAAAATTATGTTGTAATTTTATAGTGCGGTAGTAATATGTCATGGGCATCACAGAGACCAAATTTTTTGGGGGACAAAATTAAATTAGTCATAAAAGTTCTCTAAGCTTCACATATAAGAAAATCCGCAAAAGATTTATTATTTTTATGCCTTTCTAGTTTTTAACTTTGAGGAATTTAAGTCGATGATGATTCATGAAAGTTTTCTTTATTTGTCTGAAATATTGAGAGGGACTTTTTTAGAAATTTCTAATTATTGAGGGGGCAAATACTCGCCATCTGCCAAGTCTACGACATCCATGTAATATACAGTTAAAAAAAAATATTTAGAACATTTATTTCATGTTACAAGCCTCTAAAACAACAAATAAATTCGCCAATGAATACTTACAGGCTCCATCTTCATCATAATTACTTAGATCTGGTTTAATAAATCTGCTGAATTCTAGAACATTACACCACTGATCTTTATTTATGACCTTGTACTTTGATTGCTGAAAAGTGGTAAAAAATAAACATTTAAAAAATTCATTGCTAAAAATCCAATAATTACTAACAATTACCTTTAGGCATAATTGGGACACTGGTATCCCTTTCATATATATTTTTAAACGACACTCTAATTACAAGTAAAAACAAATTTTGGTATTTCTCAATTAAAAAACAGTCTAATAGTTACTAAAAATCTGTTAGATTTTTGGAATTATATGTGTTCTAAAAAATAAAATTTCACCTCCCCCCCAAAAAAAATTTTGATGGAAATTTATTTTATTCACATTCAAAAATGCATCAATAATTGATTTTGTAAATCGAAGAAATTTCAATGATTAATTACTGTTTCTTTCAGATCTAAATAACTACAAATCAGAAAAACTATTGCTTGAAAGTGAGCAGTGTTTGGAAAATTTTATTTTTAACATAAAAAGGGATACCAGTGTCCAATGCTATATTTCAAAACCAAAAATTATAAAAATGTTAAATATATTATTTTTCACTTATTTTGACTTTTATTAAAACAAAATATTGAAAAAATTTATAAAATATATTTAAGGAAAATTCTACATTAAAGAGTTCTTACATTTGACCTATACATTCACACAGTAAATATTATATGTAATATTATATATTCACACAGTAAATATTATATATAAACTCTAATAAATAGATTTTTTAATTTATTTTCACCTGAATAAAAGCCAAATATTGAAATGAGAAATAACTAAAAACAAAATTGCATAGATACCTCTAGGAACTGGTGAAATGAGCTATACATTGGCCACTGCCTTCCTAAAAGTAGCTGTAACATGGCTTTAGCAGTTTCAATATCCATACTTCTCTGATCTTTGTCCTAATAATTACATTTCAGTTATATTATAAAACATTTATCACTATTTAAAAGAAAAAACTGTTACAATAAAAGAAACCTACCCTGGCAAAATCATAGGCGTACCGATATAAACTTTTGAAAATTACTGGATCATTTAAAAGACTACGTAGATAATCAATTTTATTTCTGATTTTTGCAATACTATCACACCTGAAAAATATATTAATTACATTATAACAATGAAGTAATTTAATTACTTAGAACTGTGCAAGTAGACAAAAATTTTATTTAAAATGAACTTCTTAACAACAGTAACAAGGTAGCGAACTGATAATTGAATTCTTCATTAGAAACATCACATTTTTAAAACAATAATCTGGATAAATTTTATTAAAAAACAGACTTAAGATATTTTTTAAATATGAAGATATTTTTTAGTACATTTATGTAATGCATACAAAATCTTGTTTTAAGAATAACTTGCTATACATAGGTTACTTTATTTCAAACAGAATTATAGTGAAGCTTGAATTTCATAAACAAATTTAAAGCCTTAAATGAATTGTTTCAGACTTTGGAAAAATTAATTTTAAATAGAAAAAAAAAACTATTTAATTAAAACAATTAAATAACTAATTTTAACAAATTAATAAAATGTTATATATTGCATATAACACTCCTTATTTTTTATTTTATTTAAGTGCAACATTACAGATAAACATTAACTATAACATAACACTTAATATAGTATAATTAATACTGCAATAACACTTGATAATCATTAGATTAATATTATGAACTAAAAAAAAAAAATTTATAGCACAAAGCTATTTTCCATTTTGAAATAATATCACAAGTAGGCTCTTGAGTTAAAAGAATTTTAACAAAAAATTTCAAAAATAAAATTACATTTTTACATTTTAAAAAATATCAAAGCAATTATGCAAGTGATAAGAATTAAAGCAATTATGCAATTGAAAAGTTTAAAATTTTTCCCTCAACAAATTTATTTTATATCTCATGTAATATTTGTTTATCCTAAATATATAAACAAGTCAACAAAATGTATACATTATTTTAAAAGATCATCTGCAATCATTTCAGGATATTGCATGTAAAAATTTACTTACTCTAAATCTTTCAAGCCCCTGAGCCATTCAGATTTTGTAAAGAAACCCATTTGTTTAGCCTCCATTTTCCAAGCTATGACAAGCATAATTATCTGAGAAAAAAAATAGATATATTTTAATTTGCAAGCACAAGTATTTCTGAATAAGTTTAAACCTATAAACTATTATAGATTTAACAGGTATCAGTCACAATAAATTATTTTAATGAATTAAAAAGAAACTATTTACAGCTAAAATCCTTAAAAAGATTTAAAAGTCAAATTAATAAAATAAATAGAAATATAAATGCACAAATATTCAGGCTAAATTCTTCTTTACAATTTTTCTATATTTCCCTTTGTGGTCATACTTTGTCAATGCACAATAGGAATTGGTGGCTATGAGCAGATATACCAACACAAGGAAAAATCCTGGTTTAAAAATAAGATTTTTTTAAGGAAAAATTATAATATTAAATATTTTGTAATTGTAATCTTTTTTGTTATTTATTGCCATTTTCAATTGTTGCTTTAAACTATGCCACTATTGATATTTTCTAATAAATTTGTCAAATAAATTTTTTTAAAGACCATGAAAGGTAAGGGGGATATTAATGAAGGCCTAACAAATTCTAACACTTATAATAAAAGAACATCAAATGAAAACTTTACCTATTAAAACTTATTTAATAAAATACTTAATCACATTAAAGTTCATCCATTATAGATAAAAATTCAACAAAGTTAAACATAAAGTCAAACAACATAAAAAATTGAACATTAAAAAATTGCTTAATGTACAAATTTTTCTCATATTGACTTGTTAATTAAATGTGATGACAATAATTCAATTATTTCTGATTTTCAGTGTGTAGTAAAACATTTAAGCCAAGTTTTATTTAGTTAGGTTTGATATCCAGCAATATATAAATTCTCTTCCACATATTAGCAAATAGTAGCATTCAGTGGTCAGCAAGTCTATTATTACTGATAAGTATGCAAGATTTGCTGACACTAAATTTCATACTGATCTAAAAAAAAAAAAAAGTCATTTATGACAGAATAGTGAATCACAACTCTTCATATCTGTAATCAAATTTGGAAAAAAAAAAATTATTTTGTTGTTTAATGTAACAAACCCAAAAAGTTTTCTTTTAAGTTTTTTCTTAGTTGGAGCTTTTAGCAGACAAATATTAAAAACTTTATTATTTTGTTTAGTACTCACGTTTTCAGGTTCAACACCAATATCTTCACAGAATTTTTCCATACCTTCTGGTCCTAAGACATCAGGATCATTTGCACCTAGAAGAATGAAATTAGATGACAAATCTAATAATTAAAACTTAGTAGCCATAAAGTAAAGCTAAAACAAATTTTACTGGCATATTCTTGAAACAAGGCCATGCACTTTTTATGTGAGAAGGAATCATCTATGAAGTCACAAATCTTGGAATTTTTTCTTGAACTAAAGGAAAGAATAAAAGATGTTACTTATACATAAAAAAATAAACACGTAATTTTAAATTAAAAAAAAAAAAAAAACTCTCCTAAAGACAGCCAACATAAGTAGGGGGAAAAAAATCCAGTAGATTTTATGAAATATAAATTTTATGATAAAATTGCATAATATACTAAATATTCTGGATATAGGGAATTTCAGAGATTTTTTTGTCATTAAAATACAAAATCTTTATTACACTAATAACTATAAACAGTCTGCAATTTTATTTTCAATTATGTTTAAATTCATAATTTTGAATAGTAAGAGACAAGTTACTTATAATTGTCAGTTATAAGATTTTTGAACTAATTTAAAAAGGGAGTTTTAAATTAAAATAAACAGAAAATTTCAGAACAAAAAAATATATAACTATAAATAAGACTCGCTTCATTATGAATTAGTAATACTTATTTAAAATATTCCAGCAAGCAATAAATTGTGTAAAAATTTGTATTTCATAACAGATTTTTTTTAATAGAAAACTTACTCAAGTTTAGGAAATTTTTTTAAGTGTACAAAAACCAGGAGAATTTTTATTGAACTAGTAGACCAGGAGAAACTGGCAAAATCCAGTAGTCTACTGATAAATCTACAAGGAGTAGTCAAATTTTTCAACAAAAAATAAGGACCTTTTCAAGCACTTTAAAAAAATATTATAATTAGGATACGCACACTAATATTTTTTTCCCTTTATATTGCTGAAATAAGTTACATGATCATGATAAAATAACTAGTTTCTGATTATATTAACCACCATAAAAACAATTTATGCACAATTTCATATATATTCAATATTGTGTGGATCATTCTATTTTTTAAATTAATAATTACTTTACACAACTGAGTAAAAAAAATTCAAAATTATAACTAATTTAACTATTACTAAAAAGGTTATTAAGTGTACTTCTTAGATTTGAATAAAAGTTATTTATAAAAGCATATTCAACAAAATAGTAACAATATTACTATTATTGATCATACCAAATTTATAAAGAATTAAGCAAATTAAGAAAACTTTAATAAATTCACATTACAAATGTAAATGAGTGAATGGCCTCATTTCTATTAAAATTTGTTATTTGGTTCAGTATTTCTTTAATGAAATGCTTAAAAAAATGTAAATAATTTTGATATGTAAATACAATGACTATTGAAGCTAAATATTTTTGTCGGAAGTAAATTATTATACGGTCCCTACACTCTTAATATTTAACAAATCTGAGATAAGTGACAGGCCCGTAGCCAGGGGGGGACCGTCGGGACAAATCCCCCCCCCCGAAATTCTGGGGTTCAAACTTTTTGGTCTTTCTTTAAGCCTTTCAGTAAAAAGAAAAACAAAAACTGTCGAATCAAACCTTTTATTAACTAACTTTATTAAGCATATTTCGGGATATTCTGGTTTGTNAAGTATCTCACTTCATACATTTTTAAAATCTTGTCCATAAATAATATGAATGTAGATACTTGATAAAACAACTTAAAAGTACTGAAACTTTTAAAAGTAGTAAGTAAAAAAAAAGTAGTAAGTAAAAAAAAGTAATAAAGTACAATAAAAATACAACAATAATAATAAAAGTACAATATTAATAATAATAATAAAGTTTACAAAAATTTCATGCAATTGGTGGACGGTCCCCCAAGTAAAGTATCTTACGAATTAAAATCTCAATTAATTATTATCTTTATTAAATTAAATGAATAAAAAGCAGATGGAAATTTTGAGATGAAACTTTGTGATTCTTTGCTACTCAGGGGACCCAAATGAAAATACGTAATTAGTAAATAATCGTTAAGTTCAAGTATTATGGTACTGATCTATAAATAGAGGAAGGCGAGAAGGTCATTAGCTTGCCAGAGACGAAGACGATGGTGCTTCAGAAACGATGAAATAAACAAGAGAAATAAAATTTTCTTTTGCTTTTAGGGGGGAAAAATGGCAATGTTTAGTTGGTCTCCGAGATTAGCGAAAATTCGAGATTTTTCAGTTCGATTTCAGAGGGCGGAAAATGAAGCCTGAATCTGAGAATACCTTGCAAAAAGCAGCATTGTTGCTCACGAGAATGCAAGAATCCTTAACACCGAATCAAGCTCAGTATACGCACATGCGGACCCGCAAGTATTTCATCAAACATTTAAAATGATAGGCGCTTTCATACGCTACGGACCATAGAGTTGAAATACCTACTATTTCAACTCTACGCTACGGACTGATGGTATGCGGAAATGGATTGTGGTTGAATGAATTGTGAAAACCACGCTTTTTGGGTAATTCGTGTCAAAAATTTATATGGTAAAGAAAAAATATCATTTTAAAACAGGGAAAATCAAGCACTTTTCAAAAACACCCAATATAAAAAAAAGCAACATTTAAGGGCGTTTAAAAACGAAAATTGAAAATAAGCACCTTTAAGCACTTTTTAAAAACGGTACGCACCCAGATCCAGACGAGTTTTCAGCTATGTAAACAGGTACCATTTTAAAATAAAATAATGTAAAGATTATTTAACAAGACTAGAAAAAATATTTCAGCATCCATCAAGAAAAAATAAACAAGAAGGAAATTACCTTACTAACAATAATTATTTAAAAAACAGTTAATTGACAACGCATCGACAATCTAATGGAAAATTGCCAGACATTCCTTTTACACGTGAATTAGTGATAAAAAATGGAAAAATAAATTCAAGAACAAAACAAAAAGATAAATAATTAAATAAAAAGAAACACAATAAATCATAATTCAAATACAAAGCAAACAGATTTGCCTAGCTTTTGCTTAATTTATTAATAAATTTTTGTATAATTTTAAAAACGTTTAAATGCTTTTTTCACAACAACACTGAATATTACTTAATTAACAGAAGACATATTTCCATCTACAATTCCTTAAAAAAAATAAAGAAACTAATTATCAATTTAATTACAATTGTTCCAGTAAAATACTTTTAGATATATAAAGATCAAATTAAGTCGTTTTCTGAGTGATTTATTATTCTCTTGGGGGAAAAAAAAGGTGTGAAAGAAATGAGAGGACAAAAATAGAACTAAATTGAATTATAAATTTCTCTCTTCTTTTTTTAAAAAAAAAAAAAAAACTTTTTCGAACAACTTAAATGATTAAATTTCTTAACATCCGTNAAAAAAAAAAAAAAAAAAAGAAAAAAAAAAGAAAAAAAAAAGAAAAGAAATTTAATCGAACCTACTAGGAAAATCAATAAAGTTAATTGAGATCACTCTTTAAAGTGAGGCATTTAAAAAAACAAAAACGATCACGCATAGTACGCAAAATAATATTAAGACTAGTAGTTAAGAAGAAGAAAAAAAAGATAAAGAGAAGGAAAGAAATAAACATGAGACCTGTTTAATTCGATGGTTGGCTTAATAAATTGTTTATTTATTGCAGGCCATATTTTAAGGTACGAAGCAAGTCAGGGAAAAAATAAAAGGAAACAGACTTTATTCCCCCCCCCCCCCTCTGAACAAACATATTTTTTTAATCAAAATATCCCTATATTTGACCCTCAAAACAAGGAAACTATCTACGGAATTGTTGTCAGGAGAGCGGTCGAAATTTTGTACCCTCTTAATGAATATTTTACTCAGTGTACTTAATCATATTTCTGAATTTATTTAAGCGAATCAAACAGATTCTGCACAAAAAAATAATTTTTAAAGATTATTTACAACTTTTATTACTAAATTTAGTGTTTGAAAATATTTTGAATTGTAAGATATGCTTTTTTTTTAGATTTACTATGTAACTTCATAAGATAAAGTTCAAAATCTAAATGAAATATAATAGTTTTTGAAAAATATAAAAAAGTCGTATTTCTAAATTTTCATTTACTGTGAACTATTTCACCACTTTCATTCAAAATTTGTAATGAGAATGTTAGATAAATTAATGGTTGAAAACTCCAAAAACGGCGATTTCAAAAACAAATGAAGCGTCAAATTCTTTAGAATCGAGCTGCATCTTCAGTTGCAGATATATTAAAAAAATAAATATACAACCTTGCATTATTATTTAAACTTTAACCCAATTTCAATTTAATAGTTAAGTACGTTAGACATTGCATAACTGACATTGCATAAATATTAACAAAAAAGTTTTATAATCGAAACACTTTCTCCATTTACCCAATGTGTCGAAATATGCGATACATTAGTAAATGAAAATTACTAAAACGATGATTTTAAATACAAACAAAAGCGGAAACATCTTTCGATTCGAGCTCCTTGTTTCGTTGTAGACACATTAAACGAAAGCAAATATTAAACATCAAATTTAACAGTTATTTATTTAAAACTTCTGCTTAAATGTAACTTTTTTTTTTGGCATAACGACCAACACCAGAACAACAAATTTATCGTTTGAATAGTTCTGTTCTATTGTACACCTATTGACATTTCAGGAGCATGCACAAAACTAAAAAAACAACAAAAAAAGAACAAGTGTTTCAATAGAAACACCTTCTCCATTTACCCCATGTGTTGAAATGCAACTTCCGGTGTGAGAAAGTTCTTCATAAAAATCTTAGAAGGGCTGAAAACAAAAGAATTTCGTAGCGCCTCTGACAGCGAACTTGATCCACCATTAAAAACTCTGGGATAATTTCAAAGTGGGTGAAGTTTATGTTTATTTTTAGATTTCTTTAAAGCTGACGAGCGCTCCTCTGCCTTCATACGTAATTTTAACTTCAGGTGTTCTGCGAATGTTTGCGTATCGCTAGCTATTATTGAAAACTTCAGTTAATTAACTCGTTTAAAAATTTAAAATAGACATATTTTATGACATTGAATGGGAGTAATCTGTGTATTTCTTGCAAAATATATACAGAAATTATTTTTTAAAGACTATTTTTAAAACTGGGGTCATGATTCACACTCCTATGATCGTTTGCAACATATTGCGCTCACATCGTAATGTGTTAAACACGATCACGAAATGCTATCTTCAAAAATATGAAATAAATAAACAAAATACAACAAATGGTTTAACAATAACATTTTACAAGGCATGAAAACAGAAAAAGAAAAGACGTTTTATTCCTTGTCGTGTTGCGTTAGAGTTGTGGAGTTGACAATGAAAATGAATTAAGAAAAAAAATATCAAAAATTTCGTTTTTATATTGTCACAGACCTTTGATGGGAGGACAATAACGTTGTAAAAAAGACAAATACATAGGAAAGGTCATTTAGTCACGATTGTAAATTCAATAATACGGTTCTAACAGTTACTTTATTGATTAAATAAAAAAATTCCTAATGTAAATTACACTATCAGTGTTTTCATTACAGAAAAAAAAAAAAAAAAAA